>NC_084971.1:32469080-32774475 GCF_963691925.1 Scomber scombrus
ACTCTGTATTTGCCAAATCGAAATATATTGTGAGGGGAACACAATGCTACCCAGTGTACGATGTTATTATTGTATGAATGTGAAAATATGTGAATTAAAAATCATTAAAGTTGTTAAGTTAATGTGTTGCTGGCATTTGGGTTCATTTTCAGGCATAACGGAGATTCCAACGTTTCCAAAAATACCAAAATATGTCAAATTTTTCGGGGGTGAAAATGCACAAAATGTCTTAGAATAAAAAGAAGGATTATCAGATTTGCCACTTATGCCTCCGGACTTAAAAAGGGGGAAGATTTGCCCCCAACGGAGGGAAATAGAGGAAGAATCACGGCAACAAAAGATGACAACGGGAAATGGAAGGAAGGAAGGAAGATAGGAAGGACAGAAGGAAGGAAGGACAGAAGGAAGGAAGGAAGGAAGGAAGGAAGGACAGAAGGAAGGGAGGAAGGAATGAAGGACAGAAGGAAGGACAGAAGGAAGGAAGGAAGGAAGGAAGGACAGAAGGAAGGAAGGAAGGAAGGAAGGAAGGACAGAAGGAAGGAAGGAAGGACAGAAGGAAGGAAGGAAGGAATGAAGGACAGAAGGAAGGAAGGAAGGACAGAAGGAAGGAAGGAAGGAAGGAAGGAAGGACAGAAGGAAGGAAGGAAGGAAGGAAGGTCAGAAGGAATGAAGGACAGAAGGAAGGAAGAAAGGACAGAAGGAAGGAAGGACAGAAGGAAGGAAGGAAGGAAGGAAGGAAGGAATGACAGAAGGAAGGAAGGAAGGAAGGACGGAAGGACAGAAGGAAGGAAGGACAGAAGGAAGGAAGGAAGGAAGGACAGAAGGAAGGAAGGAAGGAAGGATGGAAGGACAGAAGGAAGGAAGGAATGAAGGACAGAAGGAAGGAAGGAAGGAAGGACAGAAGGAAGGAAGGAAGGACAGAAGGAAGGAAGGACAGAAGGAAGGAAGGAATGAAGGACAGAAGGAAGGAAGGAAGGACAGAAGGAAGGAAGGAAGGAAGGGAGGAAGGAAGGTATCAATGTTTCTAGGAGCGGGAGAGGCGCGGCGTTAACATCATCGCATGTCAACGAGAGGATTAGAAAGATACTGCCAGGAGATTTATAATGATAATAAAAGCTATTAAAAAAACATGTAATTATGGGTTTAAGTACTTCAGTCAACGTGGACATCATGAAGCTTCAATGAAACACTGGAGGAAGCACATACGGAATATAAAATTTGTTAAAAATGCTGAATTTAAAGGGAAAAGGTGAAAGTAGAAGAAGAAGAAGCTGTTTTATCTTCATCATGTTTTACTTCTGACGACAAACATTCATTTTTCTCATTTCCCTTCAGTCTCTCTGTCGACCGCACAGTTACAGGCAGAGGTCTCAGACAGACAAACACAGCATGGAGGGAGACCAAACACACACACACACACACACACACACACACACACACACACACACACACACACAGTTGGCATAAAGACGCAAACCCACCACACACACACATGCTAAATATTAGCCTCTCACATCATCCAGAGGAAACATGACTGCCCCTTAATTCAATCTGAGCACAACACACCACAAACACGCTACAACACACACACACACACACACACACACACACACACACACACACTGTGTATCGTATGCGTGACAAACACACATTTTCTTGTTAGTACACAAACACAAACACACTGGGTATACATGTACATACCACACACACACACACACACACACACACACACACACACACACACACAAACACAAACCACACTGGGTATACATGTACATACCACACACACACACGCACACACACACACACACACAACACGCACACACACACACACACACACACACACAAACACAAACACACTGGGTATACATGTACATACCACACACACACACACACACACACACACACACACACACACACACACACACACACACTCCAACCGGACTCTGGGAAAGGTCATGACCCCGATTGGCATGGGGGGGAAAAAAAGATGTAACCATGGCAACAGGCAAAACACACACAGCTGGGAGGCAAATAAGCCGAGCCAAGGCATTGATCGATATTCGCTTATTGGGAAATTGTATTGACGTAAAAGTCAGCTGATGTGAAACATGAACACATTTCTTTAAACCTGCATTAAATGACTCGTTCACCCATTAAATGAATATGTTCAATTTATAAGCTAACCGCTGAACTTAGATTTTAGGAAGGAAGGAAGGAAGGAAGGAAGGAAGGAAGGAAAGAAGGAAGGAAGGAAGGAAATAAGGAAGGAAGGAAGGAAAGAAGGAAGGAATGAATGAGGAAGGAAGGAAGGAAGGACAGGAGGAAGGAAAGAAGGAAGGAAGGAAGGAAGGAAGGAAGGAAGGGAGGAAAGAAGGAAGGAATGAATGAGGAAGGAAGGAAGGAAGGACAGGAGGAAGGAAAGAAGGAAGGAAGGAAGGAAGGAAGGAAGGAAGGAAGGGAGGAAAGAAGGAAGGAATGAATGAGGAAGGAAGGAAGGACAGGAGGAAGGAAAGAAGGAAGGAAGGAAGGAAGGAAGGAAGGAAGGAAGGAAGGGAGGAAAGAAGGAAGGAATGAATGAGGAAGGAAGGAAGGAAGGACAGAAGGAAGGAAGGAAGGAAGGAAGGAAGGAAGGAAGGAAGGAAGGGAGGAAGGAAGGACGGGAGGAAGGTAGGACAGAAGGAAGGAAGGAGGGAAGGAAAGAAGGACAGAAGGAAGGAAGGAAGGAAGGAGGGAAGATAGGAAGGACAGAAGGAAGGAAGGACGGAAGGAAGATAGGAAGGACAGAAGGAAGGAAGGAGGAGAAGGAAGGAAGGAAGGAAGGACAGAAGGAAGGACTGCAATAGATACTGTGATTAATCATTGCTTGTATAAAAGGAAAATTAGGTTACATTGTTTATATTGCAGTTTAATTTTCTATTAAAATTAAAATATTGTCGACTGCAGCAGTTAAATATCAAACAGCTTTTTCCATTGTTTCATTTTTTAATATGATCGCGTATATGATGAAAATGAAAATGCAAATTGGATAAATGCATTTTCATTTTTTTTTGCACATATGGGAAATTATAAAGCTATAGTGGAATTATCATTTTAATACAGTTCCCCCTGTAGACTTCTTCATCCATAAATCTCCATTCTTCATTATGTATTTCCTCTTTCTTTCCTTTTGTTTTCCCCTCTGTATCCCTCACTTCATCTCTTTTCTCCACCTTCTTTCCCTCTTTCCTGCCTTTTTACATCTCTCAGCTTCCTCCCTCCTTTCATTTCACCTTCCTCATGTTGTTCCCTCTATCTATATATCAGTCTATGCTCCATCCTACTTCCCCTCTAACCTTATACCTCCTTCCTTCGTCTCACACTTCCATCCTTCATTTCTCTCTTCCATCCCTCCATCCATCCACAGGGGAGCAGAGCGCTTAATTGAAAAACCCCAAAGGCAGATGAGTGAAAGGTGACGGTGGAAGGAAAAAACACCCAGAATGAGAAAGAAGAGGAAGAGGAGGAGGGGGAGGACAAAAATACCCAAAAAGAGGAGAGAAAGAGAGAGACAATGCAATAAATCAGAGGAAACAGAAACGTGAGAGTTGAACTCGACCGTCTCCTTTCTTCCACTGATATTTGCACAAGTGTCCGTCTCAGATTAGTGACTGGCTGTTTGAACAGCGCTGTGTGTTTCTTCCAGGCGGGGAGTTCTGGTCCTCTGACATGATGCCAACGTGGAAGTAACTTAAAACTGCATTCTATCAAAAGGCCACCAGGGGGCGACCGTTTTGGTGTCAAAAGGACTTCCGTCTCTATACAAGTCAATGGAGAATTCACCAACTTCTCACTTGATTTATAACCTCAGTAAACGTTTTCAAAATGTGTTTATGGTCTCAATCGCTAGTTTAAAGCCTTCTTCAATGCAGTATGATGTTCATTTGGGACATTTTGGCCTCCCTGATTTTATATTTGACGATAAAGCAGGGTATGCATTAGGGCGTGGCTACGTCGTGATTGACAGGTTGATTGGTTCACAGGTTCAGGAGGGCGCCTCATGCTCCTCCTGATGCCCATATAAGTAGAATCCGTGTTTTTATTTTTCCCAGCATGCACCTGAAATTTTCAAGATGGCGCTGCTCAGATCCGAAACTATTGGCTTCCAAGCAGCAGTCCACAAACCAATGGGTGACATCACGGATGTTACGTCCATTTTATATACAGTCTATGGTAAAGACGGAGTCTATGGTTTCTTCCCATCATCGTTTTTTTTTTTTTCATTCAATGCTCTCAGTGTGGCGACTTTACTTTGGACGGACATTACAGAAGAAAGACAAAGTCAGTGTTTCTACTAGTATGACCTCACACACACACACACACACACACACACACACACACACACACACACACACACACGCACACACACACTGGGCTGAAGAATAACAGCTGAGCAGGTTTTTATAAAGGGAGTGATGGTGTCTCTCCTCGCTGTTACCGCACACAGCAGGGAGCGTCCCACAGTCCCGGCTTTAAGAAAACTCAAATTCTTGGGAAAATCGTGCTCCGTGCGTCTGCTGCGATGACAGATTTGAGCCCCTGTATATAATGTAAATAGAGAAATGCATGCATGTGCAAATGGGCTGGACACACGCAGGCGTATCTGCTGTTGGAAGGACACTTTTCATCCAAGGAGACGGAGGGGTTTCTTTGTTGTTTGTTCAGTTTTAGCATGGACAGCACTGTGAGGCCACCCAGCTTTAGGGGTCGAGGCGCCAATCATAGACCACCTCAAGTCTGAACAAGAAAATATAGCCAATGAATCGATTCAGAGATTAACCTTTGTGTCGTCCTCCCGGGTCAAATTGACCCCGTCTGTTTTGACTGTTCCTTCTTTCCTCCCTTCCTTCCTTCCGTCCTACCTTCCTCTTTTCCTTTCTCCCTCCCTCCCTCCTTCCATCTTTCCTCCCTCCCTCGCTCCATCCTACCTTCCTTCCTTCTTTAGTCCATCCTTCCTTCCTCCCTTCCTTTCCTCCCTCCTTTTCTTTCTCCCCTCCTACCTCACTTCCTCCTTTCCTTCCTTCCTCCTTTCCTTCCTTCTTCCTCCTCCTTTCCTTCCTTCTCTCCTCCCTCCCTCCTTTCCTTCCTTTCATTCCTTCCTCCCTTCCTTCTTTCCTTTCCTTTCCTCCCTCCCTCCTTTTCTTTCTATCCTCTATCCTACACCATTTGACATTTTCAGGAGCATTCAGTCTTACTTTTGGTAAAAACATTGTGCAAATGTCATTTCAAATAATATATAAAACTAACAAACATACAAAATGTACATTTTAACAAACCTGATGCTGCTTTTAATTTTTTTTTTCTTTCTTTTAACCAAACATAGCAAACATTTAGCGGTTTCAGCTTCTAAAACATGATTTGAGGCTTTGTCATGATTATAGTGAATATTTTGGGGTTTTGAACTGACATCTGAAATGATGATTTTTGAAGACATTTTATCAACAAAAATAAATAATTGCGAAATATTATCTGCAAATTCATCATATATGTAAATAACCGTAGTTGCAGTCCTATTCCTGATTTCAAAATGAAGTTAAACCTGATGTACGACAGTGTGTAATAAATGTGATAAACATGCAGATTAATGCAGAATGTAATGAATTTTTTTCCCGCTTGTATGAGAGAGGTTATATTGAGAGGTTAAACTGATTTAATTCAACTCTGCAATCTACAGTTATTGAATTCAAATACATAAATTGCTGCCTGTGCTTCGTACAAATTTGCATCGTCTGGCAAACAAACAGAGAACACACACACACACACACACACACACACACACACACACTGTATGAATACACAAAGATCCAATTATCACAAACACTGAGACAGCAGACACTTAAATCAATAAAAACAGCATAAATAGAAAATGATCACACAGGAACAGACAACATTAATTCATGCATGTGTGAACACACTTTCTCTCTCTCACACTTTTCTTTCATACGGCAGACATTAATAATTATGTCACCCAATCGCACACAAAAACACATCATTGCTGTAGAAATGCAAATCTGCGTCATTAGCACGTGTACGAACGCAAGCACACAGTTACACACACAAACACACAAAGAGACAATTATACTGTACAAATGCAAATACAAGCAATTATCAAACACACTCAGAGACACGTGCACACACACAAACACACAAACACACAAACAGACGTGTTACTCCAGCGTGCTCCTCCTCTCCCTCAGTAAATTAGTCGGGTAAACAGCGAGGTCACACTCCGGTTAGCCTCTAAACTGCCGCAGCACGGCAGCTGCCATCTCTGCCAGCGTTAGCTTCACACCGTTAATTAGCTGCACTCAGATGCCAATCAACTGCGCTAATGAGGACAGCTCTGCCTTTCTGCCTAATGAGAAAGCCTCGCTGAGTGTCTTAGGGGAAAGTTAACTGCAGGGACACACACATAAAATCAGGCACGCACAGTTTTTTACTTCCTAGCGTTTGTTTATTTTATGCATATTTTGGATCTTTTATTCCTTCTATTTAACCCTCCTGTTGTCCTCGAGTCAAGGAAGGAAGGGAGGAAGAAGGAAGGAAGGATAGGAGGGAGGGAAGGAAGGAAGGAAGGAAGGAAGGAAGGAGGGAAGGAAAGGAGGGAGGAAGGAAGGATGGAAGGGAGGAAGAAGGGAGGAAATGAGTGAGGAAGGAAGGAAGGGAGGAATGAAGGAAGGAAAGGAGGGAGGAAGGAAGGAGGGAAGGAATGAAGGAAGGAAAGGAGGGAGGAAGGAAAGAAGAAAGGAAGGAAGAAGGAAGGAAAGGAGGGAAGAAGGAAGGAGGGAAGGATTGAAGGAAGGAAAGGAGGGAGGAAGGAAGGGAGGAAGGAAAGGAAAGGAAAGAAGGAAGGACGGAGGAAAGAAGGAAGGTAGGAGGGAGGGAGGGAGGAAAGAAGGAGGGAGGGAGGGAGAAAGGAAAAGAGGAAGGAAAGAAAGCAAGGAAGGAGGGAGGGAGGAAGGACAGACGGAAGGAATGAAGGGAGGAAAGAAGGAACAGTCAAAACAGACGGGGTCAACTTGACCCGGGAGGACGACGCAAAGGTTAAAGCCCTTATATGTAAGAACCAGAAATTCCTTCTCATTAGTGACACCGGTGGCCGTTAAGTGAACTGCAGTCAGCATCCTGTTGGTTACAATCGCTCACAAACCCAGCAGCAGTGCAAGACTACTGCAGGTAATGTCTTTTTCCTCACATACACTTCTCATTAACAACGTAAACAATGTCTTATGTTGTGTTTTGCAGCGTTTCTCTGCAGCTCCCAGCCCCCCCCCCCCCCCCCCCCCCCGCTGTGTTGTGACCGCCGGCCGGTGAAAGCCAATCTGCATCATCTAACCCGAACAATGATGTGTTAATCAACCACTCCAACGTGACCTGACCCACAAACCGCTGACTTCTCTAAACAGCAGCCAGCTCAGTGAACTGTGGCCGGGGAGTAAAGCACTGCGGCCGCGGAGCAACACGCTGCGGTTTTGTTGTGAAAATGTGTGTAAGAAAGGTTCTGCTGTCGCTCTGGAGCTTGTTTTCTGCTCCTTTTTTGAGGGAATAATGTTGTTAAGCTGTGTTTGCTCAGGAGTGGGTAACTTGTGGGTATGAATTGTTGTAAAATGTGTGGTGGTTGAGGAAGCTAGCTAATATCTGCAGGGTGTTTCTAGACAGCTAGCACCATTTTTGTTGTGGAAAAGAGGCAATGCACTTGAGAAAGACCCAAAATCAGCCCAAAAAAAGGCCAGTTTTTGATTTCCCGTTAAAACTTGTTTTACGCACCAGCAATAAAAAATTATTAAAAAATGTAAATTTGTTTGTTTGTTTCTTGTAGGTTTGTTTGTCTGTTTTGTCTGTTTACCATTTATTCATTTACTTTGTTTATGAACTTTTTATGAACTTGAATGTCCACACTGTGTTGTGACGACTTCTATTTGTAATTGCTTGCTTAATTTTCTTACTTTACTCTCTCTCTCTCTGATTAGTCAACATTTTTCATGCTTTTCTTTCATTTTCATTTAATAGTTTAACCAGCATCAGCACAACCTTGGTTGAGTGGTTAGTGCGCATGCCATATAATCACAGCGTCCCTGGTTCGAATCCGGCGAGGGACCTTTGCTGCAGGTCTTTCCTAAATCTCTCTTTCTTCCTGTTTCCTGTCGGCCTCTCTGTCAGCTACTGTCTAAATAACGGCAAAAAACCCCCAAAATATATCTTAATAAAGGTTTAACCAGCATTATTATTGCTGGCATGCTATGATTTACTGCTGTGATGATTTTTTCCTTATTAAAGCTTCTCAAGCATATGCAGCTCGTCGTATTTTTGTTAGTTTGGAAAGTTTGCTGTTTATATTTGTATCTGGTTAAAATGCTGAGCAAAAAAAAACAAACAGCCAACCATGCATGCTGAAAACAGAAAGTGGTGTATTTCTCCATATTTGGGTAGAAACATTAGAATATTTAGAAAGTAGTGGGCGCATGGACGGACCACAGATTCATTACAATTCGCTGCAGGAGTGGTTTAAGAAGTTTCTGTTAACATCTTTATTCCCAAACCAAGAAAACAAATCATCACCAGCCTCCATTATTCACCCGACCACAGCTGCTGTTTATTCTGAGGGCAGAAACATTTTATGTTTTTGTTCTTTCTGGCCTTCAGATGGTGTTTTTATGACACTGAAAATAAGGGTGGGGAGCAATATTAACACAGAAGAAAACCTCTTTAAACTCTGGCTGTATAAAAAATATGCAGCAGGCAGTTACAACCTGCACATTAAAACCAATAAAAGATCCTCTGTGCAGTTTTCTTGTTAAAGACACATTGCATGTATCTGTGGGGCATAACAAATGTGCAAGGCTGCAACCAATGATCATTATTGTTGTCGATTAATCTGCTGATTTTCTTCTCGATAAGTCGTTTTGTCTATAAAATGTACGAAAAATTGAAGAAAAACACCTGTTATACTTTCATGGTGACATCTGATCAACAGTCCAAATCCAAACACATACAGTAAACTTTCAAATCCATACATTAAGTAGCTGGAACCAAAACATTTGAGGCCTTATTATTATTATTATTAATTATTTGGTTGTCAAAAAAGGTGACAATCATTTTTTCTATCAATCAACTAATTAACTAACTATTGCAGCTCTATAAATGTCCCAAATAGATGCCTGACTGGTCATATCGGTCAATTGATTTTATCGGTGTGTATGTTGTCTAGTATGCACCAATATATATTTGTCTTAATTCAGTTTTAATACATATCTTATTTTTTTGTTCTACCTTTTATTCATTTATAGTTATTTATTATTATTATTGAATTACCAGTGAAGTTTACTGATGTCTTTTTTTAACTGTAATATATCACAGCCTCCATATTCCATATTCTGCATGCAAAGTATTTGTTGATATATCGATATTGGAATTTTTTCACTCCCTAATATCAGTATCAGCATCGGCCCTTTTGTCAAATGTATTTTCAACCTTTTAAAACATTTGCATTTTTAAATATTTTGAAACCTGTATTTTTTTAAGTTGACATCAGGCGGGGAGTTCCGGTCCTCTGAAATGATGCCAACGCGGAAGTAACTTAAAACTGCATTCTATCAAAAGGCCACCAGGGGGCGACCGTTTTGCTGTCAAAAGGACTTCTGTCTCTATACAAGTCAATGGAGAATTCACCAACTTCTCACTTGATTTCTAACCTCAGTAAACGTTTTCAAAATGTGTTTATGGTCTCAATCGCTAGTTTAAAGCCTTCTTCAATGCAGTATGATGTTCATTTGGGACATTGTGGCCTCCCTGATTTTATATGTGACGATAAAGCAGGGTATGCATTAGGGCGTGGCTACGTCGTGATTGACAGGTTGATTGGTTCACAGGTTCAGGAGGGCGCCTCATGCTCCTCCTGATGCCCATATAAGTAGAATCCGTGTTTTTTACCCAGCATGCACCTGAAATTTTCAAGACGGCGCTGCTCAGATCCGATACTATTCGCTTCCAAGCAGCAGTCCACAAACCAATGGGTGACGTCACGGATGTTACGTCCATTTTATATACAGTCTATAGTTGACATCCATGCTTACTACCTTTTGCCTTTCTTCTGGTCCCTTCTGTGCATGAGCATCTTAATAAGTGTGCATGAGACACAAACAAAACGGTGACCCACTTATAAAGCGTGGCGGTACTTATGGTCATAAACACCACCTGGTAAGTTTAAGCAACCTCAAACATAACCGCCTTCAGATTCACTAATAAACATGTTTGATCAGGGCTTTGCATGGCGCGCTGCTTTTTAAGATGTTTACTTCTACTGTATGTATTTGTACGTTTTTTTAAAAATGTGTTTACGTGAAGAAGACAGGAAGTAGCGCTAGTCTGCCACGTTGTTTGTCTGATGGAGTAAAAGCCCATAAATCTACAGTGAATACCACACCTGCTGGAGCTTTGTATCGGCTGGCTAACCACGCAGTTCACCTCCGGGTCAAGGTGGATGTGTGTGTGGATGTGTGTGTGTGTGTGTGTGTGTGTGTGTGTGTGTGTGTGTGTGTGTGTGTGTGTGTGTGTGTGTGTGTGTGTGTGTGTGTGTGAGAGAGAGCCATCAAACTACACTCCCATAACTCTTGGGATCCCTTGGGCTAAAGGGAGTTCCTGGGATGGGGCACCCTGGTACTCGAACACACACACACACACACACACACACACACACACACACACACACACACACACACACACACATTCAGAAGGCCTCTGGGTATCATCAAAACACACAAAGGACTGTTACTGGGTGTGGAGCGTACCCTTAATACAACCACACAGAGCCAACAAAAGACCAGAGAGATAGAAAAAGAGAGAAAATTAGTGCTCAAAAACAGAGAAAAAGAAAAATAAGAAAGCAGCAAGAAAGATGAATATGATGGGTAAGAAGAGGAAGCACGCAGGAGAAAGATGAGCTGAGAGATAATCTAGTAAAGACTTAGGGGGTGAAAGCTGTGATGCATCTGACAGAAAACAACAGCAGGAAGCTTCCTCGCATTTAACAGGTGTTGATGTGACAACGTGCACCAACACTGAAAACCTGAGTGTGAATGTGTGACTTCAAAAAGTTTTCCAAGATGATTTAATATGGCGCCTGACTGTGCTTTAACTCCATAATGAGATTATATTGTGTCAGTTCACATCACAACGCTGAATATGACTTCTTGATTAGAAGGAAAAACGGCACCGTAGCAACTCACACAGACTCCTATAAGGCGATAAAGTGACCTGTGGGTAATGAAAGCGTGGAGTGTGCCAGCTAGGAGTCAATCTGTTTTAATCAGAGGTGTTGCCAACTGCTTCAGAGCTGGATCAGGTAGCAGATGTGAGAGCTCCTAATGAGCTATAAATACACTGAAGTAGAGAGTGTGGAGTGTTTTTCTGGACTATGGTCGGTTGAAGTCTCATTTCCTCAACGGTCTCTTCATGATTGGACGCAGCTGATGCTGGTTCATTTGGGTACAGGTCTGTTTTTGCACGTGTGTAAGAGAGTTTTATTGGGGTTTTTTTTAAATTAGGGTCCAAGTCTGAATAATAAAATAATAATTTATGTTTTTTCTTTATATCAGGACAATGAAATTAATGATTTACAGTCAGTTAAACTAATGTGACAAGCACACAGTGTGGTCTGTTGACTATAATAGTAACTGATTGAAGAATTAAAGCTTATTCTATTGCTTATTTCTTCACACTGCATATGAAAATCAGATAAATTACTACTGTTATGACTACATATATAGGTGTATTGATGGAGAAAGAAGTTCTCCCACTTGTAATGCAAATTCGTGAGCATGGTTTATTATTTTAGATTTTGATTAAAAACATAAAATCGAGAATTCAACTGTGTGAATAAAAATCTGATTATTTTTAGATAAGCTCCACGTTGGTTTTGAAAGACTCAATCAGCAGCTTATTTCCATTTTCTATCTTTTTAAAAAAAAAACTTTCTATCACGTGAGGAAATTCCTTGGTTTGCTCAGCGGTAGGACTTTAACCTGGACCTGGCTCCTCGTTACGCTCCTGTAGGCCTAAACTGCCGCGGGACTTCCCATGATGCACTGAGCTCCTCTCTCCTCCTCTCCCTCTCCATCTGTACGTATCACTGATGCATGTTATACTAACTCTGAATCTTCTGTCTCCTGTAATTTTGTGCTTTCTCGTCTCTCTCCTCCTGTTGCTTTCTGCAGGTATTTCTTCCTGCAGAGCTGTAGAGTCTGAATCTACAATTATTATCAGTCTTATTATTGTAATCATTATTTTATTATTATTTCTATATATCTCTAATTTAGCTAGAGTCTCTTTCCTTCTCTCTCTCTCTCTCTCTCTCTCGCTCTCCCAACCAGTCGAGGCAGATGGCCGCCCTCCCAGAGCCCCGTTATGCTTGAGGTTTCTTCCCGTTAAAAGGTTTTTTTTCTTTTCTTCTAAGCACTGTTGCCAAGTGCTGCTCATGGGGGAATGTTGGGTCTCTGTCTCTTCACAGAGTCTAGACCTGCTCTTATATGAGACTACCCTGAGATAACTTCTGTTATGATTTGGCGCCCTATATATAAAACTTGACGTGACTTCTGTAAAACTTCTTTTTCTCGAAGACGTAAACAACAACCTTTAGAGAGATGTGAGGATATAAAATTTGGTTGAAAGTCAATGTAAGCTGATTGGCTCTTCGGCAATATTAAAGAAGATCAAAGGAAAGAATTGAGAGAGCGGAGATATGGAGTGATGAAGAATGAGTGAATGAAGGGAAAAACACAAACAAAAGGCAACAAACACTGATTACCATGTTTGTGTGTGTGTGCATGCATGTTTTTCTACCTTTAAGGAAACCAAATTCAGTTGTAAACCAGCGTTGTGAGGACTTTTTTGCCGGTCCTGGGAAACCTCAAAGGGCAATTTGAGGGTTAAGACTTTATTTTAAGGTGAAAGTTAAAATTGGGTTTAGGGTAAGGTGCTGGGGATGCATTATGTCAATGAGTGTCCTCACAAAGATACAAAGAAAAACTTGTGTGTGTGTGTGTATGTGCAGGAGGAGAGAAATATTATAACAGCAAGAAAGTGTTGTGTGTGTGTGTGTGCGTGTGTTTCCGCGGGACATCAGGCTTTATAGAGTCCATCAACACAGCAGGAGGAAAAGAAATCACTCCTGCTGGAGGAAGTGCTAATGGCTCTACACTGAGTGTGTCACTATGTGCATATTTGTGTGTGTGTGTGTGTGTGTGTGTGTGTGTGTGTGTGTGTGTGTGTGTGTGTGTGTGTGTGTGTGTGTGTGTGTGTGTGTGTGCTGATTGATCGAACATGCCAAGTCCATCTCGGTATTCCCTGTTGGGAGCCAGAGTGTGAAATTGCCAAAAAGGCAAACAGCAAATAATCAGGACAGACACACACATCCACAAACAGGCCAACACACACACTTTCTTTCACCATCACTCTAACTTTCACTTTATCTTTCTCTCTCTCTCTCTCTATCTTACACACACACTCATGTCTGCCTGTTCATCGCCACTTTCCTTCTGTAATTAGTTGTATTTTTCATGGCTGTTATCCACTTCACTCCCCCTCCCTCTGTGCTCAGAGGAAAAGTAAGAGTGTCTCTTTGTATCTGCACATTTTCTGTGTCAACTGTTAAATCCATCGCACTTTGTCACACACACACACACACACACACACACACACACACACACAGGAACTCACACACTGATATAAAAAACATATCACAATCATAAGAGGATCAATCAGGGAGAAAAGTTAATTAAAAATCTCTGTTGTGTTCGCTTTTCTTTCCCTCTCCCTCTGTCCCCTTCTCTCCATCTCTCTTTCTCTCCCTCTCTCCCTTCCTCCCTCCCTCTCCCTCTCTCTCTCTCTCCCCCCCAGCAGTGTTTGTGTGTGTGTGTTTCCAGGCGTCTCCAGGCATTAGCGGATACCTTCACCATCGCACACTACAAAAACACAATTATAACAAAGACTTCAGAGCAGTGTGTGTGTGTGTGTGTTCATGTTTTTGCTACGTTGGTGGGACCTTTTCTGTTATAAACACCAACGTTGTCGGGACAGATAGTGATTTTGGGGACCAAAGCTCGGTCCTAATGAGGCAAAACATCATTTCTGAGGTGCTGGTTAGAGGTAATATGTGAATTGAAGTTTTGGGGTTGAGGTTAGGGTGAGGATGTCCACAATGAATGGAAGTAAATGCAGTGTCCTTACAATGATAGCTGCACGAACTTCTGTTTGTGTTTATGTGTGTGTGTATGTGTGACAAATTTAGCCACATAGTAACCAACTGCGTCCAAGCTTTCGGTTATTAAACAAGAAAAAAAAAGGTCTTTGTGTGTGCGTGTGTGCGTGTGTGTGTTTGTGTGTGTGTGTGTGTGTGTGTGTGGTTGTCAAATTAAAGCTCGACTGTGCCTCCTGCTCCTGTGGGACAATGTTAGTGATTTGTGGTGCTTCAGCTGTCCAAAGGGAGACCATTTGCAGTATTTTCTGGGGGAAGAAAAATGGGGCAATTTTTGATCATGAAAAAACAGCGAGTGCACAGCCTGCAGCGACAGAAAACATAACTCTACTTCTCTGCTTTATATTGTTTAATATTTTAAATAAAATGAATGTCTGTTGGCTTATAATACTGGCTGATAATGTCAGGGTTTGCAGGATTACTTAAAAAGCATCATCAGGAGCCGTAAGCATAACCCTTTATAGGTCACACCAAGAAAATGCTATTTAAAAAATAATTTATTTGCTTTTCCTTCCTCTTTGAGGCCATTACAACATAAAACATGGATTTTTTTTTCTCTCATTGACCCTAAATGTAATGTTTTACAGACCTCTACAGACCTCATTTGTTCAAAACTTTTTTTTTAAACATGACTCATTCTGTTTGTGTACAAGATGGAAAAAAATGAAACTCAACTTCAGAAATGTCTCCAACAGGATCTCTGATGTCAGCAGTGATTTGTGTTATTCTTCATTTATACACTAAAGCACAACCTGTATCTATAGCAACCATAACACAATCTGTATCTATAGCAACCATAACACAATCTGTATCTATAGTAACCATAGAACAACCTGTATCTATAGCAACCATAACACAATCTGTATCTATAGCAACCATAGAACAACCTGTATCTATAGCAACCATAAAACAACCTGTATCTATAGCAACCATAGAACAACATGTATCTATAGCAACCATAACACAATCTGATGGTCTGTCTGTGCATTACATTCCTCATACAAGTGCTAAAGATTGCCTAAAAAGTTAAATGGGTTCAATAGATTTTGTTTTTGACCAGATATCATGATACAAAGTGACTTCTACCAAACGGTTGAGCAGACCTACAAAGGCTTAAGGAAATATTCATCCATTTTTGGAGTAATTTTTTTCTTACATGTTTTAAATATCAGGGGATCTGCTGAAGTTTGTAGGGTGTTGGATGTACAGTACAGATTGGATTGTCAGAAGCTGAAAATGCGTCGACAGGATAAATGACAAGATGCATCAGAGAGGCAAAACAATCACAGTTCAGGTTTGGAGCAGTATGATATGTAGATCCTAAATCCTGTACTTTAAATTTGAAACTGCTTTTAAAGCCAAAAAACACTGACACATGAAAGCCAAATTTGGTTGAGCAGTAATACTGTAACGAACTGTAAACTCCAGGTGAACTCCAGCTAAGTTGTGGCTCTGCAGTAAAATATGGAAAAACTGGATTATAACACAATTACCTCTCCATTGTGACACACTACACACTATTTTATTTGAGTTTTAAAAATCAAGCACAATTTCAATTATTGAGATGAAATCAAACTTAATTAGAAGAAACATTTGGAGAATGTTTTAACACCACACACACTGCATGATTTTATATCCCAGTTGTCAAAACCAGCTGGCCCAGAATGTGACAAACTCAGTCCAACGTTTCAGTCGTTTGAGTGAAACCAGAATCAGTCCAACATTCACTGCACTTTAAGTCCGCCGCTTACATTACCATGGATGTAGGACAGAGGCAGGTAGGGTAAAGAGTGTAGGGTTCAGATGTCAGATACAGGATAAAAGATTAGAGTAGAGTATGGAAATGAAAGTATGTAGAGCTTTGGGAGATGTACTCACAGTCGAGACAGGACTTCATTCTTCTGAAACAGCAGTTCTGAAAGTTGGCTGAGGCGGTTCTTGTTGAGGCGACTGGACACACACACAAAAAAAATGTATGCAGAATTTAAAAAACTTGCATGTTATGTTGCATACAACTTATATGTATAAATACAGTGTATATGTACTGAGGTGTGTGCTCTTACAGTCTCTCCAGCTCCTTCAGCTCATCAAAAGCTCCCCTCTCCACGTTACTGATCTGGTTCTCCATCAGATGACTGAAATACACAATGATTAACAATGATTAAACAAACAGGTTCAAAATGTTTCAGTCTGTCTTAAAAAAACAGTCAGAAGCACAACAGCTGTGTTTCTTGCTGTAATCATTCCTCCTGTTCATACTGACCATTAGAAGATCCCTTCATAATGTTTACAATGTTAGTGATGGAGGACAAACTCCACAGACCAAGTTGATCTGAAGCTAACATGAAGCTTCAGTCGTCCAAATGAGTCAAATCAAGTAGATATCTTATAACGTTACAGTCTTTTTAGTGCCAAAGTCCCTCTTTTTGTTACTATACTTCCACCACAGCTCAACAGGGAAACACAAAGAGGGAATTTGATGCTAAAAAGACTTTAAATGTGTCAGATATTAAGGTATGTGCATGGGCCCCTTTTTTCATGGTCGACTAATCGGTGGGTATAACAGACGACTAATCGAATATTCGCTGCATGCCAACATTCACAGGGTTAAAATAGCTTTAACTGCACAAACTTGTATTAATTTAAATGATAATCAGCCTTCATTTCTTTACAGAAACACATTAATTAAAAGAAAAAAATCTTACAGCACAAAAAATATAACGGCGCTGATTTTTCTACCCTTCATAAACAACGTTGAACACCTTTACAATCACGTTAGCAATGAGAGACGTAATGTAAGTTTTCTCTCTGAGACTTTTGTCACACTTTGGAGGAGCTGCTGTCACACATGTTGACGGACTAGTTTGATGATTAGTGTCAGGTCCGTCTCCCTTAGTAACCGTCACAGCAGACCATGTGAAACCACGATAGCTCAACTCTGCTCCACATATTTCACACCTGACAACATTATCCTTTACTTTCTGTAAGTTTTTCCACGCTGGACTTTTGTGTGGCTTCGTCTGCATCATGTTCCCTCCAGCCAGCTAGCAGGCTAACTTACTACCAAGTCAAAGTAGTTGAGGGCAGCAGTATAAATTCACTCTATGTCAGACTCTACTTCAAAATAAGGTGGAGGTGGTTTACAAAAACGTAGACATCCCCCTAGTGGCTGAAAGTGAGAATTGCTCTGTAGTAGTTGTTAATGAACCCTTTATAGTAGACTGCACAGCTCAACTCTTGATTAAAATTTGTCAATGAAAAAATAAAATAAACATTTTAAAAAACGACCACGGCACAAAGGTCGACTTTAGACCCTGCGAGCGATTATTCGGTTTTAATGACACACCCCTATTAGAGATCCACTTGACATGACGACCTCAGACTGCTGAAGCCTCATATAAGCTTCACATCAACTTTTAAATGACTGTGTGAAATGATTGTCCTCCATCACTTCCATTAAAGGCACTTTGGAAGGAGATCTTTTAATAGCCAGCATGAACAAGAGGAATGATTACAGTGAGTGGAAAATCATTTTGTCAATAGATCAGATACACAGTTGCATGTTTCATAAAGTCATTATAAGTTAAAAATGCAATATAACAGTTTTCAGCACAAAAATGACAGCTAGCAGCTTTATTTGGATGATTTATTCATGTTTTGTAATATTTGACATCCAAACTATAATTTAAGCACATATTTACAAAAATATCTGTCTATTTTAGCAAAAAACATTGCATCAAGTAAATTAAACTAATTGAGGCACTTGGGTGACATCAGTTTGCCATTTGCTACACAAACATAAACTGAGAGCACTTAGAGTAATCTATTTAATTAATGTCTTAATTTGTGGAAACATCATCAGAAAATTATATGAATCGTGACACATGCACACATGATAATTAAAATGAGGGTCTAAACAAACCAAACCAAAAGACAAAATATTGCATCTTTCAAAGTCTAATTAATCAAATTGAAGACACAAAGACTCAACACTCTCTTCATCAACTTTTGCCACAATCTGTATATTTGATAAATAGACTCCAGACTTTGTAAAAACGACTGAGGGTAACACTCAATCCCTTCCTGACAGCGACGAGCCTGAGGCTCCCAGCGGGCTACTAATCTGTTCTGAGCAGGCCTCCAGAGATGTCATTAGTTCCTGGCATGTAATCCTTTTAACACCTCATGTCCATCACTGACACTCAGCACAGACGCGATCCTCGGGGTAACACAGGAAACCACCTCTGGTCCGACCTCTCCCAGAGGGCACTGTGTTTCCAGGTTGAAAGGTCACATTTTAACCCCTCCCTTTCGTATATGTGACTGACACTGACACCCAATAAATACCCCTGGCTGGCTCGTGTGTCGGCGCTGAGCTAAAGCATCGTTCTTTGCCCTCTGGCTTTCGATGGCACCGCAGCTATGATTCCCACATTCCTACCGGAGTTAAAGCTACCAAAGACATGTGGGAAAGAATTTCTGCTAAATAAATACAATCTGCTGCCTTGTCAACAGAGCCTGACACCAGGGGGAGACGGTTAGGGGTTAAGTATTTTCTGGAAAGGTTTCAGTGTTTGAGTTTGAATTAAAAACAAACAAAATAATCTAATGGTTGGAAAACCGAAAGAAATTATGTGCCTCAGTTAAAAATGTTCTGAATAACAACCACATTTAAAATACAATCATGCCAACACTTACATAAAACTGGCATGAAGCTTGATGGATTATATACACATGAACATTTTTTATGATTGTAACAGTAAATATGACTCACAGGACTCGGAGGTGTTTGAGACCAGAGAAGTCTGCCTTGGTGATGACTGTCAAGTTATTCCCGTTCAGGTCGCTGAAAAACAAACGTGACAAACAGCAGGTCAGAGAACAGGAAGTGAACTGTGGACAGAAGTCAATATCAATACATGCAATCTGAGCCTCAGAGGTATAAAATAACATGGAACGGAGAGATGGTAATACTGATAAATGGACTGTACTCATATGGCGCTTTTCTAGTCTTTTTGATCACATACACTGCATGTCACATTCACGACAGGGGCTACCACGCACATTCAATCAGTGTGTGCAATTTGGGGTTAAGTATCTTGCCCAAGGACACATTAGCACGCAGACTGGAGGAGCCGGGAATCGAACCGCCAATTTTCCAATTGGAGGACAACCACTCTACCTCCTGAGCCACAGCCACCCCATAAACTCTCGATGATAAGTACTGTATGCATATCAAAACACACACACAGTCTGGAGTTGCTCACATAGATGGCATATGGGGATGGACGATATGGAGAAAATCCAAGATCACGATATTTTTGCCCAAATACCTCGATATTGATATTTGGACACCATTGTACGAATGTCTATTGGTGTTGTCACAAAATCTTTATACAATGAAATTTTTGACAAATAATCAACAGTAATGTGGATAAAGTGACTAATGGCGTTTTTCCACTACACAGTTCTAGCACTACTCGGCTCGCCTCGACTCGGTACGGTACCAGGAACGATCTTTTCCATTACAAAAAAGTACCTACTCAACGTGAGCGGGGTCGTCATAGCACGGCTCCGCAAAACTGCCGTGACTTCGTTTTATACGCGACACAAACACATAAACAATGGAGGACATGGAGGCATGTACTTGCTGCTGTATGAGGCTTTCTGTCTCACACAAAGCAAGAGAAGAGAGCTGTGTAGCTGTAACGCTGTTGCCGGTAAAATGCCTGGTTTGATTCTTATGTGGGACGGCTCATGACTCTTCCAGCGACTCTCTGACCAATCAGTGGCCGGCAGTCTGTTGACGTCACATTTAGTATCGGCTTGGCTCGCTTGGAACCTCAGCAGAGCAGGTACTAAAAAAGTACCAGGTACCAGGTACTATCCCTAGTGGAAATGCAAAAAAACCAGAGTCGAGTCGAGTCGTGCTGGAACGGTGTAGTGGAAAAGCGCCAAAAGTAGGTAAAGGCAAACATTGGAACAGCCTGGTTATCACTTTATTTTATTATCACTTTGTAATGCAGTCTTTAAAACCAGGAAAAAAACAACACTTATATCAGGATATTATGATATTCAAAATCTACGAAGATACGTAGATACATATCATGATATCAATATATTGCCCAACTCTAGTGGCATAGGTACAAAGAAGACAGACACACTTATAACTTACTGTACAGAAATGTTTTTTATGTTACTACAAAAATGTTGAGTTAAGAACAGAAGATATTATATGGGAACCAAAAATCACCTGTGCTCTAAAATCTATTCTATAAGGCTTCATTATCCGGGGAACATGAATGTCTGTGCACAATTTCCATCCAATAGTTGCTGAGGAATTTCAGTCTGGACCAAAGTGGTGAATCGACAGACTGACACCACCACCCGTCGCACCACAGCGCTATCAAATACAAGTAAAAACATCATTGTACTGTCCAGCACATCGTTTCTGTTCTTTGAAGTTTATTTTCACTCACAGCGAAGAACGTCATTTCGGTGCGAGTTCACTTTGAGGACAAGCTAAATGTTTTTACTGTAGAAGCAGCTAACGTCAGCTCAGAGCTGCGAGAAAAATAAAGGGTTTCTGCCAGATACGAGTTCGGACGTACAGTACGAGACTCCTTCCAAAATGAAACAGCTGTTTTTCCAAAGGTGTCACGTTCGTCCTCGACTCACACTGACATGCTCTCTCCACTCGAGGTAGAAGCTTTAGAGAAGAGTTTCCAACCTTTTTATATAGACACAGTAGGTAAAGTGTTGCCGGTGTGTGTGTGTTATGTGATATATGGAGGGGAGACACTCTTTTCAACACAGTAACAGAGGCTGGTCTTAGAGGGAGGGGTTTAACCTATGACCTCATTGTCTGCTTTGATTGACAGCAGCGAAGACAGAGATGGGGATGATGTCACTATTCCCACGAGGCTTTGTGGAAGGAGAGGTAAACTGAGCCGTGTGCACGTACCTGTATGTGTGTGTATGTGTGCGTGTAGATGTGTGTGGGTGTGTGTGTGTGTGTGTGTGGAGGGTGTCATGTTCCTGTACTACTGTAAAGGGTGGAGCAGAGTGTGACCTTGTCCTGTCCTGTCCCGTATAGAAGGAAAAGAGATAGAGAGACAGTGGATGTTGTGGTCTGTGTGTGTGTGTGTGTGTGTGTGTGTGTGTGTGTGTGTGTGTGTGTGTGTGTGTGTGTGTGTGTGTGAACCGGATCTACACTTCATTCGTGCAAATTTGGCGACAGATTCTTTCAGGAGGAATGATTTGTTGTTTCAGGAATTTTCTGGAATTCAGTTTCTATTAGGGCCTGACTGATACTGGATCCTTGGGGTAGATGCCAATATTAGGGAGTAAAAACTCCAATATCAGATATACAGAACATGTACATAAACATCGTTTTTTGCAATGATCCCTCAAATGTGGTTATTAACCTTTGTGTCGTCCTCCCGGGTCAAATTCCTTCTTTCCTCCCTTCCTTCCTTCCATCTGTCCTTCCTCCCTCCCTCCTTCTCTCTTTCCTCCCTTCCTTCTTTCCTTCCTCCATCCCCCTTTCTTCCTTCCTCCCTCTTTCCTTCCCACCTCCCTTCCTCCTTTCCTGCCTTCCTCTTTTCCTTTCTACCTCCCTCCCTCCTTTCTTTGTTTCCTCCCTCCCTCCGTCCTTCCTCCCTTCCTCTTTCCTTCCTTCTTCCTCACTTCCTTCCTTCTTCCTCCCTTCCTTCCTTCCTCCCTTCCTTCCTTGACTCGAGGACAACAGGAGGGTTAAACACAGATGTGAATGGAGGGATGATATTTTACAGTTTAACGACACACTTTATTGCATAAAATGACATCACACTGAAACAGGAAACTACACTGGAATTTAATAAATAACTATAACTATAACCAGGGGGCATTTCAGGCAACGTATACGCCCATGAGGATATCTGTGATTGGCTGAATATCATCCGATAACATCAGTTGACCGATATATCTGTCAGCTATAGTCCATATCTTTCGACCAAAACGCTCAAGCATTACATGAAGAATGGCTACCCTCCAAAAAAAGCTAAGGCTCATAAATTATGAGTATAGAAAAGCAACTGTGATAAGTGGGTCCTTGCATACTTGGCATGTACCTGGAGGATTACAAAGTGTATCCACTACACAGTGAATGAGAGCCAAGTACTTCCTGGCAGACACAACAATGTCCTCCCTGAGAGTGTCATTTATACTGTCATTTGGCACAATATGCAGTAAACACAACCAAACATTTGATGAGGCCACTATATTGTTCATCTTGAAATGACGGCAGAAAAAGCAGCACCTCTCTTGTTTTGTTTGTTTTTAAAGCTTTACTACTATAAATGTTTGTTCAGAGCCTGCTGCAGACGTGTGGAGTTGCTATTTGCTCTCCGACATTGTGGTGGGAGCTGTGGACAAACCATTGTAGAAGAATAAAAGCAGGAAATGTCACATGTGTCAGTGGCTCCAGTGGCTTTATATCTCTCTCTTTATATTTTACATGCTGATATGCTCGCCTCTACCTCTTCTTTATAAACACGCTTGTCATCTGGTGTCGTTTGATTTGTCAGTATTTTTGAAAGGGGGCCACAGAGGAAGTGATTGGGTCACAGGTACGACAGACCAATGAGCGAATCATCAACAAGGAGGCACGTGCAGGTATCACGGTCTTCTGAGTACACACAAAAAAAGCATGCAACCAATGTAGTATATAATATAACTTATATGGTTGGGTGGCCGGCAAATACCCAGATTCATTAAGCTAACAATAAAATTGTAGAGTAGTAAAGAGTAGGGTTGGGCAATATATTGAAATGATATCGATATCGTGATATGAGACTAGATATCGTCTTAGATTTTGGATATCGTAATATTGCGATAGCTCATCATAGTTGTCTTTTCCTGGTTTTAAATGCTGCATTACAGGGAAATATATAATTTTTCTGAACTTACTAGACTGTTCTATTATGTACCTTTTACCCACTTTTCATTGTTTCATTGTGTACATTTTTTGTGAAAGCATCGACAGTCATCTCTACAATATTGTTGCAATATCGATATCGAGGTATTTGGTCTAAAAAGTCATGATATTTGCCCATAGTAAAGAGCAGCAGAAAACGTAGGTTATAGATAACATCTGCACTGTAGCAGAATGCCGCTGTCACAACTGCAATTTAATTCAATGTTCTTTAATTTACATAGATAAGATGGTGGAAATGTTGAAAGTTAAATCTAAGAAGATTCAGTAAGAAATTTGACAGGATTCAGATGTGATGAGTGGATTTGAATTTGATAGGCACTGTACATGGACTATGGACTAGGAAAATCTACTTCTACATTGGAAAATAAACACTTACAATATCAGTTTTCTATCATAGTATCACATCATCTCTGAAGTCCTGGTAGACTCAGAGAGTAGAATTACATAACACTGGTTATTTAGGCTTTCACGCACATGTAACTTCTCCTTTCGAAAATTGTGGCTGTGTGTATGTTGTGTGTCGTTTTGGCTCAAGCTGCTGCTCACCGTCCAATGAAAATAATTCACTTGTTCTGCACAATGTCACCCAAGAAGGCAGATTGTTGCACTAAGAATATTACACTTAGATTAGTAAAACATCCTCAAAATCTCATCTCATTGAACAAAAGTTTAAAAAAAATGTGAAGGTCCTGCAGTCTGAGGATGGAGGAGGTGGTGTTACTAAGGGAGTGAGGGAAAAGCAGAGGCATGGGATTGGCTGGGACCAAGGGAGGGAAGGATGGATGGAGACGGGTCGTGGCGGGGGGTCCACAATCACTCCCTGGATGTGTGTGAAATTACCCTGACAGTTAGACCGCACAAGCAAAACACACATCAGGAGGGAGGCAGATGAGAGTGAGCAATGACCTGCACATTAGCACACATGACGAGCATGGCAAAGTGCAGTGGGGAGAAAAAGAAAAGTCTGAAAATATGAGCTGCAAAGTGGGAAACTCTAATAAGATGTGTAGTTTGGGTAATGAGCAGGAGAAGGAAAGACACACAAGGGGCAAGAGATGAAGACAGAGACACAAGCACAGCCCTGATGAGGCGTGGTTAATTGAGTTTTGTGCAGCATGGCGGGGTCAGGGGGTCAGCTGAGCGACAGACTCCCCCTCGAGTGGCGACTCTGCCAAACAATAGCTCATTAAAGCAGAACGCGTCTCACTGACACACACACACACACTAACACACACACACACAATCAGAGCCTCAGTGGGCAGTGAGGCAGTTGATCCGCTCAGCTCCTTCTACACCGTTAGATCTGACATGGAAGGCGGACAGGAGGATGGGGGGGCGGGCGGGCAGCTCGGTGAGATGATGAGATGATTATGTGGAAAGAAAAGAAAGAAAGAAATTATGAAAGAAAGACGACATACAGTAAATAGTCTAAATCTGTCTGGGTTGGTACAGAGAAGGATTGTCAGTGTTATCAGATCCAGGTAAGACGGCTAATTAATCAAAAAGTAACCAAGATTGTCATTATGACTCTCTAACTAACTTCATATCGATCCATTTGATCCATTAATTCTTCCATATAGGCTGTCCAAATGCAGTTCAAAGGGATGTACCTTTCTAACCAGACATGTTCAAACTGACGAGAACAAGCTGGTTGTCATGTGGACACACCTCGGCTTCGTTCAACCTGATAAAGCACCAAATAAAGTCGGAAAACAGTGAACTAACACAACTTCTGGGAGGAGAAAGAAACGTGATCTATGACAGTCTGTTACACAACCTTTTGTTAAAATAATGTCACTAAAAAGATCAGGCTTATAAGATAAGAGATAACAGAAGCAGGGTTCAAAATTAACTTTTTTGTCCATCAGCCAAATGTCTAATCAATGTCCAACTTTTACCAGATGCTCAAAATATCACCATTGGGGTTTTTTAGACTGGTGAGTGAAGCAAATCTGCAAACCACTTTTGACTGGTGGCTGGTGCTAATTTTGAGCCCTAAACAGACATTTAGGGCTCAATTTTGACATTTGCAAGGTATGTTTAAGTTTACATCGTAATGAGCGCTCTGATCTGTCTACCCCCCCCAATATATCTCTCTATTACAATTGAGAACCATGAACAAGTTTCCGATTTATTATATGTCAGGGTTTCATTGGTAAGCCTAATGCCACCGTGGCAGAAAATGGAAGGATGGACAGAACTGTAACATACGGTAAAATAAAACAGGAAATATGATACACAACATGAATCATAATCAATCCTCAACAGCTTCCGTCCATATCTGATTTTGAAAAAAGCCTCTGAAAAAACTGAAACACAAACACATAGAAAAGCAGCAGGATACAATTGAGCACACATGTGGCCAATCAATGCAAAAGGCTAATGTTAATCTGCTGATCAATTCAGCATCTGTGCTAGATGCAGGGACCAGTGAGCTATGAAGATAATCATTAAAAAGGCACGCACATCCCAAAACCCAACAGGATGATGCTGGATCACAAAATACCCTGCAAGGCTGAAAAAGAGAGAAATCTGCACAACAAATAGCTCTACGTTTACAGGACTTTTATTCTCTGCTGCGTGATGTTTCGAGCATAGAAACTCCTCAGGCTTAAATATTAAATACTTGCAGTTAATAAAACCATGGGATCAAGTAGTAGACTGCCATCAATAACTTTGTAGCAAACAATACAGTATAACATTGTATTTTACAGAGTTTTGCAAATACACAGACATTTATAAATGGGCTACATATACATATACAAAAAGGAAACATACAATACATTAATCCCCAATGATTTGTACTCCAATAAAGGATTCATGCTGTGATACATTCTACCTATACCTACCTAAAATTTGGTGTACAGATCTTTCTTTTTCTAACTCTGTGAGGTATGAAGACTTGCACACATATTAAAAATGAGCCTCTTTTCCACGCAGGCACAGACAGACAGGCAGCACAGTAATACCCAGTTTCAGATGGTCTGAATAAACACGAGTGAAACCCAACACTTTTCTGCTCCAACACCTGTTTACCAAACACAATTGCAATCCATTCACATCTGAATCCTTCATCAAATCACGTTTCTTTGATCTGAGCTACGGTGGGATTTGTTTTTTCAAGGTCCAAACTGCGTGATTACACCAGAGCCAGCAGTAATAAACACACGCACCCAGAACCAGCTTGTTTTAACAGTCACAGTTTAAAACGTTGAAAACAAAATCAGATCCCAGTTCTTGTAAGTTTAGCTCAGCACGACAGACTTGTAAGCAATTTCATCTGATGTTTACGCCAGTCGAAAACAAACGAAGAAAAGTGAAAATATGAGCTTTAGTTTACGCTGTAGTTAATGTTTCTGAGCACAAACTGCTGTCAAATCAGCACCCATCAACTTACAAAACACTATGTCACTGAGGCAAATCGCTTTACGTCACACTCAACCAGTCCCAGCTCCAGAAATGTCACACTTGCACCTCTAGTTCACTTGCATCAACCTGCTGAAGCAGTTTAATGGTAGAGCCACCTGCAAACAACTAGTGTATGTCCATTCATCTGCCAATTCCTTTTTTTTAAGTTCCTGCCCTTTTCTAAACAGTTTCAATGGATAACTCCTGAGATGATTCTGTGTACCAAACATAGACTGTATATAAGAAATGGACGTAGCATCCGTGACGTCACCCATTGGTTTGTGGACTGAAGCCAATAGTATCGGATCTGGGCAGCGCCATCTTGAAAATTTCAGGTGCATGCCGGGAAAAATAAAAACATGGATTCTACTTATATGGGCATCAGGAGGAGCATGAGGCGCCCTCCTGAACCTGTGAACCAATCAACCTGTCAATCACGACGTAGCCATGCCCTAATGCATACCCTGCTTTATCGTCACATATAAAATCAGGGAGGCCAAAATTTCACAAATGAACATCATACTGCATTGAAGAAGGCTTTAAACTAGCGATTGAGACCATAAACACATTTTGAAAATGTTTACTGAGGTTAGAAATCAAGTGAGAAGTTGGTGAATTCTCCATTGACTTGTATAGGGACGGAAGTCCTTTTGACACCAAAACGGTCGCCCCCTGGTGGCCTTTTGATAGAATGCAGTTCTCCACGTTGGCCTCATTTTGGAGGACCAGAACTCCCCGCCTGGTATCAAAACATCTTGTGTCTCTGGTTACCTTATGATGGTGCTACATTAAAGATTAGGTCGGTTCTTATCATTCCTGAGGAGGACACACGTCTATTTTCAATGCAATCCATTCAATAGTTGTTGAAACATTTCAGTCAACCTCATAATGGTGCTGGTAAAGTCAGGGTAAATGTCAGTCATCATCCTCTAGGAACATGAATGCCGCTCTAAGAAAAGAAAGAAACGCAGATGTAAAACTCATTGCCTATAAGTAACAACACTGAGACGTCTATGTCTGCAGTTCAAAACTGCTGCTTTGGTTACGTCAGTATAGAAGGCGCAGGTTTGAAACTGCACATTCTCTTGGAAAATGACTTATCCATGAACCTAATCACATTTCAGGACCTTGGTTTCATTACTTCCATGTCAACCTGCATTAAAATAGTTGTGTTTGCATCTCATCAAGCAACCCCAAGGAGGGGAATGAGTCAACATTTAAGTAAACTCTAAACATCTCAAATTAACGGCAAATGATTCACATCATTTAGAGCATTTCAGAGCCGTTCTTTGCAAAAACTGGGGTGGTTTGCGTTCTTTGTTTGGTCATATGAGAGCAGAGCAATCAGTACAAGATGTTACTGAGCGTGAAGTTTCTCGAGACCTTTCCAACCAGGCCTAGAGTGCTTTACTTGGACCAAGATTTGACCATGACCAATATCCCACCCAGATATTTGGTACATGGACCAAGAGTGGCAGCAAATGTTGCTTAGTACAAAATAATTTCCTAACCAGGCAGGGTAATTACTGTTTTCGAGGAGTTTTTATTGATTAATGACAGCTTACCTAAATTCTATTGCGTGAGAAATATTACCAAGTTCCAGCTAGACTGCATTGCAGATGTAAAAGCTGTTTTAGTTTTCCCTGTCACATCCATTTTTACTCTCTCCATTTTTTTCATTTCACCATCCTTTCCTTTTTCAGCTCTATCCCTTCTGTTCCTTCAAGTCCACCTCTTCAGTTCCCCCTCTGAACACTCTTATTCCCGTCTTTACCATCTCCTTCCTTCTC
Organism: Scomber scombrus; assembly: GCF_963691925.1. Taxonomy (NCBI): domain Eukaryota; kingdom Metazoa; phylum Chordata; class Actinopteri; order Scombriformes; family Scombridae; genus Scomber; species Scomber scombrus. The sequence continues at coordinate 32,497,546 of NC_084971.1, forward strand.
CAATTCATTCCTCACATCCCCTCTTTCTCCCCAGATGCAGTGGAAATGACTAATATTAGCGGCCACACACACACACACACACACACACACTCACTCAGGTCTAATGACACTTCATTAGCAGCATCTTTCCCACTGAGGCACTGCAGGGGAAATGCTAAGATCATTATAAGAGACAGACAGAGAGAGAAAGAAAGACAATAGGAGAAGCTGAGGTGACAGTCATTGATAATGAAACTGAGAAACGAGGTGTGTGTATGTGTGTGTGTGTGTGTGGAGGTCTGTGTGTGTGTGTGTGTGTGTGGTCTGTCAGGCTATTTTTAGGGTTTTAGACTTAAGACCAGTTAATTGGGGGTGGCTTGTCCAATTTCGGACAAAAGCCATAACCCCAATTGGGAAAAAGTTGATTTTGGGTTCAGTATTTAAGGTTAGGGTTACGGTAAGTCTTCAGGACATAAATGTAAACATATGTAATGTCCTCAAAAGTGAGCTTGGTCTGATGTGTGAGTGTTTGTGTGTCTCTCTGTGTATGATTTAAGGCTCTTTTAGGGACACAAAAGTCATGTCTCCAATAGATAAAATGTAGATTTTTAGATCAGTGGTTAAAGGTTAGATTTAAGCGAGTAGTGGTGATGGTTAGGGTTAGAGTCTATGTAAATACCCCTCAAAAATGGCAGAGGTAGGGTTAGGGTTGTGTGTGTGAAGTACAGAGACAAGGAGGGAGTGAAGGACTGGAAGTGATTATAAAATGAAAGAAAATAATTCAACTACTTAACAGCTTCCAGTGTCAAAGATTATTTTTCTTTGTATTGCCGGGAGTTGTTTTGTTGTACAGTAATATAAAGTCTGCACCAGGTTTAAAGGGTAAGTTTATGATGAATAGTTTTGTTTTAGGGTTTAAAGATGTTTAAATGTGGGATTAATTTTGGCTTTTAATAAAAAAACGCAAAAAGTAGAACAATAACTGCCACCTTGCAAAATATGGCAAAGACTTACAATGTGAAATGTAAAAAGAAAATCACAGCTTTGGCATAACTGTACTGTTTTTTTTTTTGGTTTGCAATTCTTAGTATTTCTTTGCACTTCATCATCTTTACAGTAGCTGGAGAAATGTTTCGGGATGACAGGGTTTCTTTGTGGTGAGCTCCTGCTGTTCATCCATTGGTCTGATAAACTGCCAGTCACATCCTGCCAGAGACTTTGGGAAGTGACCACAGAAACCTGATGCTGTTTTCAGACTGTAGCCCTTCATAAAAGTAGAAATTAAAATGATTTCCTCTGTCAGTTTTCATCTCTTACCTATATCTAATATTATCTTTAAATCAAAGTTAATACATCTATACAGTGTTCAAAGTTACTGGCATTTATTGTGAGCATCTTGTCAGCTACAGTGCATCCATGTAGTGGTCTTAACTTTAATTGTTCGATGGTTTTATGTCATAAATGGGTGATCAAAACCAACATAGGAAATAATCGTTATTTCAACATTTAGCTAGTATTACTCTGGGAATGACAGTAGGATCTGGGTTCTGTGGTTACTTCTCAAAGTGCGTGGCAGAATATGAGCAGTGTAGCAACACCACACACCGCAACCATTGAATATTTAAGCAAATCTGAGATCTGCAAAGAAAAAATTGAGGATTGCAAAACTAAAATGCAATCCAAAGGACAGGAAACACAATCATGCCGAAGCCTTCTTTATTTTTAATGTTATATTTTGGGTTCCAGTTATTGTTGGTTACTTGTTGGTTTGCATTTTTATCAAACAGACTAAATTAATCCCGTAGATACTGACACCTCTTCATTACAATAGAGCTGGATGGAGTCTCAACGCGGTGCTTTCAACACTGAGAAACTAAATTTGAAAACCTCAACAGCAGCACGTCTTTGAAGAAAACAGTGTCCAGATTACTCGGGATAATCCGCAGACCTCGCCGTGGATCATTTCCAAGTTCCCGATGAAAAACGCTCACAGTGAAGTCTGTGGATTGTCCTCCGTAACCCGGAGACGTGTTAGTGTTGAGTTTTTCAAAAGGGGGAAGTCTTTGTCACTTTGTGTACAGTGTCGTCATTGTCAGACGGGCAAAACCTCCTCTACATTTATAGTTCTTGATAATACTGATTAAATAAAGATGTTTGGCAGCTCAGAGTTTTATTTATGCAATTCGAAGGAAAATTAAAAATGCAATTGTGCTGAATCTAAAGAAAACAGTCATTTGTATTAATCACAGTGTGGAAACTTAGCTCCTAATGAGGTACAAAAATCAGGTGTCCACAAGCCAAAAGCAACATTTTAGGGTTAAGGATTTTTGGTTAAGGTTAAGTATAGTTTCTGCTAATTACTGCAAGTCGATGCAACGTCCTCATAAGTCAAAATAACAAAAACAAATTAAAGTCTGTGTGTTAATTGTTTAAGTGTGTGTTTTAATCATCCAAATGTACATGTGGCACACATACTTTTACTACTTTCTACCAGCTGTAAAAGCACTCCAAAACACTCCAATATATAGTATATGAATGCTAAAACATATATAGAGGATGCACACACACAAAAAACATATAAAATCACACATGTAAGTTGGTGTATTTTTCTCAGTGATTCATGCCCAGTTTCTATAATTATGCATTTACAGTCAAAATTAACACAAACACACAGTCTGAGTGTTTTTTTTTTACAATCTGCAGTAGACGACCGCTGTAGGTACGCAGCTCTGAGTCACACGCTCTCTCTCCCTCTCTTTCTCTCTCTCTCCCCTCTCTCTCTCCCTCTCTCTCTCTCTCTCTCTCCCTTCACAAATGCACAGATAAAACATTTGAGTGTGACACAGACCTCGACCTGCTCTTTCTCACACTCTTTCCCGAACGTGCAAACACATGCTGACAGTTGGGGTTGTTTAAAGATTCCCTCTCACTGATTTTATGTCGGGCTCATTTATGGTCAGGTCAGACAGAACTTCAAGCTGCCGTGGTTGAAAAATAAGTGGTACCTTTTTACCCCTTAAGAGCACAATGAGCATTACTGTATCGGTATGCAGGCTGGATGCTATCTACAAAAAGACGGGTCCCATAATCACTCTACTCCTACTCTATTGCAGTGGTTCCCAACCTGGGGATGGGACCCCATAAGTGTTCGCAAGATAAAACAGGGGGGATCATGAGATGAACAGGACAGAAAAAAATGGATACAAAAAACCTTTTCCTAAAATGAAACAATAAGTTGCTGCTTCTTTTAAAGGTTTAACATGTTAAAAACATTGGTGAATGCTGCTATTATGTGTTTTATTTACATTTTTAATTAAAGTTTAAGCATCCCAAATTATAACAATGTAAAAACTATGCTGAAAATCGGATGTTTTTTTACTAGGTTCTTATTATATCAGTTATTACATAGGAGAAAATCGTGGCTTGAAAGTACTATTTGTAGTGCAAACAGTAAAGTAGTAGTTGAACTTTTCCTTTAACTTAGTTTTAGGGAATATTGCGACTTTATCCAACTAACTAATTTGCTCTTTTTTTTGCACTTTTTCTTCATATGGTATTGCTAACCTTCCCTTGTCACAAGAGGACCCTCTTTTAATGTAAACTGCAGTAAAGAGTTTCTTCTTGGAGCAACAAACAGTACGTTTTTTCAGTGAGTGGAGACATAAAATCTGGGTGAAAATCCAAATAAGGTCTGAATCAAAAGACAGGAGCTACAGAAGAGTTCTCTAGTACCTGCACATCTCTCTATTTCACCAACTTTCTCTATCTATCTCTCTCCCTCAGCCTCTTTCACACATACATTTTCCTCTTTTCTCTGCTCAAATAACCGTGCTCATCAGGGCCCAATGGGGTATCCATTTTTCAGTGTTGCCATGACGATCCAACGAGGAGGGGGGTGTTTAGCTTGACTGGTGCAGTCACCTTGATAAATGACCCTCTTATTGCCTGCTGTCTCCCAGGGAATACTGTACACACACTTTGTCTTCCTCTCTGTGTCTCTCTTTCTTTCTCTCTCAAACACACACACACACACACACACACACACACACACACACACATGCACACACAGCTGTCTCCCCCAGTGGCTCGCTGTCCAGCTGACATACGCACACACACACACTCAGATCACTTTACATGTTAATTGGGCGACAAGCCCTTTAACAAATAGCTCTTTAATGAGTGGCTCCTCTTCACTGCAGGGTCTGAGTCCGTGTCTACAAGACGGTAGACTGGCGGAGCTCTGGAAGGAGGAAACAATTCAAAGGTGAAAAGGTCGCGCTGGCTGTGTTTACATGCACATAGTGACCGGTCTTTGGTGGTCCTCTGGTGTAGCGCTTGTTTTTTTAAAGGGTCAGTTCACACCAATTACATAAAGACATTTTTTCCCCACTTGACCCTTTGGCGGTATCTAGTCGTGCATAATGAGATTTTGGAGTGAAGTGTCGAGATCTTTCTGTTATGATCCCAATATGAAGTAAATGGTAAATGGACTTTTCTAGTCTTCAGACCACACAAAGCACTTTTACACTAATAGTCACATTCACACCACTGGCTCAGCCATCGGGACCAATTTTGGGTTCAGTATCTTGACCAAGGACAATTCAAAGTGCGGACTGAAAGAACTGGGAATCAAAGCGCCAATCTTTCGATTAGAGGACGACCCGCTCTACCTCCTGATCCATAGTAGAGAAGAATTTTAATTAATTTAATTGTAATTATCGTCAAAGCTCTGAGAACAAAGCAGCAAACCCAGCGTTACTCTGGATAAATGACAAACCTGATTATTAAAGTTTACATTGGAACTACTTTCTACAGAAGAAATAGTCCCTATGAAGACTTTTGACAGTGTATTCTGTAGACTGCCCTAAGCACCATGAAGACAGCAGTAAGATTTATTGCCCTTTAGTTTTTTTTAATGTATTTTAAAAGCTTTGAGGGAACAATGATCCATTGCCCCTTTGCAGTGAGAATCCCAGTACAGTAACAACCAGCATGACGAGATACCACAGGTGGCATTTCTTAATCTGCCTCTCTGCTCGGCAACAACTTGCAATTTTTATGCTGACACTGTACGAATCAATTCACCGGCCGTGACCTGATGTTCACACTGAATGTCAGCTCAGGACGTCGGGGCGGTTTTGTCCGGTGATGATTCAAATAAAGTCTTCAGCAGTGTTAAAAAGATAGAGAAAGGCAGCTTCACTTTGTGCAGTTCTACTACAAATGGAAAATAAAAGAAATATGGAGCCACAGATGTCTAGAAGATGCAGACGAAACGATCCGTCTTTCCTGCTGTAAAAGTTCAGTTTTAAGCCACAGCACGTACAATACTACTTAAATAATATTTATATGTTTATATGACAAGCCCACCGAAGTTTAAAACACATATTTTGACAACGTAATGTCGCAAATCGTCAGACCGTGAAACTGCTCGCGCTGCAGGAAGTTGCTAAATATTTCTGACGTGCCAGAAATCCGACCAATCGTGTACGTCGAACAACAACCGATCTGACATAAATTCATCCCAACTCTAGCCCAAATCCTTACAGTATATGCCCTGCTAAAGACTTCTGACACCAGCGTTATGTTCAGTTTCTCCACCCTGTCAATTATTGTTACCGTGTCGACCAAGAAACCTTCAGCTGAGGAACATTTACCATTTCAGCGGTGTAAAAAAAAAAGAAAGACGAATGGGCAAGTGGTTCTGCAGCCTCAGAGTTTTTTCCAGGCCATTTCTCTTTGACCGGGAGCCCAAGCCCTCATCCCTGATCATAAAGCTATCAGCCTCAGAGGGGAAAACATCCTCCACGCTACAGTAAACCAGAGAGCAGGACGGATAATGTATCTCTGCTGGCACCCCTGACAATCATCAATTATTCACACACAGGCACTCTAGGACCTGAAATAAACACACACACACTCACAATGTACAATCACATACGTGTTCATCCTGCACCGGTAGCTCCATACTGTGCATACGGTATGGTATATTCACTTAGAGAGGGGCAGAAACAAATATAGGGCTTCCTTATTTATATATACTCAGTGCAAAGTCAATACATTTAAGGACTTCTTTATAGGTTTTTCTTAGATTAGATTGCTTTATTTAAGATTTTAAGATATCTGTGAGGTGTCCTGTTTTATTATGGTTTATTTAATAAGGACAGGTACAATATAAGGGCTGAAACAAATGTCCGATGCAAGTATCACAGTGTTTGAAGTAGGGCTGTATATCGGTGCTTCATTCCTTTAAAGGTATCGACCGAAATAAATCGATACCAAGTAGCATCGAAACGTCTCTTGTCAAACGATACCTGCAATCGATCTTTTTGCACCCAGAGCTACTAAAATATGACTATTTGTACGGACTTGCTCACAGCCAATCAACGCAGGCGTTCTTTGATTTAATGCGAAATGTGATTGGTCCACTGCCACAGCAGCTACGACCCGTCTGTGGTTTAATTTAATGCTTCTGTTCACATGATGGGTATCGAATGAAGTACTCAGTTGGTATCTGTATCACTTAAAGGGTACTTGGACTGGTAGTGGTGCCGTCATTTTTTTAAAGGATACCCAACCCTAGTCTGAAGTGAAGGCGGTAAACCAAATAAAGCTGTATAGTAAATACAATACAGCATACGATAAAAAGAAGATAAGCAAAGTAAAACATGATACACGGTACAATAAAATACACATAAAACTAGACATGAGTACGGGTTTGTTGCTGAATTAAGCTGGATTTGATGAGTCTCTTAAAAGCGGTGAAGTGTGCAGCAAATGTTAAGTGTTCAGGTAGAAATTTTCAAGTTTTTGCTTCCTTCGTTTTGTGCAGAAAAGTATGGAAACCACCAACTGAGCTACAAGGTTTGTTGGAATTGAAGAAAAAAAACTGTTGTAATATGTAGATTATGCTACTTCATGTGTTAATATGATCCAACTATTGGTCCCGTTATAGGAGATGGTTACTACATGTGTGATTCCTCAAAGTTTAATCAAAAATAGATCAATAAGGCAGCAAGTATTACCTTTAAAAGTTTGAAATGTTGACTTAACTACAGCAGCATCAGTCATTTATCTACGTCACATGACTATTAGATCTGCAGGACGTCTTAGAAAACGGTATTTATTAGTTGGTTTTATATTCAGACAACTTCATAAAAGCTGGACGAGAGTTTTCTGTGTCAGATAAACTGTAGAAAATGCTTCAGTGATGATTTGGGACCTACGTTCACAAGCTGAAACAGCCAATCATATCTACAGCAGCTTCAGTATGAATTAAACAGGTTGTATTGAGGCTGCATCAGGAATGCAATGTGTTGCATTGTGCACTGTGATGTTTTTTACTTATTAAAATAAACTTGCATTCGAGGAAAAGAAGAAGCAGCTTACAGAAGAAGCACATCGTTACTTGTGCAGATATACAGCGTGTGTAACTTGAAACAGGATACAATAGAAAACAACAATGGAATAAGAATTGAGCAGAGGGACCGAAGAAGAAGAAGAAGAAGATACACTTGGCTTTTTTTTCTCTCTCTAACTGGCGATGAGGGATTTGTACAGAATAACAGAAGACATGAATTATTAAAGGATGAAGATTCGAAAAAACTTAGAGAAATATTTAAGACGTGATTGCTTTTGGGAGAAATTACAGCAATGAGCATCGATGCCGCAGAGCAGCACTCGGAGTCAAGTGGAGAGTAAAAGTGTGTGTGAGTGTGTGTGTGTGTGTGTGTGTTATGAAGTTAAACAGTCTACTTGCAGAGAGAGAAGGAACGAGTACGAGATGAGTCAGGGAATGACACACAGATACAGTACTATCAAATAACTGCTCACATTCAACACATAGAAACTCTCTCCTTCTTCTTCTATCTCTGTTTTACACGCATCCATCTCTCTGTATACAGACAAATACATTTAATGCATGTTTTTTATCATACTTCTGAGGACCTTCATACTTCATACTAATCTGTAAACCTAACATAACCTGTATTGCCACTAGAAAGAAGCAGCAATACACTGTCATGTTGAAGGATTCCCCTCATCCCTACTGTCTGACGCTGAGCATTCGGTCCTCGCAAGTATACACAACACACCAACATACACACACGTGGGCAGTGTATGATTACTCACAGCCTCTCAGTCCCTCTGGGGATGTTTTTGGGTACAGAGTGGATCCCGAGGCCATGGCAGTCCACCGTGCTCCCCAGGCAGCTGCAGGAAGCCGGGCACGCCTCCGCACCTCCCCGTCCAGCCAGCAGCACCAGGACCCCCAACGCCACCATCGCCTGCAGCCCAAACCGGGGCGTCCGACCCGGGGCCGCCGCCACCGCCATCCCATAGCCTCTAGGCTCATCTCTGTTCCTACTTTTCCCAGCAGGCATCCTGCTCTCCTGCGGCGCTCCACGACACTGCAGAAACCGGCCGACGGATCCTATCTCTTTCCTTTCACTTCCTTCACTTCTCCCTGGTGTGACTGACCACCAACACCAGCAGCAGCAGCACCTCCTCCTCCTCCAAAAGTGGACAAAAATGCTTGAAGTGCAGTGTGTAAAATGCTTGAAGAGGCTGAGAGAATCAGAAGCACAGCCAGGTGAAGTTCAGCACGGACTGAACGGCTGCCACTTGATCCCAGAGTGGCCTTTCAAAAGAGAGAAAGAAGGAGAGAGGGGGGAAAAAGACAAGTATATCCTCCTCTTCTTCTTCTTCTTGTCCCTGGCTTTAGTGCTCCCTCCTAGTGGCTTTCCTTCTTCTACTCTCCTGTGTGTGTGTGTGTGTCTCTCTCTCTCTCTCTCGTGCAGCCGTACAGTGTGCTCGCCTCTCCCCTCCACTTTTCATTGAGTCATTGTGCACTGAACAGTGAGCCACTAGAAAAAAAAAAAGAAAAAGAAAGGGGGGGACTCCCTCACTCCCTCTATCTCACACACACACAGAGCAATCATCCATCAAAAGCTTTTACAAATAACAGCAGCAAGACTCCTCCCACACACCCACACACACACACCCCCTACCCCCAAATCACACACATACATGTACACACACACACACACACACACAGAGAGCAGCACCCGGAGTGAACTCACATCTATTCAGTGACAGCAGTAGTTGGAGCCGCCACCTCCAGTGACGGCAGCCTTTTTCTCTCCCCTCTCTGTCTATCTCTCTCGCCCACATGCGCCTCTCCTCCCCTGGGGAAGAAAAAAGCCCGAGGCTGCATGGACATGATGAGAGGAGAGAGAGAGAAAGAGAGAAAGAGAGATAGAGAAAGAAAGAGAAAGAGAGAGAGAGAGAGAGGAAATCGTGATTACTCTGAAGCATCCGACCGGGAAGCTCTAGAGAAAATGTGAGGACAGAAAGGAGAGAAAACAGTTTGTAAAAAAGAAGAAGAAATTAGTAAATGTGGGATAAAAAGAAGGAAAGAAAGAAAGAAAGAGAGGGAGTTCTGATGCGACTTAAATGTGTGATAATAATATGTTGCAAGCAGTCTGTGCCAAGCCAGCACACCGGGCTGCAGTGAGTTGATTTGAGGGGAGGGAGGTTGGGCTTCTTATGAGACTGGCATAACTGGAATGCCATAAGCTGCCACAGAGCTTACTCAGGAGTCTATTATGAATTCACTGGCAAGGCTTTGAAATTCAAATGGAGCCTGGCTGAGTTTCTTCTTTTTTTTATCTCCACAGAAACGCTGGCTTCAGCTTTTGAGATTTGCCATATTACCACCGAAATAGAGAAGAGAGGGGAAAATTCTGAATCATCAGGGATGCAGCGGCGGCGGTGGGGATGGAAGTAAAAAAAAAAAGAAAAAAAAAGAGAGGCATTGACACTGAAATCTTGTAATGAATGTTTTTTTTTTTTTTAATTTAATCAATTAAAGCTTTAAGTCTTTTTAATTGTCCAACAATCCCAAAGCTACATGGTGATGTCTTTAAAATGCTTATTTTATCCGATCAATCCTCCAAAAAACTGCTTTTTTTTGCCATTTTTGCTTGATAAACTATCTAAAAGACTATGAATAACCAACTGATGAGCACTAAAAACACTGCTTTAGTGCTGTTTTGTCAAACGGATCCCAATTAAAGAAGATTAGTGTGTTTAAGGTGCTTTAAAAGGAAGGAAAAGGCTAAATTACAGAGTTTTTGATTGTTTATATGCTTGTTTGCTTGAAGATCCTAACATGAACAGACGTTCACATTCATCATTCCATCATCAGTGATTTGTATAACCTGTCCTTACATGGCGATGTGTGGAGTGTAATTACATTCTTCTTCAGATACCAGATAAGAAATGTGATTTAGTGATTGTTTGCATTTCAACGAGCAGCAACTGGAGGGCCACTTCATACGGCTTCTTATTTACCAGCATACATGAGTGATTATTGCTGGCGGCCTCACTTTGTCTTCTCCCTGCAGACTCAGTATGACAGGTTAATTTAACCAGGCGCTCTTCAAAAGTGATGGAAAACAAATTGGCCACAGGCAGAGCCCGGCTGCTTCCTTTGTGCTGCTGAATTGAATGACTCATTCGGTGATAATCTGCAACAAAGGGAGGGACGAGATGTTGACATCTCCAGGGGGGTGGACCCCCCTATTTCTGGGGCCATAATAGCTTTCTGAGGCAGTGGTGGGTGGGGGGCTTTTTTTTTTTTTTTTACTGCAGACGCGTCTGAATTGATTTCTTTAAAGACCGAGCAGATGCTTTTGTCTCAAACGCATCAATTCATAAAACCTTTTGATTTGACTAAAAAGTCCCAGCATCTATTATCATTTGACACCAAAACTTTAAATCCCACTAACAAGAGAAGACTATATAAATATATATAAATTACCAATGACTAATGAAGTTAACATATCATTTTGTCATTGTGATAAATTATGTGCATGAAGTTACCGAATGATAGGAAACAAGGATGTTATGTTCAACCTACAAAGAGAACGTCACACATCCGTCTGTTTGGAGCGCAGGTGGAAAGGAAAAAACAGCAATGTCATTATAATGTAAGACAGTGTTTGATGTTCCTGCATAGCAAAGTAATTTATTCATCCAACAAACATTTATTCGGCACTTCAAAAACATGCCATCAAAGAGGCGGCTCAGAGAATTAAGCTCTGGCGATTCCCGCCTCACATTTCCTCGCTCTGCTTGAAACCAAAAAAAAAAATAAATACAAAATAGGATTCTGGCTCATTTTCGGCAGAGACGGTGAGCTCCACACTTCAGTCAAATACACTTTAATTTTGTGTAAATTTGATGTTCATGTTGCACTATCTTTGCCTACACCTTCTTTTTTTTTGGCTTCAACACTTGACGTAGAAGTCTACCAATCCTTTAAACTCAAAGGGATTAATTTCACTTCACCTGCTGGATCAGAAAAAACCCAAAATGACTCATAAACAGAAATGACTGAATGAGCATCATGTCTGCAGTTGCTAGTAACTATCACAGTTACATGTGTTCATCTCAGTCTAAAAGGGTTTTTTAAGTGTTTACCTAGCTCAAAATATATACAGCATCTTCCTAAATACAACATTATAATAGGATACAAGCACATTTCCTATACTAAATACTTTTTAATATCATCTTCAGTCATATAGAGGTTGGTTTTATAAAAGGTATAAGGAGTGTAGACAAGACCTGAATAAAAGCCTTTAAACTATTTATATTGTAAGGACACAATGCAGTCCTAATTAGCAGATCTATCACACCACTATAGTTTAATAGATCATCATACTAACCAGATACGTTGCTGCAGAGATCCTGTAATTGTCCCACTCTCTCCACAAATATGCAGTCTGTTTTTTTTAGCAAATTTAAAAAGGAGGTTGTGGAAGAAAACTGAATTTGACGGGCATCAACTTCATTAAACAGACGTATCATTACAGAAAAATATGTATCATGACCAATATTTGATTTGGAAATGTCATAACAGCATTTAGAAACTACTACTTTTTAATAACATCAAGATGAACTGTCTCGATACTAGACCAATAACTCCTGCCTGTACTGCTCTGCTGACTTCTTACCATCTCCTAGGACACTTCACTGGCTGAACCTGACCTCTGACCTTCCTGGAGAGAGATAAGAGAGTTTCCTTATAATATCAATTAAGTATTACAGCATTATCATTATTATTATTATCATGATATATAGAAGCTGGAACAGATTAAATGTCACTTTAAGTTATTTAAGCTTCTATCTTTGAATATGGTCTTATTCCAAGCCATAAAAAAATGTTGAGCTATATATATGTGTGTATGTGTGTGTGTGTGTGTGTGTGTGTGTGTGTGTGTGTGTGTGTCTGTTCATGGACTGTAAAAATCATTGAGATGCTTATGAACATGGTGTTTGTTTGTGAAGCTTATTATCAGTCAGATCATAGCAGCTGCACAAACACACATCTCAGTTGACATATATCGCCCTCTAGTGGAAAAACACAAGCACTACATTGATGTCGAGGCTCCACTATAATCTATATTATAGTATATGACTGCTGACTACATACTGTACTGTAAGAAAAAAAAAAGAAAGAAACATTCATCAAAAAACATAAGAACAGGCTCTTTGTCAGAAACATAAAAAAGTTTTAATCCAAAGTGGACAGTTCACCAAAAAAATCCAATGTACAGGGTTAACTTATTTTACAGTAAAATACAAAAAAAAAAAGGTTACCACAGTTTGAACCAAATGATACAACAGTCACAGATGAGTTCACTGTTACACTGTAAAAAATCATGTGTTTTGAGTATAAGTTAACAGATGTTTTAGTAGACCATCCGTAATGTAAAACCATTCCTCGTTGACTCTCAGTAACTAAGAGATAAGGTGCGACTAACCATCGTCGGCTACGTTTATAAAGTTAAGACTAAAACTGTTTTGTCGTGTTCAACTTTGTGCTCCTGTCATTGTCACAGTGTGTGCAGAGGAACTCGTCGGTGACCGTTGCAGATCAGTAACAAAAGATTTCACATGTAACGAGAATATAAGTGACAGGAAACAGACATGCACTATTAAAAACAGCATGGGGGGAGGAGGGGGGGGGAGGGGCTGCACTTTTTGTGTTTCAAAGATAAAAACAGCATTTCACTTCAGACACCAAGTCGCTGCTTTCCTTTGAGTCACAAAAGCGAGCTTAAAAGTATAATAAAATAAATAAATGTACCTTAAATTTAGCTTGTTTTGTTGTTGACACCGTTGTAAACTAACCAGCAATAAATAAAACTGAATTCAATTCAAGCTCTCCCTCAAAATGTTGTCTGTAAAACTGTCAGTAGACGTCTGGAGATGACAAAGAGATGCAGGGAGAGGAGGAGAATAATTTAAAAAAAGAAAGATTAGACAATTAGAATAGGAATATACTTTTTTTTTTTTTTTAAAAGGAGGTAAGGTTGTTTGGTGTCCACGTCAGTCATGTTCATCATATCACGTTCCAAAAAAACTCCTTCAACTCAACATCCACAACACTTTCAAGACATGATGCACCGATAGCAGATTCCCAAATCCAGGCTGAAGCAAAAAGAAGCTGAGAAACAAAGATGGTCTCATTCTACAAAAAAAAAGACCTGAAGACTTTCTGAAATGATTCAAATACCATGAGCCAAATGTTATGCATCATAAATTAAAGTATCGACTAAAGAGTTGATTCACAGCTGAACTCTGAGCAATCTGATTACCAGGCTACGTCAATATCCAACACTGTTTGAGATGAGCTGAGTCACTGATTTAGTTCTCAGTGCTGAACGTTGGGAAACTGTTACCGGTGCATCGTTACTTCCTACTCGACAAGTGGAGCAGACGTCAGTTCAGTCAGGTCATAAAAAGAGCGAAGCTAGAAGAGATAAAGACCGTGTGAACGACAGTGATGCACAGTCCAACTCTTAAAGCTAGCTTGTGGTATTTTGAAGAAAGTTCATAGTCTGCACGTTAAATAGAAACATTGTTTTTAAAGCAATATTTAAAACCACGATATGAGGTTGATACTATTGTTAAAAGGGAATTCATACAATGTCCAGCAATTGGTGTTCTTCTCTCTTCTCTAGATGTTTTGATTGGGACAATATCAGAAATGTGTTGATATTTACTGGCCCCTCTTTAAATGACTTAATGCTGTCTGAGGTGGGACCATGTTAAGTTCACTCAGACACCAAGACTAACCCTTTTAATTGAGGTCAACACATAAACACACCATTGTGAGAACTGAGGACCTGACTGTAACAGACTACTGCTCATTGCCAGAAATGCTCTCCTTCGACTTTCATTTTAAACCATCAACATTAACAAAATCTCTCAACCACTTTCATAAATATAAAAACACATGACCCCTTCAATTGTCCAGTTGTAGAAAAAAGAAAAAAAAAAGAAATCAAATCCTGTTAAGTATTTGGGCTCATCATCGAACATTTCACATTTGACAAATTCACAAATATGGATCCAAATGGATGTTTTCATAATGCTAAAGAAAGGGAGGATAGTAAAAGGTTGGTTTAATATTCTTCACATTTAAAAAGAAGTAAAGTTGACTCACCGCTCACTGATTCAGGATGAGCACCGACAAACCTTCACCCAAGCTATCATACGTTTAAACAAAGTGACTAACATATCGTACCAAAAACACCACGTCACCGTTGCCAATAACAACAAAAACACACACATACAAACACACACACACACACACACACACACATACTGTACAACATGTATATCGTGAGCTCAGCCGGATAGTGGTCATAGATTCAGAAACAGTAGCTTATAAAATATGTTTCAAGGGATAAACTGGCACAAGCAGATCAGAGCCAGCACAACCAAACCAAAGCACAGACCCGGGTCACTGTTTGGATTATTATTTATTAGGAGGTAGAGTTTAAGTGATACCCCCAAAGTTTAGACCGTGTTTGTTCAAAACAGAGCACCGTGCAACATGATGAGTAGAAATGAGTATGCATGAATAATTTAACATATTTTAAAACATGATCTTTGAGCAGATCGTCTCATGCAGACTAGATGCCAGATGGTTTTTGCAGGAATTCTTCTCATTTTTATTTAAATATGTCAACCTTTGAATTTATGGAGGTAAATACATAAAATGCTTTTTAAAAATATAGTCTTGCCTGACCTGAATCAGTCCATGTTAATCCCAAAATACTGTCCTATTCTGTTGATTCGCAACTACTGTACAAACCTAGCCATCAGAAGTGCATCATATGGTCTGAAAATATAATTAAAATAGCTTTCAAAGAATTTTAAAGAGTTAAAAGAGTAGAAATGAAACTCTGTATTGCTCCCAACAGCTGCTGCAGACATTATTTAATCCCAAAGATTCCCATATTTGTACAAACGCCAGTGTCTGTGAGGCCTGTTCGATTCAAGTGTGGCTGAAATAATAATGCAATATTTTCCCATTCTACTGCATTAGTGAATCATGCTAATATTGTCCGTCTTCATTCACAAAACCATTATCTGAATATTAAAACGTGCAAAATCACTGATGAGAACAAGTGAAAGAAATAAGGGATTTATTTAAACTATGAATTAAATTATAACGTGATTTTTTTTGTGTGTTTTCTTTTACACAACGCTATCATGCAACTTTAAATTGATGCAACCTTAGAGCAAAGCTACAGTGGAGCATTTTAATTAACTGTTAGTGCCAGTTTTTAAACACTTCCGCTAAATGTCCAGCAGAGGGCAGCAGAGAGATCCTGGTTTTGGTTTGGCTGGTCTGGCTGAGGCTAAGGCAGCTGTATATTAGTCACAGTTAAAAATGTAACAGTAGACTTACTACGATGATAAAAGACAATGATAAAAATGAGGAATAATAATAATAATACTGCCCAAGTCCTGCAGGAGACGAGGAGGATGAGGAGGAGGAAGTGTCAGGTTCTATGCCGAGATATGCTGGGAAACAGGAGAAAAAAAATACTTCCTGGGGACGGAGGGAGTCTCCTGCTGAGAGATAGATGGATGGAGGGATAGATAGAGAGAGGCAGTCATAAATAACAACACCAACAGCACAAATATTCATCCATAATATCATGCCATTAAAGAAATATGAATATTAATCATCCAAAAAATACAAAAAAATGATAAAAAATGGCCAAACAGGAAAACCCAAATGTTCCCATTTGACTTGATTTCCATGTTTATGTAATTTAACTAATTATAGAGATGCACACAATGTGAGTTTATGTCCTCTGCAAGGAAAACTGTGATGCTGCAAGTCTAAGGAAAAAGAATAAATGAATAAATAACCTTAAAATATAAAGTTTCATTACTACAAGTGGACTGATATCGATGTGTGACAGCCTTTTCATGTACTTTGAAAACTGAACAAAATAAAAAATTAAGTGATGACTGATGTCCATATTCAAGTCTATATACAAGTTTCTAAAACTCTGTTCAATAAAAACAAAAGCTACACTGTGGATGTAACTTGAAGTCCTGATTTGCTTGGAAAGAATGATTTTTTTTCACATTGAATGGTACAAATAAAACTAATTGTTGTGTGTGTGTGTGCCTCTAAATGTATGAGCAGGTTTGGATAGTGATATTTTTGGTGTTACGTGACGAAGAACGGCAGTAAACTGTGTCATACCTCAGAAACCTTCAGAGCTTTGTTCTCTTTAAAAGTGAAATCTGGGTTTTTTACTACCAGCCCCGCCTTCCCCAACAGGAGACCGGTCAATGGACTGTTCACCTGTACGCAAACAAAATCATATTATTTTTAACATCAAGGTAAAAAAACAGAAATTGTCAGTCATCTGCTAATTACATGGTATATAATAAAAACCACTATCGGTAACATGAAACCAGAGATAATACAAAAAAGCCAACAAAAGTGTGCCGTGAGGTCAGAGTGCAGCAAATATATGAAATACATTAGATGCTTTATTCACCTGCTGGATGACGTTCTCTTTGCCACATTTTCTTCCTGTCCTGGTGACGGTATCCGGTGAGATGTGCCTACCTCGCCTCTCAGCTGTCAGCTGCTCACCACGAGCTTTACGCTGGTACCAGAACAATATGAGGGAAAACAATTTGAAGAAGAGGCCAGTTTAGCGAGGAATGGGTCAAAATATCAATGTAAAATCCTACAATATAAACAATATAATTTGTTCTCTGGCTTCTCTTCCGAATAAAGGGAAGCTCAATCACTGTCACACATACAGTTGTACAGTGAAATTCAGTTTCTGCATTTAACCCATCTTAAGTACTAGGAGTAGGGACCAACCAACTCCAGATCTATTTCAGTAGCTTGGTCACAGGCACTGACAGGAG
Source organism: Scomber scombrus (assembly GCF_963691925.1). Classification (NCBI taxonomy): domain Eukaryota; kingdom Metazoa; phylum Chordata; class Actinopteri; order Scombriformes; family Scombridae; genus Scomber; species Scomber scombrus. The sequence goes on from NC_084971.1 coordinate 32,514,790, forward strand.
AATTAACCTAACATGAATGTTTTTTGGACAATGGGAGGAAACTGGAGCACCCGGAGGAAACCCATGCAAACACAGGGAGAACATGCAGAGTCCAAACAGAAAGGCCCCATCTAGGTATCGAACCCAAGACCTTGCTGTGAGACAACAGTGCTAACGGCCGAGCCACCACCCATTATCTCCATGAAACTTCCTGAATAAATAAACCTTGACTAACAAAATTAAGGCTTCCTGGTGGACACTTACTATGGGTCCCACCAGTTTAACTCCAGTTGGGGAAATGCATGTAATCCATCATTTCTTGTCAACTTTCTACTGTATAATGGCAAAAACACTTCAAAATACTCATATACTAACACAAAACATATGTTAGGGGTGTGCAATATACGATTATATCTTAATTGTTTTAATGATGTGCAAGCTGACGTTATCGAGTATGTCCCTCTCTTTGCAAAAACACTCAAAAACTGTCTTGAGCATCAAATACATTCGCTGCTGCTCACCTAAAACAACTCATCTACAAACCATCAACACAATGTCAGTTTAATGGCTTGTAGATGAGTTGTGGGCTTAACTACACATGCATATTACTCACCACACTGCACGTTGGGAAGCTACTGTATCTGTTGCTATATCGGGATAGATATCGTGATCATATCGTCCAGCCCTAATGAGTGTATATTGTTGCTTTACCTTGATGAGTCCACCAAAGGAGCGTGAACGGGGGTGTTTCTTGTTGGGACCTGGAGGGCAGTGCTCGCTGGTAGGCGTCCCTGAGGTGGTCTGCTTGACTAACTGCATGTAGGAAACAGAGGACATCCATTATATTTTATATTTAACACATAAAGCCATTTGCACTCACGACATCAGACAGCAGAATGAGCTCATCTCGTAGGTTTAAGTGTTCAATTCAAGCAGCAGGGCTCAACCACAACAAAGAGATCTTAATCCGAACCTGTCGGACAAGCTTCTTCTTCTTGGCGGAGTCCGGCATGTTGTGGTTGACGTGTCTGAACAGCTCCTTCAGCGCCTCCTCTGTGTATTGTCCAGAAGGTGACTGGCACTGCTCCTGAGAGCCGGGGCCCACAGCAGCCGTCCTCTTCAGGGGCAACACCGTCCGCGGGGCAGGAGAACCGCTTACCGGCAGCAGCTCCAGATCATCCTGTCAGAGCACGGGACAAGTTAGGCTGTGACAGTATCACAAATGACAGTATTATCTTGACCTGCTCTATATGTAAACAGATGACTTTCGTTGTGATTTGGTGCTATATAAAGATTGATTGATTGATTTATTCTTGCAAATAAGCATGTTGTGGTACATTTATGTTGAATATTGTTTATTTTATATTCTTAATTATTCCATTTAGAGCTCTAAAGCAGGAAAAAGTGTTAACCTAATGTGAGCTCCTTCCACTAACCTTGGTCTGCAGAGCCTTGGACCCACTGAAGTGCACTCTGGCGTATTCCCGCAGGTAGACCGGAGCCTAAACAACAAACACACAAAACCTTTAGCATATTAAATTTGTAGAGCCCCCTTTGATAATGAACTTGAATCTTCGGGTGTTTCCAGACTTGGCCTGCATGCTAGATTATTAACTGAGGTTAACTTATATAAATGTTTCATTGTTTGATTGCGTGTGTGGTCAATAATCACCCTGAAGAGTTTCTGTGAGTGTTTGATGAGGAAGGCCATGCTGTTGTTCAGTTTCTTCAGATTGTCTTTCAGGTCACCAGCTGTCATCTGAAGCAGGACAGAACACAAGTCACTTAGTTAACTGTACACACTGAGGCTGAAAATATTCATATCACACCTTTATTTTGACCTTCTGCCTTCAGGGAGGCGGTACAGGTCAATAAAAACATGCACCATCAGACTCTTGAACAGTTTCTTTCCTAAAACCATCCAGACTCTCAATAAACACACACAGTGACTCTGCAACCCAAATCCAAATCTATTCATATATTTGTGCATTATATTACTAGTGCAATATTGTATCTGACACTTGCACACACAGCACTTTATTTCTTACTTTTCATGCTTTTGTTTTTGTTTTGTTTTCTTTATGCTGTATAGTTTCATGATGGGTTGTGATGCTGAACATATGTATGTAGTAGTGTATTTAAATACCACTGTGATGGGCACTTGCAATTTCATTGTATTATGAATAAAGTGACAATAAAGGCATCTTATCTTATTTTACACATACTGTCTTTAAGTATAATGTGTGAGTGTGTGCAGTTTGTGGCAAATCCTAAAATAAACTAAATGATCAGGATTAATGATATAAGCTGTATTCATGCAGCCTCTGGTCTTTGAACCTCTGTCACGCGGTATAAATCTTACGTGTCTAGGCCAGAGAACATGCGGAGAAAACATGAGGGCCAGGTTGAAGGCGGACATCTTGTTCTTGTCCTGCTGCTTGGCGGTGTGGTAGAGCAGGTCTAGCAACAGTTTGAGGAGCGAGCGGTTGGCTTGAGGTAACAGCAGGAAGAGGAGCTGCAGGGCTTCGATTTGTCGCTCCTTGTTGGGTATCGAGGTCTTATTGCCGTGTTCATCAAACAGAGTCATGTCTGGGGAAAAGGATGAGGGTGAAAGAATGAAATCTACAGATACATTTATTATCTATCGGTTTTAACCTGGAAAGTCAGTATTTTTTGAAGCATTGTAAACGCCATTATTTGGAAAGCTTGGAATAAAAATATCACAGAATTCTCAAGTGCCAGAAAGTCAGAAGTGTAGCATTTAAAAAGTGTGTGTGTGTGATTGAGAGAGAGAGAGAGAGCGAGTCCCTACCAGCGATCTTCAGGTGTGCGTGGAAGTGTCTATGTGTGAGCAAGGGCTCGGGCAGCTCTCCCAGAAAAGTTTTGAGCAGCGTGGCCACGTCATTTGGGTGGAAGTCTCCAGACTCCAGGTCGACGTCCGCTCCACTGTTGAGGAGCTCCTTGAGGGTCTGCTGCCGAACACTGTTCCCCGGCACCCGAAAAAGACCCTCCACATGTAGATCTGAGCAGAGCATAAGCAGGTGGGGATGAGATGAGATTTGTTTGTGTGCTCAATCATTCTTGAAATGTGTCTTTTTTTTTTATTTCTCTCAATCAGAACAAGTGATATAACTAATTAACCCTCACATACCGTTCATATTCTGATTTATTATTAGCTTCTACACCAATTCACATTAATAATGAAGTTGTCAGAGAACAAACATAGTGTGAAGGTCTATTTATTTATGGGGAAAAAATACATTTGCATTTATAAAAAAAAGAGTATCAGCTGCACAAAAATAAAAAAATAAACAATTTATTTCCATTATTGTATACTGTTGGTCACATTAGGAAAAATCAACCTAGAAGAAATGTGTATGCTGCTGTGTTTTAACAACTCTTAAATATAAAAAAATGGGTATGTAAGGGTTAAAAGAGAAGAAAAAATGCTATCCATATTGATCAATGGTAATGGGCTGCAGGAAGAATATGCTGCTGCTGCTAGCATCTGAGAGGCAGAGCGGTGAGGATGCAAAAATCAATTGTCAAGGAAGGATGTCTTTGTTTTATTTTGACAACTTACTTTTGCTGAGGTACTCAATGAGCTGGTAGATCTGTGCGATGCAGCTCTCGGTCAGCGGAGACCCAAACACAAAACCTTTATCTGTGAAAGTAACGGTGACAGTAACAGATGAGTGTGTGTGTGTGATGACATTAAAATCTACTGAAGGGTTTTAATACTTTATACATGTCGTCAACTATTCACAGGTCTGCCAAATGCAGTTAATGTGTGATTTCTAAAAAGATTTCATCAAGTTGACCTCTCACCTTTGCGTTTGAGGAAGTTGAAAGAGCGAAAGAAGCCTCCGTTTCCACCTGTTGGGGTCTTGGGGCTCTCCTCGCCGAGGAGCTGGGAAAACTCAGTCCCGGGAAGATCAATAAGGCGAGTGATGTTACTTAGCACCAGCTCCAGAAATACGTCAGGGCTCTCATGGCGGAGTTTCTCCACAAAAAAGTCTGGGTTGAAGATGACGGGTGGTCGGCTGCTTCGTGAAGCCCCCGGAGATTCGTCGTGATTGACCACCATATTGCTCACTGTACTTCTAAAGGGGGGGGGGGGGGGGGGGGGGGCAGACAGGAAGATTATAAACAAGCTCTTTTTTTGTATGGGAGACAAACTCAAACAAAACACAAGTTGATAAGTGCCGCATGATGGATCTATGAATGCTTTAACCACTAAAACAATGACTGTGGCTCCTCACTGCTCCTATATAGTTAGCATGGGTTTAAAGAGGCAAATATTGTACTTTCTAATCCACTACATTTATTTGACAGCTGTAGTTACCTTTCAGATGAAGATTTGACACGATGGATAACATAACAAGCTTTTATTTTACAACACATAGTTAAAGATGAAACCAGTGGACGTCTTACAAACTGAACTGAATATTAGAAACTGATGGAAGGAAAAGAAGACAGGAAGGAAAGTGGGCCGGATTGGACTCCCCGGCGGGCAGGTTCTGGCCCGCGGGCCTCATGTTTGACAATCCCGATCTAAACACCGCCGTCACCTCTGAATTAGCCCGAACTAAAGGGCAACACAAGCCTCAACAAGCAGCTTTAACATTAACAAACGCAAGTTAAGGATCCCCCACTAACTATCGCTACTGAAACAAACATTTAAACTGGAGAAAAACGAAGTCAAATCATCTAATTAAACCCGATATCACCAAGGTGACGGAAATGTTATTGTTGAACAGCTAACACGGATGTAACGTCAACCACTCAGTTTTACAAACGTAACAAGCGTTTTACCAGTTTAAACTTAGCTTTAGCCGTAAGTAACACTAACTCCCTGTCAAAGTAAATAGCCATTTTTTAAAAAAAAGTATCCATCTTCTTACCTTGTATTTTGTGTGTTTTCATCGACATCTTTACCCGCAGCCATGTTCAGTTTGAATCCTCCGCTGTTCTCCTTCAGAACCCGCCCACCTCTGACAAACAACCAATGGCTGAGGGGTTAGGCCGCCACCTCCTCGGCTATTGGTCGAGTGCCTGATGTGGGCGGGGTATAGCGACACTAATTTGCATGTCCCTCGTTTTGATTGGTCGGTTTGAATTCCCTAGCATTGTCAAGAAGAAAACAACCTCTGTGTAGAAAAATGCATGGATTCCTGAAATACTGGAGGCTGCAGTTTCACACACACACACACACACACACGCATGCACGCACGAACGCACGCACGCACGCACACACACACACACACACACACACACACACACACAGGACTAACTGTGTTGTTTTAAATTAATTTTATCTTTCAGGTGTTGATGTAAATCCTGCAACAGAGTGATTTACACTGACGGAAGCATCTGTGCCTTCAGAGGCTCATCAGTGGACATTTCCTGCACATACAGCAGTTATGAATCTATCACATCATCATTCTGGTTCAGTCTGATCGTAGTCATCAGTGGCAGAATCCCTCACAGCCTGATTACCTTTTTTGAGGACATTTTGAGATCTGATTTATACGGAGCCCCCAGGCGGGGAGTTCTGGTCCTCTGCAATGAGGCCAACGCGGAAGTAATTTAAAACTGCATTCTATCAAAAGGCCACCAGGAGGCGACCGTTATGGTGTCAAAAGGACTTCCGTCTCTATACAAGTCAATGGAGAATTCACCAACTTCTCACTTGATTTCTAACCTCAGTAAACGTTTTCAAAATGTGTTTATGGTCTCAATCGCTAGTTTAAAGCCTTCTTCAATGCAGTATGATGTTCATTTGGGACATTTTGGCCTCCCTGATTTTATATGTGACGATAAAGCAGGGTATGCATTAGGGCGTGGCTACGTCGTGATTGACATGTTGATTGGTTCACAGGTTCAGGAGTGCGCCTCATGCTCCTCCTGATGCCCATATAAGTAGAATCCGTGTTTTTATTTTTCCCAGCATGCACCTGAAAAAAACAAGGTGGGGAAAAAAAGAGGCTAAGTTATCCTGAGATAACTTTTTGAGGTCATTGTACTTCCGGATCAGTTCAGCAGCCATCAGGATTACTTAGCTTCAAGAGGCAACGTGGAACCATGGAGGAGGATTTGGAAGACTACCTTTAATATCTTTATATTTGAGGCCAAATTCAAAATAAAACTCTATGAACTGCTCCATTGTTGTTCTTTTCTTTCATGATACCAAACTGACCCGGAAGATTGAAGTCACTACGGAGCACCTGAGGGAACACGGAGAGCAGGGGGAAAAAATCTGTACTTATCTCGGGATCCTGAGTTAACTAAGTCAGGATCCCGACTTAGCTATCTCGGGATCCCGAGATAACTAAGTCGGGAGAGATAAGTACAGATTTTTTTTCTTGACCTCCATGTCCCCGTGGGGGCACCGTAGATTTCCACATAGATCTCTCTATCATTTTGTTTGATGTACTTAAATTTTTATTTGTTTCTTAATACTTACAACAAACAGTGTTCAATGTGTAACTTCTTACTACCATGCTGATTCAGTACATCTCTTTGAACTCATGGTGGTGTATTCAGTGTCTCAGCATGCACTGTGTGAGGAGATGCATCAAATGTCCCACATATGTTACATGAAGTGTGCACACATTTTTTTCTCATTAAATTACTAAAGGGCCAGAACACTGGTCTGTTGTTCTCCCCAACATATATTATATTAAGTCTTAGAAAAGACGAAAACTTGGTTGTCACATCCACCTATACTGTCACTTGGCTCCTCATGCATATTCATAATAATGAGAGAGAGGAAGGAAATGTACTCATTTAAGTTAAGCCTGACATCTGACTTCTCTCTCACAGAGGAGGAGCACCTTAACAGACAATGTCCTTCTCTGCTGTAAGTACAACAGTTTACTGATATGACTATTACATGTTGTGTACATTATTTGATGTATTTTATTGTCTCTGAAGCCTCACAGAGAGATGAGACGAGCAGCTATGAGTTTAACAGCAGCAGCGAGTGGATTTGTTGTCTTCCTTCTCTCTGTGTCAGGTACTGTATATCTATATTTACATTGTAGGACATTTAGGTTTGATGTATGTGTGAAGCAGTATGATGAATAACTTTTAAAGTATACAACACTTCTTCACTTCTGTTTATACCTGTGTAAAATATAGCTATTAAATGAAGTAATAATATTATATTAAGATGTTCTGCTGTGTCTGCGTCATGAGTGGTGGGGGTGGGGCCTGGCTGATATGGTTTGTCCAGCCTCCCTCCATAGATTGTAAGAATCATATATTTCTATACATGCATATGAATATATTCATAGTTCTCTGATGGTACAGCAATGCACAGAGAATTTTTATCTTGTCCTAATGTTTTTAATCAGTTTTGTAATTTCTGCACTCTGTACTGCAGAGCTGAATGTTGTGGCTGTTACAACTTTAACCGTTTCCTGTCTCTGTGAAAACGTATTGACACCTATTTTATTTTAGCAGCTTTCAGTGGTTTCCCACCCTTCATGCTCTACATTTCTTTGTGGTTTTTTAAACTTAATTCAGCAGCAACTTGACCAAAGAACAAACAAACAAACAAAGATATTTATACATACTTTGAATTTGATCATGGTACAGTCTGAATATGCAGTGAAGGAACAAGAATGTATTGAAGCATGGGAGAAAAGAATGACACAGAAAAAGTCTGAATTTGAATGAAGCGAAAACAACACTGATATACCACTGATCTGCTGCTTCACCCTGCTTCAAGTTAGTTAAATGTGTTTCTACTTATTTTATATTTGTTAAGTATAAACTTGCAGAATGAATGGACTAATGTTAAAACACTCAGCAGTAACAAATGATAAAATATGATAATCAACTGATAAAATACTGTATTCCAGTTCAGTTCTAGTTAGATTGATGCACAATGAGGAGCTTTGAATGACAACAACTGAAGATAAAATCATATTGGTGCCATGATCCACTTTGTCTTATTCACTGATTCTTAACTTGTTATAAATGTGATTGTGGTTTCTGATGTGCTCTGTGTTACAGTGGTACAGGGTCAGAATGACTGGGGAGTGACTTACACTTCTACTAAGATCTGTGCTATAAAAGGATCAACAGTTTACATACACTGCACCTACAGATACCCATCCAGGATAAATAATGTTGATACTGCAGTTGATGAAATATTCTGGTTTACTAAAGGGAGTAATAATGAACCTGTGAATCTGAGAACAGACTCAGAGTACGCAGATCGTGTGCAGTATCAATGTTATAAGAACGACTGCAATCTGAGAATCACAGACCTGAAAGAGAGAGACTCAGCTGAGTACAAGTTCATGTTCATAACAAACCAACCAGGAGGGAAATATACTGGTTCACCTGGAACAACTCTCACTGTCACAGGTAACATTTGGAAGATCTTGGTTTCAAATGGTTACTATATTTGAAATGTCACAGTACATTTAAACAAGCTGATTAGAAATGATGGCGAATTCATGATTTTCATCATTTTGTGTACAAATTTATTCTAGGTTTTTGTTAAATGATCCACCAGTTTAGTTGGTCACTCATATGAGTATTGTTTTCGTTATTTGTGATGTACAAATGTTTTGTCTCTTTTTTTGCTCGCAGAGCCAAATCTACAAGTGCAGGTGATTAGATCAACAGTCCATCAGTACCATACCTGGGCAGAGCTGAAGTGTAACAGCAGCTGTCGTCTACCTGATCGTTCTTCCTTCATCTGGTACAAGAATGCACAGAAAATTCAGGATCAAACATCTTCTACTTATGAAGAGTACTTTTATCCAACAGACAGCTCTTCCTGTGCTGTACAAGGATTTGAGCATCATCCTGCTCCTCCAGTGTGTGAGTATAAATCACAGTCTCCCACTAACATAACTTTAACCTATTGTACTATATTGTATGTACATTAAATTCAGAAATAAAAGTGGATCAAAACCAAACCACAGCCCCATAAAAACTTGAAATGTTGCATTCTGATATCTTACAACTGTCTGTGCTGATTGCGAAATGTATGTAAACTAACATATTTTCTGACTTTATCTTGTTGTAATAATACAATAGTTACAGTTTCATATGCCCTGATTTTAAACCTTGTGTGCTGCTATTTCAATACAATGAAAGTGAATGAAATATTGTTTATTCTACTTAAATCATTTAAAGCTTACATTTGAAAAAACTATTGATGTCTGTGTCCTACTGGAAAACAGTGTTTATGTTACTTACACTGATCAATATTAACCTTTTCAGACCTGATTTTAATGTGAAATGAATGTCATGTGTTAACGTGGGCTTTTAATGTGTTGTTTCTTAAGATCCTTTAACTTATGTTCTGAAAAGGATTATTTGTAAATAAAATGTATTATTATCTCAGGTGTCCATGGTCCATCCTGCAACAGATTGATTTACACTGAAAGAAGCATCTGTGCCTCCAGAGGCTCATCAGTGGACATTTCCTGCACATACAGCAGTTATAGAACTATCACATCATCATTCTGGTTCAGTCCTGATCGTAGTCATCAGTGGAAGAATCCCTCACAGCCTGAGGACCTTAGTAAAGACTCCCAGTATGCAGGTCGTGTTCAGGTCCTTAAAACAGAGAGAGGACGCTCCACTCTGAGAATCTCTGACCTGAGAGAGAGCGATTCAGCCCAGTATCACTTCAAACTCAAAACATATTGGTTTGAATGGAGGAGTAGTTTACCTGGAACAACTCTGACTGTCACAGGTACTGATGAACACAATCTGTTATTGTTGAAGACTTTCACATAAAATTAATTTGATTATATTGAGTACTTTCTCCTATTTACAATTTTGATTGGATGATCCCAAATTATTTCACCCAGCAGAACTACAAAGGTTATTGTGACTGTATGTTTGTGTATTTTAGTGGTAACAAATGACATTTTGGGTCCTTCCTCACATATGCAGCTCTCCAGGTGCAGGTGACCACAATAACGGTCCATCAGTCTCATGTGGAGGCAGAGCTGAAATGTCTCAGCAGCTGCAGTCCAGCAGGTCGTATTTCTTACGTCTGGTTCAAGAACGGACGGAAAATGATGAAGGAGGAAACTTCTCTTTATTCAGGGCAGTTTAATCCTGGTGACAACATCTCCTGTGCTTTGAAAGGACATGAGGATTACCGCTCTCCTTCAGTGTGTGAGTTTACCTAACTATGTCACTAACACAATGTCAAAATGTATCCAAGGTAACAGACAGTTGATTTTAATATGAGCAGCAACGAGGGAATCAACTTTCACTCCTCACTTTGTGTCAAACATTTGCTTCTTACATTGTGTCAGTTATTCCACTGTTGACCAACTATGTTTTCTCCTCCAGATGCTCCAAAGCTTCCCTCTGTGTCAGTGAGCCCCCCTGCTGAAATCATTGAGGGCAGTTCAGTGACTCTGACCTGTAGCAGTGATGCTAACCCAGCAGCTAAATACACCTGGTACATGAAGAATGTAAATCCAGACCTTCAACCTCTCAGTAAAGAACCACAGCTTGTCTTCAGCTCCATCCAGTCCTCTGACTCTGGAGAATATTACTGTACAGCTGAGAACCAGCTGGGGAAGAGGACATCTGAATACATCTTCATGAATCTTAAATGTGAGTCAAACCATTTATTAAAAAATCAACATACACCTGTTAATCTCCTCAACATTGTTAAAAAATATTCAATAGATTTGTCTGATCAAGTCTTCTTTCTTCAGTTCTGCCTGTTTCACATTCAGTCTGCTGCTGTAGTTCAGAGCAGCTTTTATACCATATGTCAATCTTATTGTCTCATTTAATAATTCATTTTGTTTTCATTTAATTCACTTTTTTTGCTTCCCTCTGTGTCAGTGAGTCCACCTGCTGAAAATGTTGTTAAAGGTAAGTTATACTCATTGAATTTCACACACCTGTATACAGCACAAGATGTCAGAACTTATTGAAGAGGTCTATCTTCTTTCTGTTGGTCTCAATTTTTAGAGAAATCAGTATTTATAATGAACATCTTCAGGTTCATTCTGGTGGTCCTGTTGCTGATTCTTCTGCTTCTCTTGATTCTGTGGATGAGGTAAAATAATATTACAGACAATAAATATTTTCTTTCTTATCAAAACACAAACATAGATTTTAAATCATTAATTTTGTTTGGTTGATTATTTCTTGTTTTTTGTTGGATTCAATCCAGGAAGAAGAAAACTCTGAGCTCCACCACTGACCTGAATGAACCTGTAGAGACTATAGAGGTGAGAGAGAGAAACCTTATTGACAGAAATTACATTCAAATATAGATATGATTACTTGCTGTATACATGCAAAAGGACACATTTTATTATCAACATGAAACCATAAAATAAATATATTTTAAAGAACAACTTGCTGAGTAGAAACCAGTAAAGTTTTAGCTCTTATAGATCACCACAGAATTTAGTCTGAAGCATTAGACATTAGCATTCTCTCCCCATCAGTTGGACTCTTGTCCTGTATATGAGAACGTCTCAGACCTGCAGGTCGTCACTGTAAAATCCAGTCATGTGATTTTGTTCTGATGCAGTTGAACCAGAGGCTGGATTCACCTGAGTCTTCAGCAGCAGCAGCAGCAGGTAGAAGTGAGCAGCACAGACAGTCAGTAACAGCATGTAGCAGAAGCTTTGAGAAGAATGTGCTGATGGCAGCTTGAACTGAATCATGTCGACGTGTCAAACATGATTGATTGTTTAGATCAGTTGAATATCAGGTGGTGTGTGTGACTCAACTGAACTAATGCAAGCTTATTTTAGTTATATTACAGATATTTAGGATTAGAGCCGCAATGCAAACTGTTATTTTAAATGTGTACATATTGTAATTAATCACTTTTGATGAATCCTGTTTGGCTTCTTGTGCAGTTTACTGTATATTTTCACACATCAAACATAATCTCAGTTCTATCACACTTTGCTGAATGTCACATTATCCAGGTATTGCAGTGGCTGATATACAATAAACAGTCAGTCAGTCATAAAATCAGTGAGGCCAAAATTTCACAAATGAACATCATACTGCATTGAAGAAGGCTTTAAACTAGCGATTGAGACCATAAACACATTTTGAAAACGTTTACTGAGGTTAGAAATCAAGTGAGAAGTTGGTGAATTCTCCATTGACTTGTATAGAGACGGAAGTCCTTTTGACACCAAAACGGTCGCCCCCTGGTGGCCTTTTGATAGAATGCAGTTTTAAGTTACTTTTGCGTTGGCATCATTGCAGAGGACCGGAACACAGTTCAGTTCCCTCTCACTGATGTAGAGGGTGACTGTGCAGAAAGTTTCAGCTTGAAATAGTTTTAATGTTTATTTTTCAGGATTTGAATGTATTAACCAGATATTAAAACAAAAAAATATTAATCTTTTCTTTAAATCTGTTCTTTTGTGCTGATTTATCTCTCACTTCCTTTTTAGTTTATGAGGAAACTTGTTATTATAATTTGGGATGTTGCTAAAATGAAGATGCACAGACACAGTTTGTATTGAAGACGACCCTTATTGTTATTTTAGCTGTTTATTGTATTTTCAGTTTATTTATACTCTTTGGGGTCAGTGAAGCAGAATATGTGGCAGTTTACTGAGTATGAAGCCTTTTCAGTATAACAGTCCATATTTGTTAGTGACAGCTGTAGATCACTGACTGAATGATTTTCATACTTAGACACCTCGACTGTGAGAGTTTGTTCAACTACTGTACAACAAGGTCACCAATGTGAACAATCAATGCTTTTGAAACTGAACCTCTAACTTTAATTATTAATGCATTTAATGTCAAGTGTAAACATATTACTTCCACAACATCTCTGTAGTTGGAAACATGATTTCAGTTCCCTCTCACTGCTGCAGAGGGCGACAGTGTGCAGAAAGTTTTAGTTTTAAATAATTTTTATGTTTATTTTTCAGGATCTGAATGTATTTACCAGATATGAAGACGAATAACATTTTATACATTTCTCACTTTCGCTGTATGTTATGATGAAACTTGTCACACTCTAATAGTTTATTATGATTTGGGATGTTGCTAAATTGAAGATTATCATCCAAATTTTACGATCAATGTGTCAGGGATTGCGGAGCAGGTGGACCCAAATGCAGACACTGCAGGCTCAGGCTTGAACTGAATAATATTAGCTTTATTCTGCCAACTCAGAAGAAACTGACAAATAAACCCAGCGTGAATGAACACAGGCAAAATAACACAGAGACTCGAACAGTGACTATCTGAATGTATTTACCAGCTATGAAGACAAATAAAATGTGGATCTTTTCTTTAAATCTGTTCTTTTGTGCTGATTTATTTCTCACTTTCCCTCTATTTTAGGATGAACCTTGTCACAGTGTAATAGTTTATTATGATTTGGGATGTTGCTAAATTTAAGGTGCACAGACACAGTCTGTATTTGTTTGTTTATATTTGTCCATATTTGTTAGTGACAGCTGTAGATCATTGACTGAATCATTTTCATACTTAGACACCTCGACTGTGAGAGTTTGTTCAACTACTGTACAAAAATGTCACCAATGTGAACAATCAATGCTTCTGAAACTGAACCTGTAACTGTAATTATTAATGAATTTAATATTAAGGGTAAAAATAAAATGCAACTCAATCATGAAGAGTGAAAAGTACTGAAAGTAAATTTAAATGTGTGTAAACGATCAGTGATGGATGGTAAAATGTTGTCTCAGGGTTGTGATTCAGTATCTCTGATGTTTTACTGCCCTCTAGTGGTGAAGCTTCAGTGTTGCAGATTCAGGCTTCATCACTGAGGTCTCCCTCCACTGTCTGCTTTAAAGGCTCAGTTCACCTGATCAAGAAAAAACAAACCATGTTCTCACTTTCCTCCTAAATTGTGAGATTTTGGGTGTTTATTTCCAAAGCTAGGTATGTTGTTTTTAATGTTTCCCCTGTTTATATAAAAGACATCTCAGTTCACAATCTACTTGATAGAACCAGGAGAATATTTTTTTGTCAATGCTCTCAATAATCAGTCTTTTTTTCCTTTTTTCATTTAAACTACGTTGTTGTTCACAAGTCAAAGAGAGCATCGGTGCATCTTTACACAGCAGAAGAACTGATTTCTGATGTGCTCTGTGTTACAGTCAGAGTGATTGTGAATGAGTGAGTTTACAACTGTAGATGTAAAACATTTTATGATCTGATTGACACATAGATCTCTATCATTTTTGATGTACTTATTTGTTTCTTAATGCTTACAATAAACCCTTTGCTCAGCATGTAACTTCTTACTTCCCGTATTGATGCACTACATCTCTTTGAACTCATGGTGGTGTATTCAGTGTCTCAACGTGCACTAGAAGTGTGAGGAGATGCATCAGACCAAATGTCACACATAAGTCACATGTTTTCTTTAGACACCGAACTGTCCACAAAAAGTGTCATTATTTCTTTTCTCTCTTTAAATTGCTAAAAGGCCACAACACTGATCTCTTATTCTTTCTACAAAGATCACATGAGGTCTCTAGAGAACAGGAAAACTTGGTTGTCATGTACGCTTATACTCTCACTTGGCCCCTCAGCATATTCATAGTGAGGAGAAAGAGGAAGTAAATGTGCTAATTTAATTTAAGCCTGACATCTGACTTCTGCTCACAGATCACAGAGGACGAGCATCTTAACAGTCAACGCCCTTCTCTGCTGTAAGTAGAACAGTTTACTGATATGACTATTACATGTTGTTTACATTATTTGGTGTATTTTATTGTCTCTGAAGCCTCACAGAGAGATGAGACGAGCAGCTATGAGTTTAACAGCAGCAGCGAGTGGATTTGTTGTCTTCCTTCTCTCTGTGTCAGGTACTGTATATCTACATTTACATTGTAGGACATTTAGGTTTGATGTATGTGTGAAGCAATATGATGAATAACTTTTAAAGTATACAACATTTCCTCACTTCTGTTTATACCTGTGTAAAATATAGCTATTAAATGAAGTAATAATATTATATTAAGATGTTCTGCTGTGTCCGCGTCATGAGCGGTGGGGGTGGGGCCTGGCTGATATGGTTTGTCCTCCCTCCCTCCATAGATTGTAAGAATCATATATTTCTATACATGCATATGAATGTATTCATAGTTCTCTGATGGTACAGCAATGCACTGAGAATTTTTATCTTGTCCTGATGTTTTTAATCAGTTTTGTAATTTCTGCACTCTGTACTGCAGAGCTGGACTGTTGTGGCTGTTACAACTTTAACACTTTCCCCTCCCTGTGAAAACTTATTGACACCTATTTTATTTTAGCAGCTTTCAGTGGTTTCCCACCCTTCATGCTCTACATTTCTTTGTGGTTTTCAAACTTAACTGAGCAGCAACTTGACCAAAGAACAAACAGGGAGGAAATATAGAAGTTAAGCACAGACTCTGATTATTCAGTTTTCTTCTTCTCATCCTTTTCAGTAAAAGCTTTTTTTTTATTGAAGTGAAAACAACACTGATATACCACTGATCTGCTGCTTCACCCTGCTTCAAGTTAGTTAAATGTGTTTCTACTTATTTTATGTTTGTATAGAATAAACTTGCTGAATGAATGGATTAATGTTGAAACACTCAGCAGTAACAAAAGATGAAATATAATAATCAACCATAGACTGTATATAAAATGGACGTAACATCCGTGACGTCACCCATTGGTTTGTGGACTGCTGCTCGGAGGCCAATAGTATCGGATCTGAGCAGCGCCATCTCGAAAAATTTCCGGTGCATGCCGGGTAAAAAACCCACGGATTCTACTTATATGGGCATCAGGAGGAGCATGAGGCGCCCTCCTGAACCTGTGAACCAATCAACCTGTCAATCACGACGTAGCCACGCCCTAATGCATACCCTGCTTTATCGTCACATATATAATCAGGGAGGCCAAAATTTCACAAATGAACATCATACTGCATTGAAGAAGGCTTAAAACTAGCGATTGAGACCATAAACACATTTTGAAAACGTTTACTGAGGTTAGAAATCAAATGAGAAGATGGTGAATTCTCCATTGACTTGTATAGAGACGGAAGTCCTTTTGACAGCAAAACGGTCGCCCCCTGGTGGCCTTTTGATAGAATGCAGTTTTAAGTTACTTCGGCGTTGGCATCATTTCAGAGGACAGGTGTCGTGCCAAAAAGTGATCGTCTGCCAGAATCTGATTTGTGGCCGCGGGAGCGCGCACAGCAGCCCGTTGAGCGGTAGCGCTATAAAACGTCTAATTTCCTTTTGATTAAACGGTCATAATATGCATATACAAACAATTATCACACATTATCACAACTGTGGCCAAAAGAAGTGTAGTTTGTAGCGAAATAAGGCATGGCAATTACGTGATAGACATGTCTCTACAGTATGTTTGATTTATGGGTGTGTTTTCAATAAAGAAATGATCACTTTTGCAATGATCCTCGTGACTCTGCATTGTTTTTTATCTGATCTGGGCCCTACGTAGTATTTGCTTTCCATGTTTGGATGTGTTTTGTATATCTAATATTATTGTTTATGCCTACTATTAAAATAACAAACAGTTTTCACCTGCCAAAAATTGATTGGAGGCCAAATGCATTTACTGAATGGTTATTTCTGCCTAAATAGGACTTGATCTCATTCTTGAGCTTCATAATATAAACACTAAAGCTCACAGGACAGTTTGGAACTCTTTTAAAGGACCATTACAACACAAAATGTGCATTTTCACCTGCCAAAAATTGATTACGGCCATTAATTTGATACTGAAAAGTGTTTTCTTGCTCAAAATTACTTCCTATTACTCAACAGAGCAATATTTAGAAGATAATACCATAAACAGTACCCTTTACCTCTTGAAAACTGAGTGAATTGCCAGTGCAACACATAAAATGCAGATTTTCACTTGCCAAAAATTGATTCCAGCTCTTAATTTGATACTGAAAGGGTTTTTCTGCCTCAAAATGACTTCATATTACTGTGGTAAGTGATATGAAGTCATTTTGAGGCAGAAAAACTCTTTCAGAATCAAATTAAGGGCAGGGATCAATTTTTGGCAAGTAAAAAAATGCTATTTATGCCATGCATTGGCCCTTTACAAGATTTCCAAAGGGTACAGAGTACTGGTTAAGGTATAATCAGGTAAATATAACTCTGAAGAGTTGTATGAAGACATATCGTGGCAGAAAAACCCTTTCAGTATCAGATCTGGAGCGGGAATCAATTTTTGGCAAGTAAAAAAATGCATTTTATGCGTAGCATTGGCCCTTTACACCATTTCCAGAGGGTACAGAGTACAGGTTAATCTATAATGAGCTAAATATTGCTCTGTTGAGTAATAGGAAGTAATTTTGAGCAAGAAAACACTTTTCAGTATCAAATTAATGGCCGTAATCAATTTTTGGCAGGTGGAAAAGCGCATTTTGTGTTGTAATGGTCCTTTAAAAGAATTCCAAGCTGTCCTGTGAGCTCAGATCTTTATATTATGAAGCTTATGAATGAGATCAAGTCCTATTTAGGCAGAAATAACCATTCAGTAACTGTATGTGGCCTACAATCAATTTTTGGCAGGTGAAAATGCCTTATTTTGTGTTGTAATGGTCCTTTAAAAGAGTTCCAAACTGTCCTGTGAGCTCTAGTGTTTATATTATGAAGCTTATGAATGAGATCAAGACATATTTAGGCAGAAATAACCATTCAGTAACTGTATGTGGCCTACAATCAATTTTTGGCAGGTGAAAACTGTTTGTTATTTTAATAGTAGGCATAAACAATAATATTAGATATACAAAACACATCCAAACATGGGAAGCAAATACTACGTAGGGCCCAGATCAGATAAAAAACAATGCAGAGTCACGAGGATCATTGCAAAAGTGATCATTTCTTTATTGAAAACACACCCATAAATCAAACATACTGTAGAGACATGTCTATCACGTAATTGCCATGCCTTATTTCGCTACAAACTACACTTCTTTTGGCCACAGTTGTGATAATGTGTGATAATTGTTTGTATATGCATATTATGACCGTTTAATCAAAAGGAAATTAGACGTTTTATAGCGCTACCGCTCAACGGGCTGCTGTGCGCGCTCCCGCGGCCACAAATCAGATTCTGGCAGACGATTACTTTTTGGCACGACACCTGTCCTCCCCGCCTGGTCTTCATAGTGGTGACATCCAATGTCATGACAAGCATACCTTAATTGTTTTAACTTTAATGTGCAGTGACCTCAAGGACAGTTGCACCCGATGTTGTTTCATTTATGCCATTATTAAATTTTGCACTTTAATATACATTTTTAATCAGTTTTGCCATTAACCCACTTTCCTTTAAGTGAGTTGATTGGCTGGAAATCACTGGTTTAATCTTTAACAATAAATAAATGTAGTGGAGTAGAAAGTACAATAGTTCCCCCTGAAATGTAATGAAGTGGAAGTATAAAGTAGCAGCAGATGAAAATGACTCATGTAAAGTACCAGTACATTATAATTGTAGTTAAGTGCAGTACACAAGTAAATATACCTAGTTTCTGTCCATCACCGGAGGGGTCTGATATTATATTACCAGCGAAAGACAACATTCCTTTAGTGTTGTGCAACTCGAAAACTCGACTCAAATGTTTGACTCAAGATCTTTGAACAGATATGTAGAAGACTAAATGCCTTTTGATAGAATGCAGTTTTAAGTTACTTCCGCGTTCGCATCATTTCAGAGGACTGGTCTGACCTGCTTCACAAAGGGACCAGCCGACCTCCAGCCCCATTTCCTCTCTCCAACCTCCTCAGGCAGCTGTGAAAGTCGTGGTCAGCCGCATTTGATATCGGAAAGTGATTCAAAATGACAATGAAACTGGCTTACTGGGATATTCGCGGGGTAAGTTCAATGCAACTAAACTCTCTTTTCCTGCACCGCTGCACGTTAACGTAACCGGCTTTTCACGGCTCACCAACTTTGCTTTTCGTATTCTCTGTATTTTACAATCTACCCGGGTTTAAGTGTTTCATGCGTAATGTTTTATTTTTAAATAATTAAAGATATGATGTTGACTGAGCCTCAGTCGTTGACATGTTATGTAACTGCGGCCCCGGTGTTTCGGTTTAGCTGGTAACCGTGTTAACTGGTGACTCTAGGTGTTCTCCTAATATGTAGTTTAATCCTTTTTGAATACACACTCACCTGTGTTTAATACCTAAGTTATGCTAACCATTTATATAAGTTTAATTGTGTTCAGAAGACTCATTAATCTCTCTTAATGTATCTTGAAATTTGAGAAAGTTGCCAGTTAACACGGTCACCACTTCAACCGAAACACATTGTTACAAATTGTTTTATTTTACACACTGTTGCTCCAACATGATTTACAACACACGGACGTAAACTTGTCCAAAACATCAAATGCGTGATTTTCCTCGACCACCTTTACCAGACGTGATCTTTGATCATCGTGAAATGTTTTTCAGAGGTGCAACAAGCTGGACCTGTAAGGTGGCCATCATTGCAGTAACAGTGGTCACAAGTTAATTTGGCTGTGGTGTTTTGAAAATCGTGGCAGTGCACACTTCACTTTTACTTCAACAGTTGTTATATCACCTTGTGACAACCGATGGGTGTAATTGCGTGGCGTAATGGTTAAACACTACGCTGTAATGGTTTTGCAGTTGGTGACACACTTGGTTCAAATCCCGTGTCGGGTGACTTTTTATTTATTTATTTTTATTTAGACATTTATACAGAATATGGTATGTGTGTGTGTTGTTTTTTTAAGGACCTAAAAAACAAAATTTAAAGATTTGTACCATAATATTATTCGTTTTGTTAAAATTGACGTTATAAAATTGGTATTGAAAAAAGTATTTCTTTAGTCTTCATCGATCATAAACTGAAAATCTTTGGATTGGCTATTGGCTTAGACAAAATAAAACATTTGAGGATCATTAAAATCATAACCTGTCCACCATCTCTTATCTTTGACAATTATGCAGCTTGCCCAGCCAATCCGCCTGCTGCTGGAGTACACTGGCACCCGGTATGAAGACAAGTTTTATGTCTGTGGTGAAGGTAAATATTAACCATTCGACTAACAGATAAATAGGCACAAGTTTCCATCCAACTTACCCACATCATTCATGTAACCCAATTCTCTCCCACAGCACCCAACTTTGATAAGAGCTGCTGGTTTGATGAAAAACACAAACTTGGAATGGACTTTCCCAATGTGAGTTTAACCTACGGTATTAATAATAGCCTATTATTAATAGGTGAGTTTAACTTATCAACTTATTGTGATTGTCTCACCACAGCTGCCCTACTTGGAGGATGGAGACAGAAAGATAGTGCAGAGCAATGCTATCATGAGATACATCGCTCGTAAGCATAATATGTGTAAGTAAAGTCTGTTTTTAATGCATTCTGCACCTTTTCTTCAAAAAATGGTGCATTTCTTATTTTTTAAATTGTACTTCAGTATTTTCATGTGAACATCAGTGGTTGCATTTTATGGTCTCCTTTTAAAGAAGGGGACCACAATTATACACAAATTCCAGGTTTCAGATGTAGTATCATGAGACTTAGTTTCCTGAGAGTCTCAATAAATCTGATCACAGGCGGAGAGACCGAGGACGAGAAGGTTCGTGTCGACATGTTGGAGAACCAGTCCATGGACTTCAGAAACGGTTTTATTATGCTGTGCTACGCAGACTTTGTGAGTAACAAGTACATTTTTTAATGTTAATTAAATCATACAGCTGGGAAACTCCACTAACGTCACCTTCACTTCTCTGATATCAGGACAGTATAAAGCCAGGATACATGGAGAAGCTGCCAGGCGTGCTGAAACAGTTCTCGGATTTCTTGGGCGACAAGAAGTGGTTTGCTGGTGACAAGGTACGACACCTCTCAAACATGTTGGACACAATCAATTCTTAAGTTTAATTACACAAAGCTGTGAATAACACACATTTGACATATTTTGGACTTTTAAAGCTGATATGACAAACATGTTAATAGGCACTTAATTGTTGACACAACCAGCAGACATAAAGCAATAGTCTTCATATTTGGTCAGAGAAAAATAACTTTAGCTGCTAAATGCTCCATTATGTTTACCGGCTAGTCCCTAGCGTTGTATATCTGCGTTTGATGCTGGGCAGGTAGCATTCAGTAGATTTTTTAAGAGCTGTTTTTGCTGAAAACAGCTTCCTGATGTTACTAGAAACAGGTTTAATTAGAGCTGATGGTGAGATGAGACTGAAAACCAAAACAAAGAGCTATAAAACGGGTCATAATCTGCACAGTGAGGTAATTATCTGTGGGCTTGTTACTACCAGCGACCCCTTTTACATTTCATGTAAGGTTGCAACCAATGATTATTTTCATTATCAATTAATATACCAATTATTTTCTTGATTAATCATTTGTGTGGTTCGTAAAATGGCAGGAAATTAGGATAAATCCCATCCCAAGTTCCCAATGTACATTGTTACTTGTTGCAGCTCTAATAACATGTCATCATTTGACTGACTAACATGAAACTATTGGTTAGTAAAGTCTAGTTTGAGCTATTATATTACTCTCACAGTTTAAATTAACGTTTGTTTACAACAGATCACTTTCGTGGACTTCATCATGTACGAGCTGTTGGACCAACACAGGATGTTTCACCCCACTTGTCTGGACAACTTCAAGAACCTCAAGGCCCTTTTAGACCGTTTTGAGGTGAGAACAGTTTGTCAGGGTTAGGGTTACAATTACCACTGAAAGGTAACCTCAGTCAATGAAGAGTGCTGCACTCAAGCATCTGTTTTTTCTGCTGTGTCGTTGTGATGGTCTGATGTCCTTGAGTAAATTATGTATATGTGGAGCTGCTTTTGTGCTGGCTTTGCAGCTCACAGCAAAGAGTTTTTAATGACTTGGTTTAATTTCATATCATCACAGGCTCTGGAGAAGATTGCTGCCTACATGAAGTCAAACAGATTCATGAAGACTCCTGTCAACAACAAGATTGCCAAATGGGGCAACAAGAAGTAGAGAATAATGCACAATACACTAGAGAAGTAATGAATAGGAATAGAAAAATCATCACAAATGCCACAGAGTCAGTAACTTGTAATTTCAGAACTGGAAAAATGTTTTCCTGTGCCATATTTGTCTTTTTATAAATTGTAAACTTCATGTCCTTAAATTGTGTTTCATTCACAAACATTAACATGCCAGCTCTAACAATTGTAATTATATAGAAAAAAAGAAGCAAGTTTGTACTGATATTATGAAGAAACTTTAATTTGACTTAAAGCACTTAAATTTACTTGTTATATTTAATACATTTTTTTGACAGATTAAAGTGAATCTTGTACTGACTATACTGTTTCTCTCTGTTTGGGCCTCAATTTCAAATACATATATCTGTACAATAAATTACATTTAAGGATGAATCAAAGGAAAATGTAGGGTATACGTAAATATGCAGCAGAAGTGAATATAGTTATACAAAAAATGTTTGATTGAACAAAGGTCTATATACATTTTTTTATTTAACCACAATTCAGAAAACTATACATGAAACAAACATACAGTAATCTCAATTTTTGCTGCTAGTAATATATTTGACTAAATCTAGTAATTCAGTAAGAAATCAGCATTTCAGTCATGTCATCCACACAAACTAATTTATGACATAATGAATTGGACAAAAAAATCTGGATGTTGATCTGTGGATGAAGATTCAGGAGAAAAACTTTTTGCCATGTCGTTGTTCATTAGTATATATATATATATATATATATATATATATATATAATATAATAATAATTTGAAACAAATGTCCTGCATGTCTACACCACTAAACCTCTTGGATTAAGTTAAGAAACAGCCACCTGCACTAGTCTAGATTGGTTTGATTGAAGGTGCTATTAAAACCAAGAATACACTGAGAGCAGTTTTTAATTGGGTGGAACAGGACAGGAAATAATTAACAAAAGAATGGCAATTCATATTTCATATCTGAAATTATACTTGTAAAAACATTATGTAACCTAAATGGTAGGCGGTTGAGGAGTATGAGGCCATCATGATGGTCAAACAAGGTCAAACAATTTATATGAATGAAATAGCCTCACAAAAGATCATAATATGATTTGTATAATAAAAGCTGGTTGAAGGATGTTCAACCTGCAGGTTGCTATTCTCAGTACTCACGAGGTCATCTTCAGAGTCTGATCATTGCAACAAAGCACAAACACTTTGGATGAATGAAATGGCCTCTCAATAACTATCTAATTCCGATCCTATCTGTTTATTTTACACATAGTTTTCAGTGGTAGCTATTCTCACTAGCACTACTAGCTCTTGTAGTTGTATACAGGAATTAATAAACAAAACTTCAGAAGCAGACAGGCAGTTCAATTTAAAAAGGATTCAGGGCTAATGACCAGACTGAATTAATAAAACATATTTACCGCTGAAACTGTAGACTACAAAAGTGGGAAAGACATAAAGAGTGAGAAAAAAAGAACCCAAATATTCATATAAGACAATGAGGTTCAGTAGTTCTTCATTAGTAGGGGCTTTGTGGAAATGTGAGCGAGTAAGTGAAACAAAGCGTGCTTTGTGTGGTGTGTCCATATTTGGCTCATTCTTCTCAGATGTAGGTCAAAGTGAGCAGGAAATTCATCTTTATAAAATTAAAGAATTTCGTTTTTGTGCAGGGATTAATTGTGTCTGTGGTGCCAAAACTAATGATAACTGAGGCAATTCATGATAATAATTCGGATTATTGATTGCAAATCAATAAATCTGTTAGTACTTTTTTCTCGTCTACTTTGACAACACCAACTCAAGGTCCGCTAACAGGCTCCTTCTGGAGCTTTAATGTGTGTCACAAGGTCTTAAAAGAGCTATGTTACCAGACCGGTCTCCATGACAACTGAGCCAGTTCCATTCACTAATGAAGACCATTTGATAGCTCCATAAAAATCTAATTAAAAGACTTTGATTTGGTAATGTTTTGTCACCCTGGCACAACTTTTTGTGGCAGTAGATGATTGCGCAATGATCTCTTTTATATTTCACAGATGTTTTGTTGCCCCACGTGTTTATGTTAAAGATGTATAACGTAAACCTCTACATAATTCTTGCAGTAAAGCTATATTTTATCCAGGTGGCGATTTGAGAGTGATGCCATCCCCCTTCTTAGCAAAGTGACCAAAATGCATTCCCCTTTTTTACCTGCCATCTCCCCCTCCCTATCCTAGTAGCAAAGAGAGTGGAGTGACAGTGCTGTGCTGTGTATTGATGAATCCATGGCACTGTCTGTGGGGCCAACATAGCAGACAGATTTGAAATTGTGCCTTTTTCTCTTTGTCACACTCATCTGACACTTTCATCATGGATTCATAATATTTATCTAAAACTATACACTATGAATCAGTGGTTCTCAAACTTTTTCATATCAAGGACCCCTAAACTCACAAAATTTAGACCACTGACCCCCATTTGATATTTCCCAGGATCCCCCATCTGATAATAGTTTTATTACAGGAAATCTATGAAACCCAAAATAGTTATACATTCTGTCATTGTGTTATTTATGTGTGTGGGTCAATGACATGATGCTACTTTTTCATGTAGTTTAGTCAAATTTAAAGGGGTTAAAATTTGAAAATAAACGCATGAATACCTTGCACACATTCTTTTCTTGTGGACTGAGTATAACATTTCTGCTTTTAATCCATTTTGAGACAATATATTTGGCGAATCTTCTCTGCCGATGCCAAACAGCTTATTTTGCTGTTGCTATTGACTCTTGTTTTGAGATCTGGTACCCCAAGGCGCTGTCAATCAGGTACCAATCAGGCACCAGTGAGCAGGTCAGTTTGTGTCTGCTCCAAGAATTAGCATGCCATGTTTGACTGATCTGGAAAGGGCAACTTCAAGCTGGTGTTCCACAAAACCAAGTTGCAGCATTATTAAACCTAGTGTCTTGTTACATATCAGCTGACATATACTGTGATGCAGCTATATCTGCCATAAGCTTATATCGACTTAGCCGTACATCACTCAAGTCCTGAGTTGCACACTGTTTATGTGTTGCAGGGCTGTTGTATTGGGTTACATTAGACTGTGCAGTACATTGTGACTACTCTAAATGCATTCCCATTTCTTGGTCGTCCTCTATTATGGCCTGACACTACGTATGTATGTATTGTTGGCAGATAAACTTTTTTTTATTGCAGCATCTTAATTTTGACCAATTCTGCGGTTTTCCTGTGAGTCTCATTGGATGGCTAATATCTTGATGACTTGCAGTCTTCTGACCCAGGTGATAGCAGACAGCAGATGCTTGCAACAGAGGACATGTTATCCAATTAAATTAAAATGTGTATGCATTTCAGATGTACCAGCAAGATCCATTGCAGGCCAGCAAAACACTAGAGGGCCCTCAAAACATGCAAAGAACGGTACGTCACAATTAAACATTTTATGGTGGCAAATTGTGCCTTTAGGTTGATAGAGAGCTGTGTTTACAATTACTTACTACAATATTTTTTAATTCACAACTTGTTTTGCATTGCCCCTTTATAGATCTGTCACCTGGCACCTACCAGCAGTTAACTGATCAACACCATAATGGTGAGTAACCAAATACTTATCAGCATTTACATGATGCACTGATAATATTATGGAATTTTTCACATTACTTTGGTAGGGCCCAGCTGGGTGAGACAATGTAGACGCCATATTTTTGCCCATATGAGGTCTAAGTGGGATCAGAATGGTACATTCAGGTGGGCACTTCTCAGCTCAAATATTCCTTTGAACAGGAAACAGGAAGCTCTTTTGGACGAGACGCCGACCACATCTTCACTGGTAAAAGCACAATGTAGAGCTTGTCACTCTCAACACTATAGAAAATAAATGGTTAAACAAATGGAAACAAATCGGATGAATTTTCCTTTCACTTTTTAAGTTTGCATAGTACACCCAGACCACTCTTCTTCACATACATTATAGATTTGATTATTGCACAGTTTCACATGAGCTGGGACTGTAAACAACTTGAGCTTGACTTTTAATATAACAGAAAAGGGAAGTAATACCACTGATGAAACATGTTTGAATGTTTACTGATACTATCAAGCTTTTTTCTGTCACTCTCATTTCTTTAATCTATTTTTTAAAGAAGTGAATGCATAGACCACTGCATCAGTATCAGTATCATTTCTTCTTTTTAGGTGGGGAAATTACAGGTATTAGTCTATTCATGCATATTCAGATAAAGAGGAAGGATATTAATAACTCATTTTTTTAAATTCAACTGTAGCAACCACAGACCACGTGAACTGTCTTTCAAGGCGTCACCGTCCTCTTTCTTCTTCAGTAGAAATGCTCCCTGTGACTTACTGACAGACAGTATTTCTTATGTGCAAGATCTACTCGCCGATGTCATTTGACTACAGATGTGAGGAGCAGCCATGACTTTAACGGCAGCAGCAAGTGGATTAGTCGTCTTCCTTCTCTCTGTGCAAGGTACTGTACATCTAAATTAGCATTTTGAGGCAGTGAGCACACCTTAGAAATTCAGCATTGTTTTTGAGTATTAAATGATTCCCCAGATCATTTGATGCACACATTTTAAACCATTTTCTGCAACACCAGAGGTTCACTTATCTTTCTTTTAAATGAAGCCTTTCCCGGAACACAGCAGGAAGCTATTTCTGTCAGCAGCTTTACACTTATACATTAACAAGTTGCACTTTATTTAAGACTGTAAATCTGTGTTCATGTCATGTGGAATGGATGGAAATAAAGAAAAAAATCTGTTAAATAATCTCTTAAATCCATTACTTTACAGTAGTCCTCCAAACTCAGCTTAAACCATGCAACACACCATGTAAGCATCGCAATGACTTTGAAGGTGACTTCCTGCCTGATTGCACAATTATTACAAGAAACCAAGTGAGAATATCATGAGTTTGTATGTCTTTCTCACAAGAAAGATTGAGATCAGTTGATTAAATGAGTCAAGCCTTGTATGCCACTGCTTAGTTGGAATGAAAACCTGCATGTGGGCAATAGCCTTTAGCAGCCAAATATGTAGGTGTGCCCACCTTGTCTAAACTGTCTATAAGAGGTCTGGATATTTCCGTGTTTTAGTTTTGTCCCAGTGGCCACTTGTGGTACTGCGTAGACAAAAGAGACGTCTGTAAAACTGTAAACAAGCTAAATTAACCCGCAAAGGTCTGTGGGCCGAGCAGGAAGGGCAGCAATGTTTCTGCCAGCCAGTTTATCAACGACTTTTTAGGGATGTTGAAAGACTTTATAGCACTCAATGAACACAAAACTGACATATCATCACCTTTTAAGCTGATGTGTTGAACTTGTGAGCATACAGCTGCTTGTTTACACATCCACCAGTTACGGAACAACGTAATAATTCAACCAGAGTGTGAAACTGTGTTCTGACCTTTGATGTTTCAGTGTAAAAGTGACAGACTTTCTGTTATCTGTAAATCATAGCTGTTTCCCACACCGAGTGTTCTTCATTACTCTACAGTTTCCATTCACACGCCGCTGCACACTGATCAAAGACAGAAGAGCAACCAAGCAAAGTATGTTTTCATGTGACAGACGTTTATTATAGTTTTGAAAAGTCCCGTTTGGTCATTTCTGCGGTAAAGTAGATATATTCAAAGCATTCATGTTTTGTTTAGATTTTTGGTGTGCCTTCAGTTCTGCAACAGCGCACAGAGAGAGGAGCTGTACAGAGCATGAGCAGTGGAGCACATCTAAAGCTGCTCTGTAGCAGTATAACCCGACTGCATAGTAAACTGACCACTTTAAAAACCAGAAACTACACTGAAACGTCATTCACAGTATGTAGCATTGCTCAAAGCAGGTGTACGAACATGTCTAATGAGTAAAAAAAAAAAAGTTAAAACAAAAAAAACCTGCTCTGCTCTATTCTCAGATAAACTTATTTTCTAAAACAGAAACCAAGTCAGACATTTAGTTGATACTTTTAACACCAGCAATGAGCGCTATAGAAGAAAAGTAGCCCTACTAAAGAAAAACCTGAGTTCAGTTCTGATTAAGTAGATGCATGATGAAGAACTTAAAGGACAATGTTTGCAACAAAACAGCAGCTGTTATTCTAAGGGAGTTTAAAGATTGCTGAGGTTGTCATCTCCACATTCAGGGCCGGCTCTGACTATGTTGATGACCTGGTGAGACTTAAAATTGGAGCCCCACCCACTCTCCCTACAAGGGGGTGGAAATGAATGTGCATGAGGCTAGTATGGCTGCATATATGCTAATATCCAAAATGTTAATCCCAATTTTTCTGCAAGTATTTGTACTAAAGTAGATTTTCCGGGTATCTGTACTTTACTTAAGTATTTATTTTTCTGACGACTTTTTACTTTTACTCCCCACATTTGAACACAAATATCTGTACTTTCTAGTCCTAACATTGTCAAACAGGCTCCATACTTGTTTCAACCTTGTGACATTATAAAAAGAAGACACAACGTGCAAATGCAACAGAAAACCAATCTTCTTCTTTTTTTTTCCTTTTGGTGTGTGCACCGCTCCGTGTTGCCCCCAGAAAAATGCCACTCTGGGTGACTGCTCATATCAAAATCGGCTACTAAAGGAAAGTCCAGGATTGTGTGAGGATAACTATCCTATTTTGTTTGCCGAGAACTTTTTTCGTTTTGTCAAGTTATCAGGAGAGGTATTGTGTATCATTGACAGCAAAAATTCATTTTTACTTTAGTACTTAAGTACATTTCAGAGCCTGTACTTTCTTACTTTTACTTGAGTAAAGGAGTTGAATCAGTACTTCTATTTTTAGTAGTTTAGTAGTTTAAGTAAATGTACAGTACTTCTACTTAACTACAGAATGTGAGTGCTTTTGCCACCTCTGAAGTATATAAAGTGTTGTAACAATAGTACACAGAAAAAGTCCTCCGAGTCCTCACAACAAAAAGTCAAGTGGGATAAAGGCACCATTCAGTGAGTGTTTTGGCGGCATTGCCTGAGGTAGGACCCGAAGTACAGCTTTGAAAATCATAATACCAGATGAAAACCCATTCAAGTTAAATAAGAAAAATAAAAGACAAAATAAGCAAGCATACCTTCCATGTGCCCCCTTCCCTCGCCTGTGTGGCTGACACAGGCTGCCCCTGCCCACGTTGTCTTGATACCTTAACTACAGATGAAAGATGTTGTTGTGTTCTAAATCTGATTATGGTTTCTGATGTGCTCTGTGTTACAGTGGTACAGGGTCAGAATGGCTGGGGAGTGACTTACACTTCTACTCACATCTGTGCCGTAAAAGGATCAACAGTGGACATAAACTGCATCTACAGATACCCATCCAGGATAAATAATGTTGATACTGCAGTTGATAAAACATTCTGGTTTACTAAATGGAGTAATAATGAACCTGTGGATCTGAGAACAGACTCAGAGTACGCAGGTCGTGTGCAGTATCACTGTGATAAGAACGACTGCACTCTGACAATCAGAGACCTGAGAAAGAGAGACTCAGCTGACTACAAGTTCAAGTTCATAACAAACCAACCAGGATGGAGCTATACTGGTTCACCTGGAGTCACTTTGACTGTCACAGGTAACATTTTCATTCACATATTAATTTTCAAATGTTCACTATCTATAAAACGATAATATGAATGTATATGTGTGTGCTTGAATGTTTATGTGGACAGTTTTTTAAAATAACATTTCTGTTGATTCCTCATGAATCCAGATCTCATAGTGAAGATATCAACATCCAAAGCAGAGCTGAAGTGTCAAAGCAGCTGTCGTCTACCTGATGATACTTCATACATCTGGTACAAAAATGGACAAAAAATTCAGGATGACACATCTTCTATTTATCCAAACATTATTTGGACTGACAGCTATTCCTGTGCTTTAAGAGGACATGAGCGTCACCCAGCTCCTTCAGTGTGTGAGTTTAAAACACAGCATTCGCCTAATATAACACCTTCTCGTGCAGCTTCACAACAACATGGAATTTGGTATCATATATATAAAATAATTGTATGCTTCAGACAAGACTTACACTTACAAAACTTCATTGATCCCTTTGGGCAAGTTCCCTCAAGGAAATTGTGGATCCAGCAGCATTACAATACAATTTAAAAAGATAGAAAAAGCAGCACACAAGAAAAATGAAAAAGTAGTAAAGGAAACATAAAAATAAGAAGTAAAAGAAACATATACATATACAAATACTAAGTGTGTAAGGTGTCGTTGGTCAATCCTGTGACTGATTGACTAATGTAAAATAAGAGCTTACTTCACATTAGAAAGCATGTGTGGCCAGCAATGCAAAAAGTTACAGTTTCTTTTCAAGACTTTTCAAGCTGTAGGAGCGGAAGGGGGTGAAATTGGTTATTAATAATAATGACTAATTATCATAAATAATTATTAAAAGAAAATTAATGACTTATCAAAAATTATTAATTTGGGGCACCACCGGAAACCGGAAACAATAACCAAACTGTGAAATTAGCCTCAATAAAGAATAGAATTTCAAAAAAATGAAGGTTTAGAGTCCAAGCTCTGACTATTTTGATCAGCCACTTACCACAATAATCACAAAACACTTCTCTTTAAAGCTATAACAATTTCTTAACCAACCATCAACAAACAAGTTAATTAATGTCCATTAAAAAACTGTCCTACCACTGTCACTAATAAACAAACACTAATAACAGCTGTGTATGAATAAGTCTGTACAAATGAACAGGTGTGTGTGAGAAACAATGCCTGCGTGTGAGAGAAAGAAAGAGGGGTGTGTGTGTGTGTGTGTGTGGATGCAGGTGGGTGTGTCCAGGAGCTTAGTAATTCAAGGTGGCGGACTCCACAAGGGAGTCTCGTCCATAGACTGTATATAAAATGGACGTAACATCCGTGATGTCACCCATTGGTTTGTGGACTGCTGCTTGGAAGCGAAACGTTTCGGATCTGGGCAGTGCCATCTTGAAAGTTTCCGGTGCATGCCGGGAAAAATAAAAACACGCATTCTACTTATATGAGCATCAGGAGGGGCATGAGGCGCCCTCCTGAACCTGTGAACCAATCAACCTGTCAATCACGACGTAGCCACGCTCTAATGCATACCCTGCTTTATCGTCAAATATAAAATCAGGGAGGCCAACATTTCACAAATGAACATCATACTGCATTGAAGAAGGCTTTAAACTAGCGATTGAGACCATAAACACATTTTGAAAACGTTTACTAAGGTTAGAAATCAAGTGAGAAGTTGGTGAATTCTCCATTGAGAGAGACGGAAGTCCTTTTGACACCTAAACGGTCGCCCCCTGGTGGCCTTTTGATAGAATGCAGTTTTAAGTTACTTCCGCGTTGGCATCATTTCAGAGGACCGGAACTCCCCGCCTGGAACTCCCCACCTGGTCTGACTAGTGGTCAGCCCTCCCAAACACACCCGATGCACATGTGTGAATAGGTGCATGTGTGTGTGTGGTTAATATAAGAGACGTGGCAAGTTTTTTACACAGATAAATGTTCGCACAGCGTGGAGACTGTGAGGCAATTTTGGTAGGGTGACGCAATTGCGGAGTGATATAAGCAGGTGATTGTTGAATGACAGAAGTGGCTTACTATCCTTTTGTAGTGGCTTTAACAACACTGATCCCTGACGGAATAAACACAAAATGGCTTCACATGTGAGATGTGTTGGCAACATACATAAGACTCCTCAGAATCCAGCAATCAAACGGGGACGCGACGGTCCCAAAACACAAGCTTGTACAGCACTGATATAGAATGCTAACTAGCATTACAACACAAAATTTAGCTCTGCTCAGACTAAGAACATTTTACTATTCGTTGATCTACCAACGTAGATGTCGTGATGCAAGCTGTGTGGCTTTCAAGTCGCTGTGTGGCTTTCAAGTCCGTTAGGGGGAAAAATCTGATGCGACGATTTCGCGAGCGTGATCTTGATCTTCGGTTAACAGATGTTAGTTTCAGCCCGGTGGCGGAGACTAAGCTGTTGACGAATGTGTGGATGGTGTGGTATTGCAGCCGTCCACTGGAGAAAATCCCGATTTCTCCCTACTGCAGACACAATTTGAGAGTGGCTTCTGTCAGCAGGCTCTCGCGGATCCGTTCAAGTTGCATTCAGGTGACGTGGAAATTCTCGTCTAGCGAGGTCAGGAAGCTTGAGAAAGTAAAGGGGAATGGTAACACACGTGCATCATTGTCTTCTCTCAGCCATTGGCGTTGCGAAAGGACACCTTGTGCCCCGCCTCCAGTGCCCTTTTTGAAGCTTCGAAGACGTCACCAGGACTGGAAGTGATGTCGGATGTCTCTCAGCCAATGAGGGACGAGAATCAAAGGGGTTCACAGGAATTTGAGTTCAGGGAGATATGCCCCCAGGCCTGGGGGAAGGGGCTGAGGGAGCCCCTCAGGCACCTTTTCCTTTGTTGTAGGGCCACAGGAAAACTCAAATCAGGCTTCCCTGATTCCATGCAGGCCTTACAGGAGGCAAAGGGTCATGTGCTGATGTCGAGGCCTAACAAAGCTTTTGTTTAAAAAAACTATTGATGTATGTGTCTTACAGGAAAACAGTGTTAGATATTCTACAGCGTGATTATTGTCATGTGTTACCTTGTGCTTTATAACAAAATGTATTATTATTATTATTATTATCATTATTATTATTATTGTTAGTATTAGTAGTAGTATAACTGTTGCTGGTTGAAATTTTAATAATTGTATCTTTCAGGTGTCCGTGGTCAATCCTGCAACAGAGTGATTTACACTGACAGAAGCATCTGTGCCTTCAGAGGCTCATCAGTGGACATTTCCTGCACATACAACAGTTATGAATATTATATCACATCATCATTCTGGTTCAGTCCTGATCGTAGTCATCAGTGGCAGAATCCCTCACAGCCTGAGGGCCTTAGTAAAGACTCCCAGTATGCAGGTCGTGTTCAGCTCCTTAAAACAGTGAGAGAACGCTCCACTCTGAGAATCTCTGACCTGAGAGAGAGCGATTCAGCCCAGTATCACTTCACATTCAAAACAAAAAGCTTTGATTGGGGGATTAGTTTACCTGGAACAACTCTGACTGTCGCAGGTACTGATGAACACAAACACTGACACAGTACATTTAAACAAGCTGATTACAAATGAATGGGGCTACTGGTTGAACTAATGGAGATGAATTTAATTGATCAATTGTGATTGAATGATTTTTATCATTTTGTGTACTACTTTATTCTGGGGTTTTGGTAAGCACTCATAGGAATTGTAATTTTAACTGTCTTTTTTTTCATTATAATGATGTTTCTTTTTTTTCTTGCAGAGCCAAATCTACAAGTGCTGGTGATTAGAGCAAAAGCCTATCAGTCTAATAAATGGGT
The DNA here is from genome assembly GCF_963691925.1 of Scomber scombrus. NCBI lineage: Eukaryota > Metazoa > Chordata > Actinopteri > Scombriformes > Scombridae > Scomber > Scomber scombrus. Next base: position 32,548,179 of record NC_084971.1, read on the forward strand.
AGATCTGAAGTGTCACAGCAGCAGTTGTCTACCTGATCGTTCTTCCTTCATCTGGTACAAGAATGGACAGAAAATTAGTCGAAAAACATCTTCTACTTATGAAGGGTACTATTCTCCTGAAGACATCTATTCCTGTGCATTAAAAGGATTTGAGCATCATCCTGCTCCTTCAGTGTGTGAGTTCACAACACAGTCTCCCACTAACATAACCACATCTAGTGGAGCCTTTAAATAGTACTATACATTGTATGTTCATGTAATTCAGAAATAGAAGTGGATCAAAATCAAACCACAGTCTCATGGAATTTTAAACTTGTTGCATTCTCATATCTTACTGACTGTACTGACTGCAAAATAAATGTAAAGTAAGAGCTTACTGTACATTAGAAGTTAGTCCACCCAAAAATATTTTATTATTATTACTATTATTATTGTTGTTGTTATTATTATTACAACTGTGATGTTTTAAGTAAATTTTATCTTTCAGGTGTCCCTGATCAATCCTGCAACAGAGTGATTTACACTGACAGAAGCATCTGTGCCTCCAGAGGCTCATCAGTGGACATTTCTTGCACATACAGCAGTTATGAATCTATCACATCATCATTCTGGTTCAGTCGTGATCGTAGTCGTCAGTGGCAGAATCCCTCACAGCCTGAGGACCTTAGTAAAGACTCCCAGTATACAGGTCGTGTTCAGCTCCTTAAAACAGAGAGAGGACGCTCCACTCTGAGAATCTCTGACCTGAGAGAGAGCGATTCAGCCCAGTATCACTTCACATTCAAAACACAAAGCTCTGAATGGAGGAGTAGTTTACCTGGAACAACTCTGACTGTCACAGGTACTGATGAACATAGACTATTATTGATTTGATTATATTGAGTACTTTTATAGCACATTTATACTACAAATTATTTCACCCAGCAGAACTACAAAGGTTATTTTGACTGTATGTTTGTGTATTTTAATGGTAACAAATGACATTTTTGGTCCTTCCTCACATATGCAGCACTCCAGGTGCAGGTGATCACAATAACAGTCCATCAGTCTCATGTGGAGGCAGAGCTGAAATGTCTCAGCAGCTGCAGTCCAGCAGGTCGTATTTCTTACGTCTGGTTCAAGAACGGACAGAAAATGATGAAGGAGGAAACTTCTCTTTATTCAGGGCAGTTTAATCCTGGTGACAACATCTCCTGTGCTTTGGAAGGACATGAGGATTACCGCTCTCCTTCAGTGTGTGAGTTTACCTAAATATGTCAGTCTTTGTCTGTGTTTCTCCCCAAATTAAACATATACCTGTTGTACTCAAAATCATTTTAATATGGTTCTTTATGTAGATTCATGATAATTATTTTAAAAACATAATAAGAAAGTTTTGTGTGATCTGTCTACTGTGTACAATTATTAAAGGTTTGTCATTGGTGGTAAGTTTCCACAAGCAGGATCATTGTGGAAATCCATTGTGACAACTACTCAGGATGATCAATGAGAAACTACTAGAAAAAAAAGATCTGAATTAAAATATATGCCAACATATTCTAATCTTAAATGCATGTTTAATCTCCTCCAGATGCTCCAAAGCGTCCCTCTTTGTCAGTGAGTCCCTCTGCTGAAATCATTGAGGGCAGTTCAGTGACTCTGACCTGTAGCAGTGATGCTAACCCAGCAGCTAAATACACCTGGTACAAGAAGAATGTAAATCCAGACCTTCAACCTCTCAGTAAAGAACCACAGTTTGTCTTCAGGTCCATCCATTCCTCTGACTCTGGAGAGTATTACTGTACAGCTGAGAACCAGCTGGGGAAGAGGACATCTGAATACATTATTGATGTGAAATGTGAGTAAAACAGATTAAATTAAACAAACAGATTAAATGTGTCCAAAATCTTATTAACCACAGGGAGATGTTACTGATCATACCTGCTTCACATTGACAGTCTGTAGCTGCAGTTCACTGAGCAGTGCCAGATTTTGGGACCCAGATTCAAACTATCACAACCCGTCTGCCGACCCCCTTTGAAGCTGCTACACACAGCTATTAATGGCTTATGATTTAAATACCCTATGCACTGTATGTGCAACTGCAGTAACACACCCTTGACCTAGAATAAACTCTGTTAACACATCTTTTCCAGATGCTCCAAATCTTCCCTCTGTGTCAGTGAGTCCCTCTGGTGAAATCATTGAGGGCAGTTCAGTGACTCTGACCTGTAGCAGTGATGCTAACCCAGCAGCTAGTTACACCTGGTACAAGAAGAATGTAAATCCAGACCTTCAACCTCTCAGTAAAGAACCACAGCTTGTCTTCAGCTCCATCCAGTCCTCTGACTCTGGAGAATATTACTGTACAGCTGAGAACCAGCTGGGGAAGAGGACATCTGAATACATCTTTAATGATGTGAAATGTGAGTGAAACAGCTTAAATTAAACAAACAGACTAAATTTGTACAAAATCTTATTAACCAAGGTGAGATGTTACTGATCAAACCTGCTTCACATTGATAGTCTGTAGTTGTAGTTCACTGAGGAGCACCAGGTTTCTGGACCCAGATTCAAACCACCCATCTGCCAGACCCCTTTGAAGCTGCTACACACAGCTTTTAGTTGCTTATGATTTAAATACCCTATGCACTATATGTGCAACTGCAGTAACACACACTTGACCTAGAATAAACTCTGTTAACACATCTCTTCCAGATCCTCCGAAGCTTCCCTCTGTATCTGTCAGTCCTTCTGCTGAGATAGTGGAGGGCAGTTCAGTGACTCTGACCTGTAGCAGTGATGCTAACCCAGCGGCCAAATACACCTGGTACAAGGAGAACAAAATACTGACTCAGGGTCAACAAGGAAATTATAGTTTCACCTCCATTAGCTCTGAGGATAGCGGGATATACTACTGCATGTCTGGGAATCAATATAGACAGATCAACTCTTCGTCTTTAAACATAGATGTCCAGTGTAAGTAAAAAACATTAGAAAATGAGCACTTACGACTTACTGCACTTCGGACTATTTCTATTACTACTAGACATGGTGGCAAGGCAGCTGTGGCTCAGGAGGTAGAGCGGTTCATGCAGTAATCTGAATGTGATAGTTCGATCCCCAACTCCTCCTGGTATGTTGAAATGTCCCTAAATTGCTCCCAATGGTTGTGCCTGAACCCTGGATAGTAGCTTGCCATCGGTGTGTGAGTTTACGCTTGAATGTAAGTGTGAATGGGTGAATGACCAGCAGAAACCTTGTAAAGCACTTTGGATAACAGCACTCTATAAATGCACTTTTTTCCTGAAACACAAGAGGGCGCAAGTTTAAATTCAAGTAAAAACACCCAGCAGGTAAAAATGTCATAGACTGTATATAAGAAATGGACGTAACATCCGTGACATCACCCATTGGTTTGTGGACTGCTGCTTGGAGGCCAATAGTATCGGATCTGAGCAGCGCCATCTTGAAAATTTCAGGTGCATGCTGGGAAAAAATAAAAACACGGATTCTACTTATATGGGCGTCAGGAGGAGCAAGAGGCGCCCTCCTGAACCTGTGAATCAATCAACCTGTCAATCACGACGTAGCCACGCCCTAATGCATATCCTTCTTTATCGTCAAATATAAAATCAGGGAGTCCAGAATTTCACAAATGAACATCATACTGCATTGAAGAAGGCTTTAAACTAGCGATTGAGACCATAAACACATTATGAAAACGTTTACTGAGGTCAGAAATCATGTCAGAACTTGGTGAATTCTCAATTGATTTGTATAGAGACGGAAGTCCTTTTGACACCAAAACGGTCGCCCCCTGGTGGCCTTTTGATAGAATGCAGTTTTAAATTTCTTCCGCGTTGGCCTCATTTCAGAGGACTGTAACTCCCCACCTGAAAAATGTATTTCACTTCAACTTCCAAATCCATCATTACAATGTAAGATGAGCCAATAATGTCCATCTAATCTTTTTCAGGACAACTTTTTCCACATTTTCAATTAGATACTGAGGTCCTCTCTGTTGGAACCGTTTACCAGATCACATTAGAAACTCCACCAGTCTAAAATCATTTAAGAAATTAACAATACTCTTCTTTATGGACCAATTAAGTACTGCAACAGCTTCCACTATCATATTCCATGCATCTGTAAATTGTCACCTTTCTTGGTACACTTGTAACACCTTAGTTATTTTTATGTTTTTTATTTAGCCTTTTGTATGTATTCATCTGTATTTATTTACTCTTAAGTTTTTATGTTGTATGTCTAACAATAGGAGGGCCACCCGACAAGCCCTTAAAGTCTGTGTAAAGTAAGAATAAATGTGTTCTGAGTTTGACATACCACAGAAAAGTGTGTTGTTAACCACCCTGCCAAATTTAAATGATTAAAAAAATCGCCAAATATATGAAATTAGGCTTCAAAGTTGTGTAAAAACCAACCTCTTTCTCTACTCGAGTTGGCTGCAGCCCCGCCCCCTACCAAGTGTCACCTGTCAATCAAAGTCACAGCCTCTACCCTAAACATGGACGCTATGTCTGAGAGCTTTCTGCTGCTAGCTCGGATGCTAACTCGGCAGCTTGCTTGGCGGCTAACTCGGCGGCTAACTCAACTAACTGGCTAACTGTAGACTGTAGTAGTAGTAGTGTGTGCTGAATGTATTTATACCACTACAGCAGCAGGGGTGGGTTTTGCCAATCACCTGCCCACTCAATCCTTAACACAGAAATGTTGAAAGACAGTTTGAGAAGCCTAGCTCCACAATTCAAATCTAAATGGTTGAAATGCTTTTACTTTTTTAGAAATACATTTATGACCTATTTAATGTGTTTAGAAGAAAATGTCTGAATTCACTTTACACCTCTAAGGGTTTTATTGGCTCTCTTTTGTTAATTGTTGTTGTCTTTCCCTAATCTCAAGGTTCTGCATATATGCATGTATATTTGTTGTATTTTGTATTTTCTTCGCTTTTGTGCAATCATTTTAAAAAATAGAATAAGATGCGCTTAACAGTTTTAGTAGGGGTTGCATAAAAAGCAGAAACGAAATTACCTTAATGTAAATATTTGATAATAATTAAACTGTGTGGCTGGTGGGGTGCTGCATGAGTACTCTCTATTGACTGACTACCACTATGTTCCAAGGTTGGATTTTTGATTTTACATTACTACAAATCTCAGTGAGATTATGATTGAGGTTTTCTACATATGAAACAGAATATTGCAGTTTCTCTTTTTCTTTCTCTTGCATGGCTGTAAAAAGTAGAGAGAATATAAAACAGGTTCATTTTTATGTTCATTTCATATTTACTCATCGTTTCATGATATTCAAACCATCAAATCCATCATTCCTCTAAAGTTTCAGATGTATTAATTATTTATATAGACTATTCTCCACTATAGTAACACATCCTCAACTTATTCATAATATATGTTAATGAATTTTTTCCAGATGCTCCAAAGCTTCTCTATGTGTCAGTGAGTCCCTCTGCTGAAATCATTGAGGGCAGTTCAGTGAATCTGACGTGTAGCAGTGATGCTAACCCAGCAGCTAGTTACACCTGGTACAAGGAGAATGATGAAGACTCACTGATAGCATCAGGACAGATCTTCACCATCACTGATGTCAGACCTGAACACAGTGGGAATTATTACTGTGAAGCCCAGAACAGAAGAGGACGTCATAACTCCACCTTACAGCTCATTGTCGTTGCTGGTACGTCATGCTCATTAATGCATAAACACACTTAATCACATATACATGATCTCAACCGTCCATTTAAACAAGCCGATCCATTCAAAGGTTATTCATGACATGAAGTTACAAGCCTGCTATAGTTACAGCAGGAGTTTTCAAAGACTGACACTGTGGGCCTCCTCATAGACAGTTAACAATGGAATCACAATAGCCTAATATAACTGTTTTGACAAAACTTTAGACTACACTGAATAGAAAAGGATGTCTCAAGGCATTGATTAGTTTCTGACACTGGGAAAAACTCTCAAATTCCCCCAAAACTTTTGTAAACGGTATGTCTGAACGACCTCTTTAACTAAATCACACATTTAAGCTATTCTATGTGATCTCCTTTTGATACTACTGTGATAACAAACGTAATATTTTTTCTCCTCCATTCACTGAACCTTCCCTGAAACAGTTTGTACCCATATCACCAATCTGCATATCGGTCGCATCCTCCTCTTGCCCCCACTCCTTGACAACAACTTAACTTATTCTTTGGGGATGAACCACTAATCCAACGGGAATAATTTACCATTTTACAGCAGAGCACCATGGCTCCAGATATGGATGTGCTCACCTTGACACCAAATATTTTACATATTATTGTATTTCTATACATAATTATCTTTGTTTTTATTTTATCACTGTTTACCAGGTTCAACGAAAGCAGCAGCCGTTGGATCAATCACTGTCATTTTTGTGGCAATCGTATTTGTCTCTGCCTTCCTTTATATTAGGTGAGCAGTTGAGTTGATTATATTACTCAATACATTTTACATGTGCTCAGTTCTTCACTCATTTTATTTGATGTTTAATTTGTTCATTCATTCAAACTCTTATCCAGAAGAAAAAGGTCTTCAAATCAACCCTCTGAACCCAGACCAGACAACAAGGTACAGGTGAGGATTTTTTCTGATTCACAACAGAGATTATGAAGTAAATGTTGAGCACAGAAACTTTTAAAATCACTGGAAAATAGAACAACATCCTCACCTTTAACTTTGCTGCAACTCTGTTTGATACATGTGCATTTTGTGTTAAAGGGCAATATAAATCATACTTAAAGGATCAACATGTAATATATTTACTACACTAACTTGAAATGCTGATTGTGATGTGATTCAACCCACTGCTTATTTAACCTGATCAGGGTGCTTGCACATGATTTTAACACATTATGTGCCACAATCACATAATGTGGTGTCAAGAGGTTGTGGTCATTTAATGCATTTCTGTGAGATCAAGTTGACGCCCATTTCAACATCCTAGGTTGCCAGATATGAAACAAGGCATGCAAACACAGGGGAGGAGGGGATGGGGGGAGACAACTCTCTCCAGTATTTTGTATTTGGACTGCAATACCCATTTTAAACACTTGATGTCAGTGTTTCATTTTTCTTCTTTAACCACTTTCCTACACAACCAAGTACAGACAGGGGACATAACATGCTTACTTTCAGGTTCACATTATAATCTTGACATCTACTGGAAAATAGATTTCTGTCATTTATGGTTCAGAAAACTTTTTTTTTACCTGCCCTTTATGCAGCCACTCATTTCAGCCTCTGTCCGAAACAGGCCATCTCTTTAAGTCCCCCATGCTTCGTAATATTGCAAATGAAGCGTTCGCAGCACACTGAAGCACTGGCTTTTGTCTTGCAGGGAATATTTTAACTTTGACCATGTTTAATATAGACATCTAACATTATAACAGTGGAAAAAATAACAGAAAATGACAAAAAGCTTGAAAATCCCCTTTAAGTAGTCTTATCTGTGCAATGTTTACCCTTCAGCTAAATGTGGGTCCAGACAACGCTTCAAAACCTGAAGAACAGGAGGATGAGCTTACCTATGCCAGCATAAGCTTCTCCAAAAACTGGAATGAAGCTCTCTACTCCAACATCAGGCCAGCTCACCTGCGCAGACAAACAGAGGAAGACGAGGAGGAGGATGACAGTGTCGACTACACTACTGTCAGCTGTAGTGCCAGTAATACCACAGGGTGAGTCCAGCACTGTTTTCATTATTGTTGCGTCTGCCTGTTTCATTCATTATTATAACATCTTTATATTTCTCTAAGTGCGTTTTTTCATTCACAGATTAAGATGTCAAAATGCTGTGGAGGATTCATCTACACTGTACAGCACAGTCATGAAAAAGAGTATGCCCAGATGAATCTCTGGTGATTTTTATTATTTACTGTATTAAAGCAGGTTTTCACACTTAGGCTATATTCAAATACATTTTACAGGGCAAAACTGGTTCAATAATGTGGCAAGGTAAACAAATTAACAACAACTAAAGTTACAACCAACAAAGCAAGGATGTCATTTGCCCCCCCCTCCTTCACCATATTTGACATTTTCTTGCAGTGCAGTTTGAAAAAATACATCCTCAGATCCATCAAATAAAAATTGATCTTTATGTGCATGATGTGCTTCCATGCATAAAAGATCTAAATTGATCATTTCAGGTATCCATTACACAACAGTTTCTTACAAATTCAAAATACAGGCCCTTTCCAGTACAGACAACCTGTAATTTAAGGTGCAGCCATTGTCAGGGGTTCTGCTTTTGTTTCCAGTGTTCTCCTCCCACTTTGGGGTTGAGTTGCTGAACATAAATTCCAGCTTTGCCCAGGAGGTGGTGCTAAATCCTCATTCCAGGTACTCTCAGGGGTTAGGAATGCTAGAGCTGGTCTACAACATGCATACAAACACTGAGATTAATGATGCAGGACATATTTTAAGATGGAAAGGTGTGTCTCATTATACAAGAGATATTCTAATCCAGAATATCTGATGTGTGTTTTACTGCATAATGTAAACTGTAGATTATGTGCAGTGTTAAATTTACTTTCCTAATCCAGTTTTCCAGTAACTTTCCAGTAGTTTCTCTATTTTCAAGATCATGCAACATGATTCAGGAAATAATGCAGCTGATTTAATGATGGTACGGACTAGAGAGAAGGCCTGATCGGCAGCTGGTCAGTGTTACAGGGGGCTGGTCTAGAGCCAGTCTTGTGTTTTCTCTCTGTTTCGTTCTATCAACGTCCATCTTCGGGTCAAACTCATGTAATAATTAATCAATACTGACCCTTAAAAGTCATCACACCTAAATGTAAAAGAAAAATATAAGTGAGTGCCTTTTATTTCATTGTTGTCAGTCCCACAACTGAACTGCGCTCACCACACTCGCCTAACAAACAGCACATAAAGATGACCTTTACTCCCGTGTGGACATGTGGCACCTTTTCATTGGAAACATTTTGATTTGAAAAACATACTGGAAACACAAAACAAAACCTAGAACCTAGATGTCAAAAGTTTTTACAAGTGCAGGTTAGAGGAAGCTCCAGGTTTAAGGTCCCGTAGTGGAAAAGAAGCTTCAGCAAACCAGTAAATCCAGCTCTTTTTATATGTTTATACTGGATTGAATGCCTCAAACTTGGTCAACAGTGTAACCGCTGTTTTAAATCAGTGTGTATGCAACAGTAACTTTACTTTGTATTATGTTACTGATTATGTCTGTTTGGTGAAACTGACTTAAACATAGTTGAACTGTCAATGAACATACTTTGAAAAAATTTATATATATTTTTTTTTTTTATCCTCCCTTTTATGGTGTAATTATTCTGCCGGTGGTAGACTTATTTGTGGTAGAATTTGATTAAAATGCTACCTATTTTTGAGCTATTTTCTTACAGCAATTACAGCAAAGCTTTTGCAATATTTTATGAAGTTAATTTCCCTCAGTATTTTACCACAATCATTTTTGTGCTCTGCTTCTTTTTTTCTTTTTCTTTTTATAAAGTTAAGTCATCACATCTGTTTTTATCTCATTTTCTCATTCATTGATTCTTGTGCATTGCCATGACAACAGCAGAGGGCGCCAATGAGTCAGTTTACAACTTTTATGGATTTTGTAACATGGATTTTTATATTTGTGTGTTTTTAAGCCTGTTTCACATTGTTTTCACCCTCTGCTCAAGATTTTTTTGAAGTGGCTTGACTTTACAGATTTATGTTGTGTAAATAATCTGATATTTTATTAAATAAAGATATTTTGTTAATGAATTATTTTCTCAGGCTGTTCCATAACAGTGTTTGAATCACCTCAAAAAAAAGCTATGTTAAGTAATAGTAAAGGTGTTATCAGGCAACTTTTTGCTGTTTGGTGCTGAGCAGATAACATCAACTCGGTTGTTAGAGCTTTTTCTCTTTTTCTCTATTTTTCTCTTTTCTTCTCTTCTTTCTCTGAAAACAGCTGCCTTCTGTGGCTTAAAATGACACTTTGAGAGCCCTGAGAGTAGATGTAGAGGGGAGCTGCAGAGTCACTGTTAATTATCTGTAGCTTCATCACCGCAAGCCACAACCAACACATTACAAACTGATAGATTGTTAGTATAAAAAATATTATGATTGAATTCATTACAAAGCTGTTGTATTGAGTTGTGCGAGAAAGTGCAGGTGCGCCCAGTTAACAGATAACTCTGTATGAACAATAGTTTTTTTCTGAATACACTGTGGAGCAGATGAGAGAGCAAGTGAAGCAAAAGTTATAATAACAGTCACATTATTTGTGAAACTGAAAGTCGATTCTAGAAATGTTACAGAAGGCTGCGGTAAAATGCAGGTGTCAGAAAAAAACACAGAAAATGAAAAGCATTTATTTTTTACTTCATTCTGTAAAGTTTGACCACAAGAGTTTTTCTTCTCTGTCTGGGGTGACCAGAAAGCCAAATTTAAACTTAATAAATAATACTTCAAGAATAAAGTGTTTTGACTTAGTATGAAAGCAGGTAAACGATTGGTAAGTGGGAAGATGTTGCTTTGAAGTCGGGGCCACAGCTCCTCCAGAGGGCTAAACAGGAAGTGTGTTAGAAGGAAACGCTGCCTTCACATCTGCTCTCAACAGTGACCAAAGCTCTCCCTCGACACTAACCCTGTGGATTGCTGTACACAACATTAAACCTGCAGTGAAGAATCTTTACATATAGATGAACGGCATTTGCCAAATGAGCTCACACAATGCTAATTAAACCTATCACTGTCTGTATTTAACAGAATATGGAGTTTTAAATCTGGTGCCAGGTTTGACATTCCCACTCTGGCTCCGGTTAGCTTTCTGCTGACTAAAATGGGGATGAGATAATTTATTCAAGCAGCTCCAGGGGAGGAAATCTACAGTATTTGTATTTATTGATTAATTGATTTGGTGAATAAGTTCAAACACATATACAGCGAGATATTTGTGTGAATTTAAACAGCTGCCTCCTTAGATTACGCTTCATTAAACATGACAGAAACAGACTCAGCAACAGCAAAAAAAACAAAAACAAACTGTGAACCCGCCATTCAACAGGTGCTGGAGATATGAGACTGTTATGTTCTCACTATTGATCCTCACAGACAGCTGCTCTGATGACTTCCCCCTTGTCCTTTGCATAAGCATGAACCAACGCTGATTGGCTGGAATAGCTCTCAGCCATTTTGTTCATGTCTATTTGCAGAGCCAGGCCTGATTATGGACACTAACTAACGATATTAGCTGGATTTTGGATTAGAAATGTTGACTCAACCTTTTAAAGTGCACCTGAAACCAATGTATCTCTGACTGTTAATCATGAATGACTGGGCAAAACCATTTCAGCATTATGACAATGTATGTAACTTTTTTTTTAGATAATTTCATGGATTTTAAAATGTTTATTTCATTATTATATGCCAACAACTTTTCAGCTTTAAAGTGAACCTGGACTGATGAGGAAACTGACCTGAAGTGAGACATCAGATACATTCCTTTATTTTCACATCTGTTGTAAAATGTTGCTTTCTAGAGGTCTTGCAAAGGGCAAGATGCTGTAATGTGGTTTTTAGCCACACGTTTTCTGTCTTTCTATTCAAGTGCATACTGGAAAGTTCATGCATTGTTTGCGTAACAACAGAAAGACCCATTTCTTCATTTTAAAGTAAGTTGGGGATGTACAGGCATTCATCTGTTCATACATGTTAATGAAACAAAGAGGAAGGAAGCCAGGCCAGATTTCAACAGATATATCCTTTCTGCATCCTGTGTGTTGTAAGCAGCCTTGCTAATTTGATGTCAATACCTGATATGCCGTGTTTCTCATTTACATGCTCTAACATCTGACATGTTTTAACAGCTATGAGTTTAACAGCAGCAACAAGTGGATTTTTGGTCTTCCTTCTCACTGTACCAGGTACTGTACATCTTCATTCACATTTAAGGGTATTTACGTTTATTTTTTAGCCACTGGACAAACTTCAGGGAAGGTAGGTTTTAGCTAAATAAATATAGTAATTTACCCTTAGATCACCAATATTAAATAAAAAATTGGAAATGTGAAATTGGTCACATTAAAGTAGTTATTTTTCAAACCATTTGGTCTGTATTCTTGCATATAGTTAGCAGATCAATAAATAAATGATGTCTGATGTCTATTATGGTAATTTAACATATGGATGTCATATACTGAATGTCTAGTATCATACTCATACTCATAATCTGATGTGTGTAGTAATGATACTATAGGTATGCTCTTATAGTCAGATAATTTGTTCTGTTGTGAATGGGAAGTATGAAGGGGAATTTAGGGGAGCTTTGACTGTTTAATTGGGGCAAGTTTTGGCACGAGATCTCCATTCTGTTTGTTTGGTCAGATTCAATTTACAGCCAGTTGAAAAATAAAGCTGTTCCACCTACCGGGAAAACATTAATGACGAAGGCAGCTAGATTTACAGTGATGCCAGATCAAACATTATGCAAAAAGCCCCGTGGACAATAACATCAAGTTCACACAAAAGGAACAACAGCCTAACCTTCTTGGACTATGCCGTACACGCTGAAGAGGACATGAGCCTCCACATGCAGGAATCCCTCTTACCATCCACTGGAGCATAAGGTTGGAGTCATCAGAGCCCTGCCCCACCGAGCTGATAATGTACCGATGAGTGCCCAGGCCCAAGAAAAGGAGCACAAACACCTGAAAGATGCACTTTAAATTTACTCATACCCTAACTAGACCTTTGTGAAAACAGCCACAAGATCCTGGAAAAATTCCATTACTGCAGGTGATGATGAAAAGAAGAATACACGCAAAAACATTGTTGTTCTATACGTGTCTGGAGCATCTGAGAAACTCAAGAAGATTTTCAACAAACACTGCATCCCTGTGTTTTCCAACCCAGCAACACAGAAACTGGTCCACACGAAAGGCTGCACGCCCAAACACAAGAGAAGCAATCTATTGTATGCAGCCCAATGCAGTGAGGAATGTACAGACTTATATATCGGAGAAACTAAACAATCAATCAACAAACGCATGGCTCAGCAAAGGAGAGCCAAATCCTAAGGTCAAGACGCAGCAGTTTACCTATACCTGAAAGATAAGGGACAGAGTATTTTTAAGAGTCCATTTACATCAAAATAAAGACGCAATCCCTCAGCCGGAGAAGAGGTCTACAACATCACTGACCTTTCAGCCCTCCCAGGAAATTTAACAACCATGCACATTTGGCCTCATATGACAACTCCAATGGCTGTAATTTAGATTTAGACTCAGGGGACACTCAGAGATGATGACCACATAGAGGATACATACCTGGGACATCCTGCCAGTCAGTTAGAATTGAAGAAGCCCCTTGGATGAGAGTCGAAACATCCTCAAGTATCCACAACTAATAAGCCTTTTGTGCCATGCCGATACAGAGAGAGAGAGAGAGAGAGAGAGGGAGAGGGAGAGAGAGACAGAGACAGAGACAGAGACAGAGAGAGAGAGAGAGAGAGAGAGAGAGAGAGAGAGAGAGAGAGAGAGAGAGAGAGAGAGAGAGAGAGAGAGAGAGAGATAGAGAGAGAGAGAGATAGAGAGAGAGAGAGCGAGCAAAGTGTGTTGATGGATAAGAGGATTAGTAGAAGTGAAATGTTCTTTTATGAGAGAAAATATAACAAGCAATCTAAAAAGTGGCAAATCCAGACAGTGTCAGTGATCTATTTCAGTCACTCATTTGTACAGCTGTGGCTGTTTCTCATTTTCTTTAACTCTTTTATTCTTTAATTTTCATTGTACTGCAGTAAACTTTGTCATGTTGTGAGCTCAGATTGCCACATGCTTCAGTGCATTTCTCTTTAGTTTCACACTCCTGACCTGACCACAAACAGGAAACAGACAAAGCATGCAGTCTATTTTTTCATACACTGTACCTTTCATATAATTTACACTATGCTTCTCATTTACATCTGTAAAAAGTACATGTTATATTAGCAGGTGACAGTCTCTCAAAAGATATGCTTGTAATACTCTCTGTTTTCTTGACTATCTTGGCAGATAAGAGCTTAACAGGTTTTTTACAAAAATACAGTTGTTAGGTTTTTATAGTGATACCCATACATACACACTATTTCTTCACTTAACATTTAAGCCTTTCCCCGGATGTTGTTATAAATCTCATTGTGGTTTCTGATGTGTTCTGTGTTACAGTGGTACAGGGTCAGAATGGCTGGGGAGTGACTTACACTTCTACTAAGATCTGTGCCTTAAAAGGATCAACAGTGGACTTAAACTGCAACTACAGATACCCATCCAGGATAAATAATGTTGATACTGCAGTTGATGAAACACTCTGGTTTACTAAACTGAGTAATAATGAACCTGTGGATCTGAGAACAGACTCAGAGTACGCAGGTCGTGTGCAGCATCACTGTGATGAGAAAAAATGTACTCTGAGAATCACAGACCTGAGAGAGAGAGAGACTCAGCTAAGTACAAGTTCATGTTCACAACAAACCAACCAGGAGGGCACTTTACTGGTTCACTTGGAGTCACTTTAACTGTCAAAGGTAACATTTTAATTGGAAGCAGAAATATATGACAAAGAGCTGACAATATGCAGGATTTTTTTTAACATTTGGAGCTAACTTCCATTATAAAACGGGTTGAAAATTTCAGTCTGATTGGTTGACAGTTTTGGTATAAGGAGCATATACTATAGCTATGATGTTTAATGTCCTTTTACAGTTCAATTTTTAATCATCACTCACACATAGCTACTGTTTAAATGTTTCCCACATTTATATAATCACACTATACCACAGCCAGTTATGATATTGGTTGCGGGCGGCTGTGGCCTCCAGTCTACATGTCGATGTGTCCTTGGGCAAGACACTTAGTTGCTCCAGTTGCTGTGCCAACGGTGTATGAATGCGAGTGAATGGTTAGATTCCTCCTGATGTGCAGGTTGGCACCCTGCGTGGTAGCTGCCTGCCATCAGTGTATGAATGTGTGTGAATGCGGTGAATGAGTTGTAGTGTAAAGCGCTTTGAGTGGTCGAAAAGACTAGAAAGGCGCTATATAAGTACAGTCCATTTACCATTTAAATATATACATGCAGGCCTATTTTCATTTTCTATGTGAAATTTGATCAATTGAACCATAAGTCTTGACAGTGTGCAGGATTCCCTTTTTTTTTTCTTGAACCACTCTTTTATCTCCTTTGTCTACATGTGTTTTCAGGACTGTTGTTTTGCATAACTACACATGTTTAACATTTTGGAAACACCACCGTGAATCTATATGTGTCTGTTATAGAGTGTATGTTGACAGTTTAGTCTAAAATTGTATTTCTGTTCTCTTCACAAATCCAGATTTAGAGGTGAAGGTGAATAACCCGTCAAGCTGCAAAATAGAGCCCTGTGTCTGGGCAAAGCTGAGCTGTCACAGTATGTGTAGTCTACCTGATCATCACTCCTACATCTGGTACAAGAATGGAGAGATAATACAATATACATATTATTTTTATTCGGACTACTTTTATGATAAAGACAGCTATTCCTGTGCTGTGAGAGGATATGAGCATCACCCTGCTCCTTCAGTGTGTGAGTACTTTCCATTTTCCACTAACATTACACCATCTAGTGGAGAGTTTTAGTTAAGGAACTGTACAATTACTTCATATATGTTACATAGGGACGATCCCATCCACAGCAATACAACTAGCACTGAATTATGTAATAAAGGCTGTTATTTTAAGAGTGATAATATAAACAAATGTATCTTTCAGGTGCCCATGGTGAAGTCTGCAACAGAGTGATTTACACTGACAGAAGCATCTGTGCCTTCAGAGGCTCATCAGTGGACATTTCCTGCACATACAGCAGTTATGAATATTATATCAGATCATCATTCTGGTTCAGTCCTGATCGTAGTCATCAGTGGCAGAATCCCTCACAGCCTGGGGACTTTAGTAAAGACTCCCAGTATGCAGGTCGTGTTCAGCTCCTTAAAACAGAGAGAGGACGCTCCACTCTGAGAATCTCTGACCTGAGAGAGAGCGATTCAGCCCAGTATCACTTCACATTCAAAACAAGAAGCTTTGAATGGGGGAGTAGTTTACCTGGAACAACTCTGACTGTCACAGGTACTGATGAACACAAACTGATGATAAAGTTAGTGTATCAGAAGTTAACATGTTGAAATATTTGCAGTCATCATGCGATTGTGTTCTTGCTTATGGAGAATCTCATTTTGATAAAATAAAACTTTGACAGTCCAAAAGATTTATTTCAAATATTTCTGAGGCAATAAATGAACAATCAAATGAAAAGCACAGTTAAGGTGAAGTTTAACTTGGAGGAGCAAAAATATATTGAATATATTATGGATACAGTTGAGGACATTGAGAGTGATGTTCAGTCTCTTCGATGTTTGATGTTAAACTCATCTCTTCTGGCCAGAAGGGGACAGAGTTATACTGGCAACTCTAAGTTAGTTACAGCTCATTTTCTGACATTTCTGTTGTTCACAGATCCAGATGTAAAGGTGCAGGTGTTCCAGTCTTCCAGCGGTCCGAAGCTGATTTGTTTCAGCAGCTGTCTTCATCCTGGTCGTTCTTCCTATGGCTGGTACAGAAATGAGGAGAAAATTGAGGAAGAAACGTCTCCTTCTTATAGAGGATTTGTCGATCCTGCACACAACTATTCCTGTGCCATTAACGGATACCGCTCTCTGCCAGTGTGTAAGTGTACTCCACTGTTTCACTAACAAAATGTCATCTGGTGGGAATTTTGCCCCAAACGAAAAAGCATGAAGGGTCCCATGCTCTCAGGGGCCTTGACATTTGTAAGTACTCGATACACATAAAACCAGTGTATTAAAATCAAAAGGTTCGGATAAAGTATAACACCAATTACAGCGTATATGGTAATCAAATATTATCCTTTGAGCCAGTAACATTACCTCTGTCAAAACTAACAGCTCTGCTAAACAGTTTGGCACAGCTGCAGATATATGGCAGAATAATTACCTGAATGTCCACAGCATCCATCAAAGATGCGGGGGCCAATCTGCTGCTAATTTCCCGCCTCTGCTCTCTAGATCTGTGTTTGCCAGGCTGTCATACAATTCTGAAGATTGAAATGTATTTGTTAATATATATAAAAGCCTTTATTTAGTCACAGTTGGCATGAACACACTGGAATCAGCACTCAGCAGATACAATAACTTGGAACAGCTGCTCTCTTTTCATATTCTTTACTGTATTAATTAATTTCATGAGCAAATCGAAAAGTCTACGTTCTATAAAACCCCCCTCTCATGTTAATGCTTGTTTGTACAATCTCTTCAGATGCTCCAAAAGTTCCTTTTGCAATGAAGAGTCCCTCTGGTAACATCATGGAGGGCAGCTCAGTGAATCTGACCTGTAGCAGTGATGCTAACCCAGCAACTAAGTACACCTGGTACAAGAAGAACCAAATGCTGCTCAGTAAAGAACCACAGCTGATTTTCAACAACATCCAGTCCTCTGACTCTGGAGAGTATTACTGTACAGCTGAGAACGAGCTGGAGAAGAAGACATCTGAATACATCTTTATTGATGTGGGATGTGAGTGAAACTGCTTTTTAAATGCCACAGAAACTGTTAGATTTATGGCATCGGGATAACAAAGTCTGCTGCTAGTTCACTGAGCAGCTCCAGTATATGCTGCAGAGGTTTCAATCACTACTGTCATATTTACGCTGGATATTCAAACCATCAAATTCATCATTCCTCCAAAGTTTCAGATGTTGCTACACACTTAAATTACTAATTATTTAAATAGAATATTCTCCAACGAGTAACACATCCTCAATATATTGATTATCTATGTTAATATATTTCTTCCAGATGCTCCAAAGCTACCCTCTCTGTCAATCAATCCCTCTGATGTGATAGTGGAGGGCAGTTCAGTGACTCTGACCTGTAGCAGTGACGCTAACCCAGCAGCTAAATACACCTGGTACAAGGAGAACCAAACACTGCTTCAAGGACCAGAATACATTTATAATTTCACTTCCATCAGCTCTGAGGACAGCGGGTCCTACCACTGCAAGTCTGAAAATCAGTATGGACAGATCAACTCTTCGTCTCTTGTCTTGGATGTCCAGTGTAAGTACGAAATAAAACACAGTATATTTAACTATAGTGACGGTGAGCTTACAATTTGAATTTGGGTTCATAAAACAACACATCTGCTACAGAAACAACACTCAGAGTTTCTTGCCAGCTGCCACTGCAGGTTGTGTTTTTCTTTGCATCCAGGGTGCAAAGTGGGTCGTTAGCGAACTAAGGAGTGTGTTGTCACGGATGTACAGTAAAGCATTTTTCAGATGTAACATTGCTGGTTTCATCTAGCTGTTAAGGTTTTTTATGTCATTCAGATATTGGTGACTGGTGTCTTTTATAGTGATGCTCCTTACAGCCTCAGTCAGGAATAACGGGACATTTATGGAAATAGATACTTGTGTGATATTTGGCACCTGGATCACGAAAGAGAGCAGAGTCAAAGAGGGAGAGTGATAAGTTAATAATGTAGTGAAAAGATAGAGAAGAGGATTTTTGTTCGTTCGTTTACAGACTCATGGATTTTAAAATGGATTTGAATCTTTAATAAATGACTATTGAAAGTGTGAGGGACATTCGCCCTCACTCGTCACAGTAAATCCACTCGTTGAACGTTATAAGAGTGTGAATTATGATTGAATCACTAAAAAAGGGACACTGAGCTACTTTCCTGTTGACTGGATATGAGAACATAAATCTCCTCAACGCATTAAAAATGCCCCTTGCAGTGTTTCCCAGTTAGGTAAACCAACTGTGTACATAAGACATGGTGACTGAGATGTTTGAGTGTGAACCAAGCCACTTTTTTTTCTTTCTGCATCTCTCTTAACTTTTACCTTGCTCTCCATGACTTTAATGTCCAAGTGCCCAGGGTGTGTTTTGACACATTACATTGACTCATCAGAATAATGAGAAGCGGTGGATGTTTAAAGGGGTTTGACTGTTCTGTTTTCTGATGTCTGTTTTTTCTTAAACTGATATGATGTCTTGGTGTGCTGAGCTTCAAAATAGGAATAATTCAACTTGAATTTATGCCAAAATTGTATAAAAGGTAAAATGATTTAATGTAAACAGTGCATGATAGAGATTTTCTGCTTTGCACCTCAGGGCCACCATACATTAATGTCACCATCACATCTGCTCTTCCCAGCTTGCACTGCTCTCAGAAACTGCCTAGTTTGCCTATGTTTGCCTATGTTTGCCTATGTTTGCCCATTAGATCTTAAGACAGATGTTTATAAGTTGTGTTTTTATACATATTGACCCCCAGATGCTCCAAAGCTTCCCTCTGTGTCAGTGAGTCCCTCTGCTGAGATAGTGGAGGGCAGTTCAGTGACTCTGACCTGTAGCAGTGATGCTAACCCAGCAGCTAATTACACCTGGTACAAGGAGAATGAAGACTCACCAAAAGCATCAGGACAGATCTTAACCATCATTCACTTTAGACCTGAGCACAGTGGGAATTATTACTGTGAAGCCCAGAACAGAAGAGGACGTCATAACTCCACCTTACATCTGATGGTTGTAAAAGGTAAGTTATTCCTTCAGAGTTAGGATAGTCCCCAAACTCAAAGCCGGCACAGGCCTCAGAGTCAGGGCCACTTATTTACTCCAGCTGTCATAATCCAGATATTTGCACTTATTGTAGTTGTTAACGTGTTTGAAGAGAACTGAATATACATATATCGACTGAAACATTTGACCCAAACATGTTGTAACACCCTGATCCCTCTAACCCAGGAACAGGAAAATCAATCGCTGCTGGAGTAACAGCTGCTGTTCTCCTGCTTATCATAATCCTCTCTGTCTTCCTATGGATGAGGTAAGCAGTTCTGTTTCACTGACTCATTTTTCACAATTCAGTCATTTGTGTTTTTAATTCATTCTCCTCACCAGGAAAAAGAGAGCCACCAATCAGTCGTCTGAGGCTGAGGAGAGACCAGACG
Source organism: Scomber scombrus (assembly GCF_963691925.1). Lineage (NCBI taxonomy): Eukaryota > Metazoa > Chordata > Actinopteri > Scombriformes > Scombridae > Scomber > Scomber scombrus. Next base: position 32,568,247 of record NC_084971.1, read on the forward strand.
ACAGAGAGAGGGTGAGGAGGGAGAGTTATACTATTCTATCCTGGTTTCACACTTCCACACTCACTATCTTAAAGTGACACTAGAAAACTCATCTGACTGTGAAGCTCTTCATGTTGTTTCTTAACAATCCTTCTTCACAGAAACCAACACTTTCCTCATTTCTATCACCCTCCAGACACAGCCAGCAGAGCAAGATAACCTTCTGTACGCCAGTGTGCAGTTCTCCAACAACCAGGCAGATCCTCTCTACTCAAACATCAGATCAGATCAGCTACACAGACACATGGAGGAACAAGAGGTTACCGAGTACGCTGCTGTTAACTTTAACCGAGCTGGTACTGGCCCGAGGTGAGCAGCTCTTCACACAGGAACACAGTAGCAACAGTTTTATTTTCGTTTTTTTATTTATTTGATTTGATTGTTACATCATTATCATTATGGATGTATCATTTAATACAATACCTTCAGATTAATATGATTCATTGTTTTAATTTCCCCTCTCAGAACCAGAGGTCAGCAAACTGGGGAAGATCCAGCTGCATTGTACAGCACAGTCAACAAAATGTCATGAACACATCAGCAATCTCACATTTGTTTGTTTTTTTATTTTTTTTATTACTTCAGCAATCTGAAGTGAAGAAAAAAGAAAAGCTCCAAGACATTTTGTCATTAACTGCTTTAATATTTATTTAAAGGGTACAATTATGCTTTTGCTTATTCTCAGTCATGTATCTAATGTCACAGTGTCAGATGTTCACATTAAAAGTTGCTGACATGTCAAATCATGAGTCAAAATTATAGAAGTAATCCTTGTGAGTTAAACATTTTTTTTTTTACTGTTTTTGACGACTGGCTTTATTGTCAAATTTAGATTTAATGCAACCATAATTTACTAAATGAACATCACGCTATATTGAAGAAGACTTGAAGGTAGCAATTGAGACCGTAAACTCACTGCGAAAATGTTTAGGAGTCACCCCCTGCTGGCTATTGCAGAGATTGCAGGTTTTGGGAATGGGAACAACCTGCTTGATATCAGTCGGTGTCACCTGTGGTAATTGGCCGCAGGTTAGGAAGAGAGTGGATGTCGGGATTAGACCAAAAAACCTGCCTACTTAAGTGTTATAGTGGAAAATGGGTGAGAAATGGGTATTTTGATGACGGAAACTGAGAGGATTCAAGTTTTGTGCTGTTTAATTTGTGAAATTGTTATGGCGAACTAAGGGACCCAAGAGCAGGACACCAAGACAAGCAAAGATTTGAAGAGTTAATTTACAAAAAATGCAATGTGTGAGAGTAAGGGAAGTCCAGGCGGTCACCAGGGAAAACAATTTGGGGCAAAGCGAAGTCAGTGATTGAATCCAGTGCAGATCCAGACGGCTGGATGGTGGAGATCCTCTCTGGTCACTGGCAGACAGTATGACAAGCAAAGGTTCCTGGACACAAAGGAGGGAGAAGTAAGTCAATGTGTCAAATAACATGAACACAAGAAACAAGCTTCATTTAGCCAAGAGCTACAATACCACTGTGGCAAGTATAACAATCTGGCAATGAGTGGTTGAAGATCCGGGGTATATATACACTGCAGCTTGATGAGTAGATGAGGAGCAGGTGAGTATGATTGACTGGGAATGTGACACAGGTGAATGGAGTTGGGAGCCAGCAACCAGAGAGAGAAGGATCCGCTCACACCAGCAGCCTGACACATAACACAGAGGCTGTGTTCGAAACCGCATACTACATACTACATACTTCTATACTACATACTTCTATACTACACACTAAACGACCAGATAGTAAGCAGACTGTTTACACTGTAGTAAACTACACGATAACCCACAATCATAGACTGTATATAAAATGGACGTAACATCAGTGACATCACCCATTGGTTTGTGGACTGCTGCTTGGAAGCAAATAGTATCGGATCTGAGCAGCGCATTTGGAAAATTTCAGGTGCATGCTGAGTAAAAAAAAAACACGGATTCTACTTATATAAGCATCAGGAGGAGCATGAGGCGCCCTCCTGAACCTGTGAACCAATCAACCTGTCAATCACAACGTAGCCACGCCCTAATGCATACCCTGCTTTATCGTCAAATATAAAATCAGGGAGGCAAAAATTTCACAAATGAACATCATACTGCATTGAAATAGGCTTTAAACTAGCAATTGAGACCATAAACACATTTTGAAAACGTTTACTGAGGTTATAAATCAAGTGAGAAGTTGGTGAATTCTCCATTGACTTGTATAGAGACGGAAGTCCTTTTGACACCAAAACGGTCGCCCCCTGGTGGCCTTTTGATAGAATGCAGTTTTAAGTTACTTCTGCGTTCGCATCTTTTCAGAGGACCGGATCTCCCCGCCTGCCCACAATGCATTTCGTCCCTACCCGAGCTGAAATCAGCAGGCTGAAGCGGATTTTCATTTTAGCTCTAACTCTATAAATATACCACTTTATCGAAATGTATAACCTTTTTAGGCGGGAAAGTAGCCATATAGATCCACAATGTGATGCTAATTTGTCCAAATAACACCTGTTTAAAGTTTTGTTCCTGCGAATTCGGAGTTAGCCGTAGCGAGTAACGCACTTCCGGTAATTTTCACAAAATAAAACACCCGTTACCTTTTATTATTAAGAAAACCATAACGATAGAATTGGTGCTTTTATTTTGAAAACAGGAAGCGAACATACCCTCGCTGTAGCTAACTTAAAACCACCGAGGTGGTGATCTGTGACGTATGTATTTTGGTTTTTTTTTCAGAAGTTACGTTGCATCTTGGGTAATCTAATCGCATACTACGCAGTTTTTTTTAAAATTTATTTATTTATTTTTTTTAACAACTTTATTTTTGCTTTACAAAATAACAGTGCATACAACCATATGAGCATCATATTAGTAACAATTGGATAACAAATAGACGTGACAATAAAATAAAAACATACATAAATAGAAATAAATAATAGTAAAATAAATAAATAAAATAAAATAAAAAAAGAGAAGAAAAAAAGTAAGACACACCAGGGGATATGAGCAATGGAAATTAACTTGAATTAAAGATATTAAATTGGGAGCACAGATTTATAGTTTTGATAGCTTTCTTGTTATTAGCAGAGGAAACTGAGTTGAAATACACCTCCAGTTCTTTCATGAAAACACAAAAAATGGGTTTTACCTTGGCAAATTTACACTTGTGGATATAAAACTTTGCAAGAATTAAAATGAGATTAATTAAAAAATATTCTTTTTCAGCTGGAGCGTCACTCTTTATAAATCCAAAAAGGACATTTTGCCAGAGGAGCTCAAAATCATAGCAGATATTATCTAAAATGAATCTACAAATATCTTGCCACAGTTTACGGGTATATTGACATTTCCAAAACAGATGAATAACAGTCTCAGTATGGGAGTCACAAAAGGCACACTTCAGATCTAGGTCAACAATTTTGAATTTGATAAAGAAGGATTTAACTGGGTAACATCTATGAATAATTTTAAATGACACTTCTTTCACCTTATTAACCACAAAAAAATGTTGAGGAAGAGACCAGATTTTTTCCCAACATAAGTTATTTACACGACTATTCCAGTGAAATGTTACAGGAGAAACAGAAGTGATATTACATTGGAAAAGAGCACGAATTTTACGATTGTTCTTACTAGCAGATGGGTTAAAACATACTTTACCAGCTGGTGAGTCAGTTACATCAGTAAAGGGAGCATCAAGTACAGAAACAGACATATTACTTTTGAATAACATGAGTACACCAGATGGAATAGCATCAAAAACTATGGCATACTGTTTAGGAGTTACAGGTATTCCATAATATTGAAGAAACTCCTCATAGGAAAATAAAACACCATTGCTGTTGAATAGCTGTCTTACCCAAATAATATTATTGCTAAACCATTCCCCAACATATATAGATCTTTTCTTATACAGTATATCTTTGTTATTCCATATAGAGTAACGGTGTGGTGAAAAATTGTGCTTGTATATCATTGACCATGCAAGCAATACTTGTTTATGAAAGTTGGAGAGACGAATAGGGATTTTTTCTATGTTATAGTTACATACTAAGAGGAATTTTAGACCACCAATTTTTGAAAAAATATGATTGGAGATACAGTTCCATATTGAATTTGGTCTTTTCAGAAATTGTTTGATCCAATTTATCTTAAAGGTGTTGTTCAAAGAAACAAAGTCCAAAAAATTAAGTCCCCCATTCTCATATGTGTTAATGACAACAGATTTTTTTATGTAATGCGTTTTATTTTTCCATAAAAAGTTGAACAACATCTGATCTATGCATTGAATGGTTTTACTTTCGATATGTAATGAGAAAGCAGCATAAGTAAGTCTAGATATTCCTTCTGCTTTTGTTATTAGAGTTCTGCCTCTTAAAGATAGATCTCTTAGCAGCCAGAGATTAAATCTTTTTTGAGCTTTTTCTATGATCGGGATAAAATTTAAACCATTCCTGGCTTTCTGATCTTTGGTGATTGAAATTCCTAAATATGTTACAGTATCTTTGACAGGGATGTTCGCTATTGAGTGAGTAGCTGAGTCTTTCACTGCCAATAACTCACATTTGTTTATGTTCAAGTATAGGCCAGATGCTTTAGAGAACACGTTAATTATATTTAGAGCATGAGGTATTTGAGAAGAGTCTTTTAAAAAAATGGTTGTATCGTCTGCTAGCTGACTAAGAACAATTTCTCTTTCTGCTACTGTAATGCCTTTCAGAGTGCTTGATTTAATATGGACGGCTAAAAGTTGGGTGACAAGGAGGAAAAGATAAGGGGAGATAGGACAGCCTTGTCGAATTCCTCATTTGACAGCATACTACGCAGTTCAAACACACTACATACTTCAAATGACGTCAGAGTTAGTACGAGTAGTAGTATGCGGTTTCCAAGACAGAAATATTTTGGTGTAACGAATTAAGTGTTGTATATTTTCTCTGGTAATTAATTGATTTGCTAATTTTGGCTAAGTTAATATTGTTTCACAACTGTTCTTTTGTGCTGATTTATTTCTCACTTTCCCTTTATTTTAGGATGAAACTTGTCACAGTGTAATCGTTTATTATGATTTAGGATGTTGCTAAAATGAAGATGCACGGACACAGTTTTTATTGAAGAAGATCGTAGTTGTCATTTTAGCTGTTTATCCTCTTTTCAGTTGCATTTAAAGACTTTGGGGTCACTCAGTGAAGCAGAATATGTGGCGATTTAGTGAGTATGAAGCCTGAAGTGAACAATCAGTGCTTGTAAAACTGAACCAGTACCTGCAATGTCAGTTGTTAATAGATCAAAATGCAAGTCAAGCATAAAAAGTGAAAAGTACTAAAAGTAAATTAAATGTGTGTAAACATTCAGTGATGGATGGTAAAATGTTGTGACAGGGTTGTGATTCAGTATCTCTGATGTTTCACTGCCATCTAGTGGTGAAGCTTCAGTGTTGCAGCTTCAGGCTTCATCACTGAGGTCTCCCTCCACTGTCTGCTTTAAAGGCTCAGTTCACCTGAATAACAAAACAACGTATTTTTCTAACTCTCCTCCTGTGGTGTCTATTCCTGCAGATAGTTTTGGATTTATTTTGCTGTCACATTGTGAGAGTTTGGTGTTTATTTTAAAAGGTAGGTACGTCATTTTTAATGTTTCCCCCTATTTAAATATAGGACACCTCAGTACACAATCTACCTGATGAACCTAAAAAATATTTTTTTTTATCTCTGCCCTAAATATTCAGTGTTTCTTGTTAATTTAAACTGTATCATAGTTCAAACTGTATCATAGTGCCCTCTACAGTTCAAATGATGAACTGTAGAGGGCACTGTTGCATCTTTACTCGGCAGAAGAACTGATTTCTGATGTGCTCTGTGTTACAGTCAGAATGATTGTGAATGAGTGAGTTTACAACTGTAGATGCAAAAATGTTGTAATCTGATTTAAATATATATCTCTGAATGATTTCCTGATATACTTTAATTTTTATTTGTTTCTTATTACTTGCAATAAACACTGCTCAGTATGTAACTTCTTACTTCTCATACTGATGCAGTGCATCTTTCGAACTCATGGTGGTGTATTCAGTGTCTCAACATGCACTAGAAGTGTGAGGAGATGCATCAAAACAAATGCCACACATATGTCACATATGTCACATGATTTCTTTAGACTGTGCACAAACTGAAAGATTAAAATAATAAAAAGTCTCATTATTTAGATGAGGCCTAAAAGGCCAGAAACCGGTCTCTTATTCACTATAACAAAGATCACATTAAGTCTCTAGAGAACAGGAAACTTCCTTGTCACATACGCCTATACTGTCACTTGGCCCCTCATGCATATTCATAATGATAAGAAAGAGGAAGGAAATGTACTCATTTAATTTAAGCCTGATGTCTGACCTCTGCTCACAGATGACAGAGGAAGAGCATCGAAGTAGACAACATCCTTCTCTGCTGTGAGTAGAACAGTTTATTGATATGACTTTTACATGTTGTGTACATTATTTGATGTATTTTATTGTCTCTGAAGCCTCACAGAGAGATGAGAGGAGCAGCTATGAGTTTAAGAGCCGCAGCGAGTGGATTTGTTGTCTTCCTTCTCTCTGTGTCAGGTACTGTATATCTACGTTTACATTGTAGTACATTTAACACACTTATTCATAAAAGGATGTTGATTTAAGGCAAAATGGTAAAAATATTATTAGTATTCACTATAGAACATTGTAATAATATATTTAGATGTACAGCTGTGTCTGTGTGATGAGTGGTGGGGGTGGGGCCTGGCTGATATAGTTTGTCCTCCCTCCCTCCATAGATTGTAAGAATCATATATATTTATATATGCATATGAATATATTCATAGTTCTATGATGGTACAGCAATGCACTGAGAATTTCATCTCGTCCTGATGTTTTTAATCAGTTTGGTCATTTTTGCGCTCTGTACTGTAGAGCTGGACTGTTTTAGCTGTTACAAATATGACAGTTGCCCCTCCCTGTGAAAACTCCTTGACACCTATTTTGTCTTAGCTGCTCTCAGAAGTTTCTCACACTTCATGTTCTGCATTTCTTTCTCGTTTTCACACTTAGCTTAGCAGCAACTTGACCAAAGAACAAACAGAGAGGAAATCAACCACAACAAGCAAAGACTCTGTAATGATTCAGTTTCTGTTGAGTAAAACAACATTAATGTTCATAACTTCAATAAATTCTTGTTCCTTCACTGCACCTTCAGACTCTATGATGTTCTGTCTCAGTGCAGAGAGATTAACTTTAAACAGCATCAAAAACATGTTTTGCACTGTAAATTGAAATGATGATCATGAATATCTTTGGACTTGTCTATGTCTGTGTTCACCCAGTTCAGTTCTAGTTAAATTGATCCACAATGAGGAGCTTTGAATGATAACGACTGCAGATAAAATCATATTTGTGCTATGATCCACTTTGTCTTATTCACTGATTCTTAACTTGTTATACATGTGATTGTGGTTCCTGATGTGCTCTGTGTTACAGTGGTACAGGGTCAGGATGACTGGGGAGTGACTTACACTTCTACTAAGATCTGTGCCTTAAAAGGATCAACAGTGGACATACACAGCACTTACAGTTACCCATCCAGGATGAATAATGTTGATACTACAGTTGATGAAACATTCTGGTTTACTAAAAACTTTGTGGATCTGAGAACAGACTCAGAGTACGCAGGTCGTGTGCAGTATCACTGTGATAAGAACGACTGCATTATGAGAATCACAGACCTGAGAGAGAGAGACTCAGCTGAGTACAAGTTCAGGTTCATAACAAACCAACCAGGAGGGAAATATACTGGTGAACCTGGAGTCACTTTGACTGTCAAAGGTAACATTTTCATTGAAAAATATAATCAAATCTTAAATGTTTAATATCTTGGGAATGTTACTGTGAATGTTTGTGTGTGTATGAACATAAATTATATTTCTGTTCTTTCTTCACAGATCCAGATCTCCAGGTGCAGGTGAACCCATCAACAATCAATCCTTCCTCAGCAGAGCTGAAGTGTCACAGCAGCTGTCGTCTACCTGATCATTCTTCCTTCATCTGGTACAACAATGGAGAAAAAATTACGAGACAAACATCTTCTTCTTATTCAACCAACTTCAATGATGGAGACAACTATTCCTGTGCTGTTACAGGATATGAGGACTTCCCCTCTCCTTCAGTTTGTGAGTTTTCTTCACAGTCTTCCACTAACATAACAGCATCTTGTGGAGTCTTTAATCTAAAGTACTGTACAATGACTTCATGTATTTCTAGCATGAGTGACCCCACTGCCTCACTTGCTATTGGGACCATGTTTTTCTCATTGAGCTCTATTGGTGTTAGTATTAATACAATGCAACCTGCTCTGTGTTACTGCAGAGAAATATTTAGTTTTAACAGTTTAGCTTTATTTTAACCTTCCTAATAGGTAAACTCTTGGGGTGCACGCACGCACGTCGCACGTACGCACGCACCAACCAAAGACGTGTCATCTGCATATTTAAACAGTTGAACATTGTTGACATTCAGAGTCAGCTTCAATATATTCTTTTTTCTTCACTGCACCTTCAGACTGTACAATGCTCTGTCTCAGTGCAGAGAGATTAACTGTAAACAGCATCTAAAATAGTTTTTGTACTGTAAATTAATATTATTCATGAATTTATTTGGAATTTTCTATGACTGTTCACACATTTAATTTCTAGTTAGATTGATGCACAATGAAGAGCTTTGAATGACAACAACAGAAGACAAAATCATATTGGTGCCATGATCCACTTTGTCTTATTCACTGATTCTTAACTTGTTATAAATGTGATTGTGGTTTCTGATGTGCTCTGTGTTACAGTGGTACAGGGGCAGAATGACTGGGGAGTGACTTACACTTCTACTTACATCTGTGCCGTAAAAGGATCAACAGTGGACATAAACTGCATCTACAGATACCCATCCAGAATAAATAATGTTGATACTGCAGTTGATGAAACATTCTGGTTTACTAAAGAGAGTAATAATGAACCTGTGGATCTGAGAACAGACTCAGAGTACGCAGGTCGTGTGCAGTATCACTGTGATAAGAACGACTGCATTATGAGAATCACAGACCTGAAAGAGAGAGACTCAGCTGAGTACAAGTTCAGGTTCATAACAAACCAAAGAAAGTGGAGATATTCTGGTGTACCTGGAGTCACTTTGACTGTCACAGGTAAAGTTTTCATGGAAAAGTCTTAGTTTAATTTCAAATGGTTAATATCTTGTAAATGTCACTGTGAATGTTTGTGTGTGTATTAACATAAATTACATTTCTGTTCTTTCTTCACAGTTCCAGATCTCCAGCTGCAGGTGATCCCATCAACAATCAATCTTTCCTCAGCAGAGCTGAAGTGTCACAGCAGCTGTCGTCTACCTGATCGGTCGTCTTTCATCTGGTACAAGAATGGACAGAAAATTAGTGGAGAAACATTTTCTTCTTATTCAACCAACTTCAATGATGCAGACAACCATTCCTGTGCTGTTACAGGATATGAGAATTTCCCCTCTCCTTCAGTTTGTGAGTTTTCTTCACAGTCTTCCACTAACATAACAGCATCTTGTGGAGCCTTTTATCTGAAGTACTGTAAAATGACTTCATGTATTTCTAGTATGAGTGACCCCACTGCCTCACTTGTTATTGGCACCATGTTTTTCTCACTGAGCTCTACTGTTGTCAGTATCAATACAATACAACCTGCTCTGTGTTACTGCAGAGAAATATGTAGTTTTAACAGTTTAGAAATGTTTCATCCTTCCTATTAGAGAAACTCTTTTACCAAGTACTTGACAACTAGATGCATTAAATATTCAGTCTCACTGTGAAAATTAAAAAATGGGGGGATCACTGCTGTCTTTATAAAACATGTTATACTCTGTTAACTATGTCACTAATACAATGTCAAAATGTATCCAAGGTAACAGACAGTTGATTTTAATATGAGCAGCAATGAGGGAATCAACTTTCACTCCTCACTTTGTGTCAAACATTTGCTTCTTACATTGTGTCAGTTATTCCAATGTTGACCAACTATTTTTTCTCCTCCAGATGTTTCAAAGCTTCCCTCTGTGTCAGTGAGTCCCTCTGGTGAAATCATTGAGGGCAGTTCAGTGACTCTGACCTGTAGCAGTGATGCTAACCCAGCAGCTATATACACCTGGTACAAGAAAAATGTAAATCCAGAGCTTCAACCTCTCAGTAAAGAACCACAGCTTGTCTTCAGCTCCATCCAGTCTTCTGACTCTGGAGAGTATTACTGTACAGCTGAGAACCAGCCATGGAAAAGGACATCTGAATACATCTTTATTGATGTGAAATGTGAGTAAAACAGATTAGCAACACACAGATTTATTTGATTGTTTTGATCATGTCTTCTTTCTTCAGCTCTGCCTGCTTCACATTCAGTCTGCTGCTGTAATACACTGCGCAGCTTCAGTTCATCATGTTGAACTAATGCAACCCTTCCTCACTTTATTGTTAATTTATATTGATATATTTCCTCCAGATGCCCCAAAGTTTCCATCTGTGTCAGTGGGTCCCTCTGCTGAGATAATGGAGGGAAGTTCAGTGAATCTGACCTGTAGTAGTGATGCTAACCCAGCAGCTAATTACACCTGGTACAAGAACAACCAAACACTGCTTCAAAGGTCAGAAGGTCATTTTCATTTCACCTCCATCAGCTCTGAGGACAGAGGGATGTACTACTGCAACTCTGAAAATAAATATGGACAGATTAACTCTTCATTTCTATTCATTGATGTCCAGTGTAAGTACAAAATATCTACAAATCGTTTAGGCCAAGGGTGGATTCACAAGTTGTTTCAAGTTTCATGATAGCTAGATTCTAGGAAAGCAAAGACAAGGCTGGTCATGTGACCATACATAGCAACAACAGTCAGGTTTACTAACTGCGTGATGGCAAGAACATTTAATCTTTAGAAAGCTACAGGTTCAACATGCAGTAGACTGACATCATTATTAACCGAGAGGGAATGACTAACATTAGTTTGTTATAAAACTTTGACACCTCCTGCTGGCGGTTCAAAAGAATTGCAGACATCAATTTGTCAGAATTTTCAACTAAAACATGCAAAACCATAATAATTTGGAAGATACTGTAATCACATTAAAGGCATCTACACATGTACACAACAGAAAGAATCCGCTAACATTATTCATAATAATATTAATGAGATAAATCTCCTTAAATGTTTTCCTCCAGATGCTCCAAAGCTTCCCTCTGTGTCAGTGAGTCCTTCTGCTGAGATAGTGGAGGGCAGTTCAGTGAATCTGACCTGTAGTAGTGATGCTAACCCAGCAGCTAATTATACCTGGTACAAGGAGAATGAAGACTCACCAAAAGCATCAGGACAGATCTTCACCATCACTGATTTCAGACCTGAACAAAGTGGGAATTATTACTGTGAAGCCCAGAACAGAAGAGGACGTCATAACTCCACCGTACATCTAACTGTTGTGAAAGGTAAGTTATACTCATTGATCTTCATACACACACACACACACACACACACACACACACACACACACACACACACACACACACACACACACACACACACACACACACACACACACACACACACACACACACTATCTTATTGAAGATAGTTTATCTTCTTTCTGTTGGTCCCATCTTTTAGGGAAACCAGTATTGATGATCATCATTGGGTTGACTCTGGCGGTCCTGATACTGATTCCTCTGCTTCTCTTGATTCTGTGGATGAGGTAAAACAATAAAGATAACATCCTTTCATTTATCTTCTTATCCAAACATTTTCAAAGTTTTCAGTTAATAATTTTAATTTATTTAAAAATGTCTTGTTTTTGTTGGATTCAATCCAGGAAGAAGAAAACTCTGAGCTCCCCCACTGAACTGAATGAACCTGTAGGGACAATAGAGGTGAGAGAGAGAGACCTTATTGACACAACTTAACCAAAAGTACAGTTATAATTATTTGATTTATAAATGTACTAGAACACATTTTATTATCAACATGCATTCATGAAGTGAATTTAAATAATAAAAACATCTTTCTGGTTACACTTCAGTAAATATTCCAGCACAGAATTAAGTCTGAAGTATTATTATTAAAACATTTTTTTAAATTCTATTATTATGCAGATTACACAAATGATGCTTGTTGAGTCTCATATTGTTTCATCTCTCCCCATCAGCTGGACTCTTGTCCTGTGTATGAGAACGTCTCAGACTTGCGGGTCAACACTGGAGCAGAGACAGATGACGAAGATGTCTACGAAAACCTGAAGTGAAAACCAGTCAGGTTGGAGTTTCCTGAAAGGTAAAAAACAGGCTGACATCAGATTCATAGTTACAGTTATGAGATGTACCTCATCTAAATGTCATGTTATTTTGTTCTGATGCAGTTGAACCAGAGGCTGGACTCATCTGATGGAAACCGAAAGTAGAACAACAGTGAAATATGACAGTGGAGAGAGAGGCTGTAGAGGACCATGTGGACGTTTTCATGTTCAGTTTTCAGCAGCAGCAGCAGCAGGTTGAAGTGAGCAGCACAGACAGTCAGTAACATCATGTAGCAGAAGCTTTGAGAAGAATGTGCTGATGGCAGCTTGAACTGAATCATGTCGATGTGTCAAACGTGATTGATTGTTTAGATCAGTTGAATATCAGGTGGTGTGTGTGACTCAAATGATTTATAATTTACTGAGTGTTCTGTCTGAACTAATGCAAGCTTATTTTTAGTTATATTACAGATATTTAGGATTAGAGCTGCAATGCAAACTGTTATTTTAAATGTGTACATACTGTAATTAATGACTATTGATGAATCCTGATTGGCTTCTTGTGCAGTTTACTGTATATTTTAACACATGAAACATAATCTCAGTTCTATCACACTTTGCTTAATGTCACATTATCCAGGTGTTGCAGTGGCTGATATACAATAAACAGCCAGCTTCCACAACATCTCTGTAGTTGGAAACATGATTTCAGTTCCCTCTCACTGCTGCAGAGGGCGACAGAGTGCAGAAAGTTTCAGCTTTAAATAGTTTTTATGTTTATTTTTCAGGATCTGAATGTATTTACCAGCTATGAAGAAAAATAAAATTTAAATCTTTTATTTAAATCTGTTCTTTTGTGCTGATTTATTTCTCACTTTCCCTTTTATGTTAGGATGAAACTTGTCACAGTGTAATAGTGTATTATGATTTGGGAAGTTGCTAAAATGAAGATGCACAGACACAGTTTCTATTGAAGAAGACATAAATTGTCATGTTAGCTGTTTATCTTCTTTTCAGTGCATTAAAACTCTTTGGGGTCACTCAGTGAAGCAGAATATGTGGCAGTTTACTGAGTATGAAGCCTTTTCAGTATAACAGTCCATATTTGTTAGTGACAGCTGTAGATCACTGACTGAATGATTTTCATACTTAGACACCTCGACTGTGAGAGTTTGTTCAACTACTGTACAACAAGGTCACCAATGTGAACAATCAATGCTTCTGAAACTGAACCTCTAACTGTAATGATTAATGCATTTAATGTCAAGTGTAAACATATTAAGATGCAACTCAATCATAAGAAGTGAAAAGTACTGAAAGTAACTTTGAATGTGTAAACAATCAGTGATGGATGGTAAAATGTTGTCTCAGGGTTGTGATTCAGTATCTCTGATGTTTCACTGCCATCTAGTGGTGAAGCTTCAGTGTTGCAGATTCAGGCTTCATCACTGAGGTCTCCCTCCACTGTCTGCTTTAAAGGCTCAATTCAACTGAATAACACAACATATTTTCTCACTTACTTCCTGTGGTGTCTACTCCTGCAGATAGTTTTAGTCAAATGGTGAAATTTGGGTGTTTGTTTGTTTTTTCAGAAGGTTTTTAAATAAATGATAGCTCAGGACACAGTTTATCTGTCAGAACCAAGGAAATATGTTGTCCTCTTCAAACAGACTGCATCATTGTTTTCATATTGATGTATTCATTGTCTCAACATGCATTAAAAGTGTAAAGAGATGCATCTAACCAAACTGTCACACATCCATCACATATGTCATGTTTATTTTTAAACACTGAACTGTGACCACGATTGAAGATTAAAATGTTAAAAAAGTCTCATTATTTCTCTTCACTCTTAAATTTATGAACAGGCCAGAACACTGGTCTAATACTGTCATTTGGCTCCTCCTTCATATACATAACACTAACAAACAGGAAGAATAGCACCTCATATAACATCCTGATATCTGACTTCTGCTCACAGATCACAGACGACGAGCATGTTAATAGACAACGTCCTTCGCTGCTGTAAGTAAAACAGTTTACTGATATGACTATTACATGTTGTGTACATTATTTGATGTATTTTATTGATTTTATTGTCTCTGAAGTCTCACAGAGAGATGAGAGGAGCAGCTATGAGTTTAACAGCAGCAGCGAGTGGATTTGTTGTCTTCCTTCTGTCTGTGTCAGGTACTGCATATCTACATTTACATTGTAGGACATTTAACACACTTACTCGGAGCAGCATGAAGTGATTTTAAGAAAGTTAAAAATATCCCAGATCAGCACTTTTATATGTTTGAATAAAGGCAAAATGTAAATAAAAGAAAAAGAATAATATCAGTATTTACTGCTGAACACTGTAATAAGATGTTCAGCTGTGTCTGCTTCATGAGTGGTGGGGGTGGGGCCTGGCTGATATGGCTTGTCCACCCTCCCTCCATAGATTGTAAGAATCATATATTTTTATACATGCATATGAATATATTCATAATTCTATGATGGTACAGCAATGCACTAAGAGCTGTTATAACTATAACAGTTGCCCCACCATGTGAAAACTTTATGACACCTATTTTATTTTAGCAGCGTTCAGAAGTTTCCGGTAAATCATGTTCTGTGCTTCTTTGTGGTTTTCACACTTAGCTGAGCAGCAGATTGACCAAAGAACCAACAGAGAGGAAACTAACCACAAGCACATACTCTCTAATGATTCAGTTCCTTCTTCTCATCCTGTTCAGTAAAACCACATTCATGTTCACAGCTTCAATCTTTTACTACACCTACAGACTTTACCACGCTCTGTCTCAGTGCAGAAAGTTTAACTGTAAACAGCATCTAAAACAAAAGTACAGTTTAAAGTACAGTCTAATATACAGTTTGTTTTTGGACTTTAATATCCCTGTGTTCACCCAGGCTTCATTCAAAACAGGAATTATTAAGTGTTGAAAATTAACATGAGGAAAAATGATATGAATAGTGAATATAAAACACACCTCAGGTGTTCAGTTTTAGCTTTTTCCAAACTACAACAAACAAGGACAACTGTAAAATCTTGCAGAATGAATGGACTAAAGCTGAAACACTCAACAGTAACAGCTGATAAAATACTGTATTCCAGTTCAGTTCTAGTTAGATTGATGCACAATGAGGAGCTTTGAATGACAACGACTGAAGATAAAATCATATTGGTGCCATGATCCACTTTGTCTTATTCACTGATTCTTAACTTGTTATAAATGTGATTGTGGTTTCTGATGTGCTCTGTGTTACAGTGGTACAGGGTCAGAATGACTGGGGGGTGACTTACACTTCTACTCACATCTGTGCCTTAAAAGGATCAACAGTGGACATAAACTGCACCTACAGTTACCCATCCAGGATAAATAATGTTGATACTGCATTTGATGAAACACTCTGGTTTACTAAAGAGAGTAATAATGAACCTGTGGATCTGAGAACAGACTCAGAGTATGCAGGTCGTGTGCAGTATCTCTGTGATAAGAACGACTGCATTCTGAGAAACACAGACCTGAGAGAGAGAGACTCAGCTGAGTACAAGTTCAGGTTCATAACAAACCAACCAGGAGGGAAATATACTAGTTCATCTGGAACAACTCTGACTGTCACAGGTACTGATGAACGTAAACACTGACACAATGCATTTAAACATGCTGATAACAAACTAATGGGGCGATTGGCTGAACTCATGGAGATGAATTTAATTTACTATCAATTGTGATTGAAGGATATTTCATCATTTTGTTTACTCATATATTCAATTCATGTTTGGTTTATTTTTTTCTTTAAATATATATTTATTCAGGGCAGAGCAATGCTCTGTTTTTCAGGAATGCCCTGATCACATTCACACAGTTACACACATTCACACCTTGAAGCTGCCCAGTACAACCACAGTCTGATCTACTGGGCACTGAACAGCTCCACTGGAGCAGGTGGGGTTAAGGGCCTTGCTCACGGACACCTCAGTGGTGGTAATTCATCCTGCTGTTCCAGGGGTTTGAACTGGTGACCCTCCAGTTAACTTTTAGGCCGCCACTGGCCCAAGAATTTTTATTAAATGACCCACCAGTTTAGTTGGTCACTTATATGAACTGTCTGCCTTTGTTTTTGTTATCTGTGATGTACAAATGATGTGTCTCTTTTTTTCCTCCCAGAGCCAAATCTACAAGTGCAGGTCATTAGATCAACACTCCATCAGTACCATACCTGGGCAGAGCTGAAGTGTAACAGCAGTTGTCGTCTACCTGATCGGTCTTCATTCATCTGGTACAAGAATGGACAGAAAATTCAGGATATAACATCTTCTACTTATGAAGGAAACTTTACTCCTGCAAACAGCTATTCCTGTGCATTAAAAGGATTTGAGCATCATCCTGCTCCTTCAGTGTGTGAGTTTACATCAGTCTCCCACATTTAGTGGAGCCTTTAACCTATTGTACTATACATTGTATGTTCATGTAATTCATACCAAATCTTATATCTTACTGACTGTGCTGACTTATATAAATGTAAATTAAGAGTCTGTTCATTCAAAATACACAAAAATATAATTTCTGACTTGCTCCTTTTTAAACATGCAAATACTTACAATTTCATGTAACTAAATTCTGAGATATTAATCCTGGAAAAGATTCTGCCATCCCAATACAATGAAATGTTGATGTGATTTGTGGATGTGATTTGAGTTCATTATTAAATGTCTGACCTTCTTGATCAGACACAAAATAATGGAAAGCAATTGTCAGATATGTTGTGATATAATGTGCTGAAATTCTTTTTATTAGGTGAAATATTTTAGATGCTGAAATATTGACAATATAGAAAATATGTTGCTTCTACATGAAGTGTTTTAGTTATAATATTTATGTTACTTAAATGCGCTATTGCTTCTATTAAGTAAGATTCAATTCATGCACCAGACCTGTGGTGACAGAGCTTTCTTCATAGCTGGCCCCTCCCTCTGAACTCTCTCCCCAAACAAATCTGAGACCACACAATTATTAAGTTATTTTAAATTATTTTTTATCTTTCAGGTGTCCGTGATCAATCCTGCAACAGAGTGATTTACACTGACGGAAGCATCTGTGCCTTCAGAGGCTCATCAGTGGACATTTCCTGCACATACACAGTATACTATGGAGACTTCACATCATTCTGGTTCAGTCCTGATAGTAGTCATCGGTGGCAGAATCACTCACAGCCTGAGGACCTTAGTAAAGACTCCCAGTATGCAGGTCGTGTTCAGCTCCTTAAAACAGAGAGAGGACGCTCCACTCTGAGAATCTCTGACCTGAGAGAGAGCGATTCAGCCCAGTATCACTTCACATTCAAAACATATTTGTTTGAATGGGGGAGTAGTTTACCTGGAACAACTCTGACTGTCACAGGTACTGGTGAACACAAACAGACATAAATACACAAACATTACGTTTAAAAACACTGAAGTTTTTACTAATGATCGATCGTCATCACAAACATACATTTTGAATACAGCTGCTGTCCTCCAATACTTCTAGGAATTGTAACTGATGTGTTGATGTGCATGTTTATCTATGATTATTTAGAACTAATGATGATAATATTATCCTTACTCACATATGCAGCTCTCCAGGTGCAGGTGATCACAATAACAGTCCATCAGTCTCATATGGAGGCAGAGCTGAAATGTCTCAGCAGCTGCAGTCCAGCAGGTCGTATTTCTTACGTCTGGTTCAAGAATGGACAGAAAATGATGACGGAGGACACTTCTCTTTATTCAAGGCAGTTTAATCCTGGTGACAACATCTCCTGTGCTTTGAAAGGACATGAGGATTACCGCTCTCCTTCAGTGTGTGAGTTTACCTAACTATGTCATTAACACAATGTCAAAATGTATCCATGGTAACAGACAGTTGATTTTAATATGAGCAGCAACGATGGAATCAACTTTCACTCCTCACTTTGTGTCAAACATTTGCTTCTTACATTGTGTCAGTTATTCCATTGTTGATCAACTATGTTTTCTCTTCCAGATGCTCCAAAGCTTCCCTCTGTGTCAGTGAGTCCCTCTGCTGAGATAGTGGAGGGCAGTTCAGTGACTCTGACCTGTAGCAGTGATGCTAACCCAGCAGCTAAATACACCTGGTACAAGAAGAATGTAAATCCAGACCTTCAACCTCTCAGTAAAGAACCACAGCTTGTCTTCAGCTCCATCCAGTCCTCTGACTCTGGAGAGTATTACTGTACAGCTGAGAACCAGCTGGGGAAGAGGACATCTGAATACATATTTATTGATGTGAGATGTGAGTGAAACAGTTTATCTAGAAAGTAACACAGAATTGCTAATCTCCTGAACCTTGTTAAATCAAAACTGGTAGAAATCTGTCTGATTGTTTATGCTTTCTTACTATTACAACCCTTTCTCATTTTATTGTTATTTCATATTGATACATCTCCTCCAGATGGTCCAACGCTTCCCTCTGTGTCAGTGAGTCCCTCTGGTGAAATCATTGAGGGCAGTTCAGTGACTCTGACCTGTAGCAGTGATGCTATCCCAGCAGCTAATTACACCTGGTACAAGGAGAATGTAAATCCAGACCTTCAACCTCTCAGTAAAGAACCACAGCTTGTCTTCAGCTCCATCCAGTCTTCTAACTCTGGAGAGTATTACTGTACAGCTGAGAACCGACTGGGGAAGAAGACATCTGAATACATCTTTATTGATGTGAAATGTGAGTAAAATTCTAAGTCTATTTAGAAAGCAACATACATCTGTTAATCTCCTCAACCTTGTTAAAAAGCTGGTAAATATTTGATTTGATCAAGTCTGCTTTCTTCAGCTCTGCCTGCTTCACATCCAGTCTTCTGCTGTAGTTCACTGAGCAGCTTCAGTTCATCATGTTGAACTAATGCAACCATTCCTCATTTTATTGTTAATTCATACTGATATATTTCCTCCAGATGCTCCAAAGCTTCCCTCTGTGTCAGTGAGTCCCTCTGCTGAGATAGTGGAGGGCAGTTCAGTGACTCTGACCTGTAGCAGTGATGCTAACCCAGCAGCTAATTACACCTGGTACAAGGAGAATGAAGACTCACCAAAAGCATCAGGACAGATCTTCACCATCACTGATGTCAGACCTGAACACAGTGGGAATTATTCCTGTGAAGACCAGAACAGAAGAGGACGTCATAACTCCACCTTACATCTGACTGTTGTGAAAAGTAAATTACACTCATTGACCCTCAACATTGAACACACTCATACACACAGACAACGACTACGAAGACTGTATACTGCACAAGAGGTCAGAACTTATTGAAGAGGTTTATCTTCTTTCTGGTTGGTCTCAATTTTTAGGGAAATCAGTATTAATGATGAACATCTTCAGGTTGATTCTGGCTGTCCTGATGCTGATTCCTCTGCTTCTCTTGATTTTGTGGATGAGGTAAAACAATATTAAAGACAATAATTATTTTCTTTTCTTTTCAAAAAACAAACATAGATTTTGAATAATGAGTTTTCTTGTCATCATTAAATATTTTTGGATATTGTTGGATTCAATCCAGGAAGAAGAAA
This sequence comes from Scomber scombrus, assembly GCF_963691925.1. Classification (NCBI taxonomy): domain Eukaryota; kingdom Metazoa; phylum Chordata; class Actinopteri; order Scombriformes; family Scombridae; genus Scomber; species Scomber scombrus. Next base: position 32,588,181 of record NC_084971.1, read on the forward strand.
ACTCTGAGCTCCACCACTGAACTGAATGAACCTGTAGAGACTATAGAGGTGAGAGAGAGACCTTATTGCCAGAAGTTTCATTAAATATAGTTATGAACATTTGGCTTATAAATGCACTAGATCACATTTTATTATCAACATGAAATCATTAAGTGAATTTAATTTCAAGGAACAGCTTTCTGATTAGAATTGATTCAGAATAGAATTTAGTCTGAAGTATTATTATTATTAAAGTTTTTTTTTGTGATTCTAACAGTATGCAAATTGGGTTTATAAGGCTCATTGATTCTCATATTGTCATCTCTCTCTCCATCAGTTGGACACTTATCCTGTATATGAGGACATCTCAGACTTGCAGGTCGTCACTGCTGCAGAGACAAACGACACAGAGGAGCAGGAAGACCTGGAGTAAAATCCAGTCAGGTTGGAGCCTCCTGAAAGGTAAAAAACAGGCTGACATCAGATTCATTTACAGTTATGAGATGTACCTCATCTAAATGTCATGTGATTTTGTTCTGATGCAGTTGAACCAGAGGCTGGACTCACCTGATGGAAACAGAAAGTAGTACAACAGTGAAATATGACAGTGGAGAGAGAGGCTGTAGAGGACCATGTGGACGTTTTCATGTTCAGTTTTCAGCAGCAGCAGCAGGTAGAAGTGAGCAGCACAGACAGTCAGTAACATCATGTAGCAGAAGCTTTGAGAAGAATGTGCTGATGGCAGCTTGAACTGAATCATGTCGACGTGTCAAACATGATTGATTGTTTAGATCAGTTGAATATCAGGTGGTGTGTGTGACTCAACTGATTTATAATTTATGTGTGTAATTTGAGTGTTCTGTCTGAGCTAATGCAAGCTTATTTTTAGTTATATAACAGATATTTAGGATTATCGCCGCAATGCGAACTGTTATTTTAAATGTCTACATATTGTAATGAATCACTTTTAAGGAATCCTGGTTAGCTTCTTTTGCAGTTTAGTGTATATTTTCACACATTGAAACATAATCTCAGGTATTGCAGTGGCTAATATACAATAAACAGCCAGCTTCCACAACATCTCTGTAGTTGGAAACATGATTTCAGTTCCCTCTCACTGCTGCAGAGGGCGACAGTATACAGAATCTTTACTTTTTAGAATCTGAATGTATTTACCAGCTATGAAGACAAATACAATTTTGATAATATGACAACATAACCATTATCCATCTTTTTGATTTATGAGTTCATCTTTATGCCAATGACATTTTGCTTACACCTGCTAAACAAGGTGACTATTCCATATTCTCAGACTTATCCCAACCTTGCAATCATCTTTTACATCTGTGAGGACTAGTATGGCAACACTTCACTAGCCACAGTCTGCACTTGATTGAGGTCTGGACTCTTGTCAGTGTAATATTTATTAATTTGTGGTCAGGGGAAACAGACTAAACTTTGAAACAATTTGCAGCCTTGGACTTAGCTCTGGAATACTGTAACAGGTGGTGCAATTTGTGAGAAGTATGACAAATGAATTACCTATGTAACAGAGTTAATTATGTTATAATAGCATGTTTTGAGTATTATTGTTCATATTATTATCATAAAATTACACAAAATAGTTGCATACCTGACTTGTTACTCCTCCGGTCAAGTGGAACGTGAGTGTTTTTGTTTGCACCCCGACATTCATTTCTGTGCGACTCCTCATTATAAATGTTGTTTCCCGCCTCTGTCTCTCCACTTTTGTCACTGAAATCCATGGGAGAGATACGCTTTTTTTCTGTTTGTTTGTTTGTTAGCTTCAGTTTTGTATAGTATTCTAACATGTTTTTGTGTCGTTTGATTTGTGTAGGGCTATGTGTAACTGACTGACCTGAGGATTTTGTTGTTTGTTTCTGTGATCAGAAGAATAAACAAAGGTCGCCTCCAAAGTTATCTGGTCTGAGTCTCTTCCCCTGCTGCACGTAATGTCACACAACGCACATGACACATCAACCACCGTCGGTTACACCTATGTGAAACATTTCTTTTAAAAAGACACTGGAAAACATATTTTTTCTAATCCAGTTGTAGTTTGAGAATTTTGCCACTAGATGGTGGTAAAGAGCTGTATTCTGCTGACAGTAAATCTATTCCAGCATTTGTATATCTCTTTTTTTGGCACTTTTCTTTCTTGGAGGATGGAGAGGACAGACACTCCTGCATGAAGCGAACCAGACAGGGCAACTCTCAGGGCGATCTAGGGGGACAGTTTCGAAGGTGGTAGGATGTAAACAGAACTCTATTTGACATGTTTGGAAGTGTCAATACACACGATAATATTTACAGTAAACACATCAGCCACCTTGTACATCCATAAATCGCACACTGAATGACTCAAATGGCAATTCTATATACTTTGTCATGTTTAGATGTGAGATTGACAGGCGGATTGGTGTTAACATCAACACTGATGTGGGTGTTGTAGTCCGTTATATGAAGAAACAGCTCTATATGAAGAAAGAGCTGAACCTGAAGGCGAATGTAACCGTGGTTACCAAAACACTGACAATAGATGAATAATTACATTTAAAAATAGATAACTTAATTATAAGGAGATGAATTTTGAGGACATGATCTGACTATTAACTACATAAATAAAAATAAAAAATTAACTGTATTAATTCAATAGTAGTTAAACCATCTTCCCCATTATAAAAGACCATATTGAGAGGCGGCAGCTCTCTTTCCATCAGAGCAACAACACAGACATCCAGACCGACAGAGCTGACCCCAACAAACCCTAAGAAAAGAAACAAAACACGGAGCAGTCACAATTCTGCTGCTCTCTGCCAAAGAAAGTCTTGGTGAGTTATTAATTATAGCTAGTTTTTATGTAAATGTGACCTTATTAACCGGCAGAGTCAGAAAATTAAAGAGAAAGGAAAAAAAACGTTAGCGGTAGCTGCGCTAGCGTTAGCAACAGTTAGCAGCCGTTAGCAACCGCTAACGTTAGTGACTGTTGATAACCATTGGTGCTAACATTAGTGACCGTTGGACTTGTTTTCCGAATATACCCAGCAACAAGAAATACTATTTTCTGATTGGCTGGTAGGTCGCTAACTCGGGATAGCTATGAACGCCTCGCTGTTCATTTCTGTATATAATATATTAGTTTCTGTGCGGTGGGATCTATCGCTTTTCAGCGTGAGAAATAACAGGTGTGTCGTGTGAACTGGTTGAAATGCGTCAATGTGTGAGTCTTATGCTGTGATTAACATATTTTGTGAGCTGAAGCTACATTTATATAACCTGTGAGTAATTGTCTCATTGATTTTTAATGTTTTAATGATGGGGTGGGGAGATAAAATATGACAAGATGTTATGGACATCTTTTCTATTTTGTTTAGTTAAATTAATGTTAAAATAACATTACAATCAATTGATGATTTGTAAATATAGAAAAACTGTAGTGATTTTGGAAAAAAAGAAAAACATTTGAGTTGTGTACTGATGATTTTCCCGGCTTTGTGGTTACAAGGCTAACTGTTAAGCTGAGTAGCTGCTATTTTGAGTAGTTTGTTTTTACAGAAATCAGTTTGTATGCGAGTTAATGTTAACGTTTTATTAGTTATGCTGTGATTAACATGATATTTTGTGAACTGAAGCTGCATTAATGTAACCAGTGTGTAGTTGTGAAATTGTCTCATTGATTTCTAATGTTTTAATGACTGGAAAAAGGAGAAAAAACATGGTAAGATGTTAAAGGAAGAATGCAAATGTTATTTTGTTTAAATAATATTACAATCAAATGATAATTTTTAAATCACTGATTCTTGAGATAAGAGACAAAATATGTCCTCCACTGAAAATTCATAGTTTGCATTAAAAATACACAAATTTAATAATAAAGTCTTTAAAAGTTTAATTTGTAAGACCCTTTATACTCATGAAATTAATTTAACATATATTTAAATAATTACACTTCTTTTTTTAAATGGGCACTGTAAATTAGCCTGTTCTCTGCAAGTCACAATGTCAAACTGCAAAAATAAGTATTTAAATAATAATACTGAATAAATCATGCATATTTTCATTTATAAACCTCAGGACCCCTTTTCCTCTCCTTGCTCTTGGTGGATGCAGTGGTAGGACACATGGTCTCGTAAGTTTTATATTTTTTGATATTTTCAACAAACAATGATAATATAACTGCAGTCACAGCTTTAATGTGTCAACACTGTCTTCCAATATAATCCACATTGTTTCCACAAATACTAACTTATATTTATTGTTTTTATCTCTATTTTAGGCAGAAATTGACTACACAGAAAATGTCAGTGGAAGAGCAAAGACATAGAAATAGGGAGTATCAGAGAAAAAGAAGAGAAAAAATAAACAGTGACCCAGACAGCAGATGTGCCAATCTAGAGAAGGAAATACAAAGGTGGAGGAACAGGGTTCAAAACAAAAAAGTCAGACAAATAGGAGACTTGGGATCAAGGTAACAGAGGCATCACAAAAAGTATTGGAGGGATGCTCAGAAAAGATCAAGGCGGCTGTCATTCAGGAGGTAGAGTGGTCGTCCACCAATCAGAATATCGGAGGTTTGATTCCCGGCTGCTCCAGTCTGCACGTCGATGTGTCCTGGACAAGATACTTAATCCCAAATTGCCTTCGATGGCTCCACCAACGGTGTATGAATGTGTGTGAATGGTTAGTCTCCTCCTGATGAGCAACGTGACATGTAATGTAAAAGTGCATTGAGTGGTCAAAATATTAGACAGGAGCTATATAAGTACAGTCCATTCACCATTTATCAAGAAAGGCCAGAATGCAATGCAGCAAATAGCCCCCCCCCCCCAAGATAGTCCAAAAGACCAGAGTATGGAAGAGCCAACTACAAGCAGAGACGGAGAAGCAAAGCTAGGACAAGGCATTCAAGGGAAATAAAAGCTTTGAAAAAAAAGAAATTAATGAAACAGTGAAACCGACTGAGAAAGCAGACATGGTGGTAAAAGAAGGCTCAAATAAGTGATAAATCAAATGGCAAACAAAAAGGAGATGAACCAAAAATAGACTCTCTACGGAAATTAACTGAGCAAATGACATCAGGAAGCCAACTTAACCCTAAGATCAAGAAGGCTCTTTTCCATAATGTTCTCTGTCAGGAACTCAAAATGAATAAACAACCTCATGTGTCACGAAGACGAGCCACTGGCAACAAAACAGGTAATGTACAACTGGCATTATCAGGCAAGATGCTAAAGAAATATTGACTTATTCATCACAATCATCACTTTGGTTTGAGTTACAAGTTACTGAGTGAAAGAAAATAAAATAAAAATAGCACAGAAAAAGTTTTCTGCAAGGTATCAGCCAGACTGTTCAGATCTTTCTGAATGTGTCTTACATGACAACCAGTGTTGGATGTCTGTACTGTAATCACATTACTTTTATCTGTTACTCAGTAATTGAAAAGTACTAAAAGTACATTTAAATATTTGTCAGATGTTTCACTGTCCTTTAGTGATGAAACTTCAGTGCTGCAGATTCAGGCTTCATTACTATTTGCTTTAAAGGCTCAGTTCACCTTAAAAAGATATGAGATATGGGTGATTTTTAATGTCATTTTAAATATTTTTCCATATTTAAATAAAGGACATTTCGGTACACAATCTATCTGACAGAACCAAGACAATATTTTTTAATCTGTCATTAATATTCAGCCTAATTACTGTGCAGTTAAATTGTGTCATGGTTCACAGATCAAAGAGATTAACTGTAGAGAGCATTGTTCCATCTTTACAAAGACCAAATGTCACACATCCCACACATACATCACGTGTTTTCTTTAGACACTGAACTGTGCACAAACGATTAAAGATTGAGATAATAAAAAATGTCACATTATTTCTCTTTTCTCTTTAAATTATTAAAGGGCCAGAACATTGGTCTCTTATTCTCTCTAACATAGATTATATGAAGTCCCTAGAACAGAGGAAAACGTGCTTGTCACATACACCTATACTGGCATTTGGCTCCTCATGCATATTCATAATAATAAGAAAGAGGAAGGAAATGTGCTCATTTAATTTAAGCCTGATATCTCACTTCCGCTCACAGATCACAGATGACGAGCATCTTAACAGACAACACCCTTCTTTGCTGTAAGTAGAGATGAGAGGAGCAGCTATGACTTTAACAGCAGCAGCGAGAGGATTTGTTGTCTTCCTTCTCTCTGTGTCAGGTACTGTATATCTACATTTACATTGTAGGACATTTAAGTTTAATGTATGTGTGATGCAGTATGATGAATAACTGTTCAACTTTAAAACACAAAACATTCACGTCTGTTTATACCTGTGTACCATAAACTACAGCTGTTGACTGAAGGCAAAATGCCAAAAAATAATATCAGTATTCACTGCTGAACACTTAAATAATACTACATTAAGATGTTTATATGTGCCTGCATCATGAAGAATGGGGGTGTGGCCTGGCTGATATTATTAGTCCACCCTCCTTCAACATTGTAAGAATTATATATTTCTATTAGGGCTGTCAATTGATTCAAATATTTAATCGCATGATCGCCATGAGTTAACTTGTTTTACACATTTCAAAATTTTTCCGAAATATACATTAAAAGGGATATTTTAAGTTTTTAATACTCCTATTAACATGGGAGTGGATACATATGCTTGTTTTATGCAAATGTATGATTAATATAATTTAAACAATCCAGAACAATGAAATACTGCATGCTCCAAAAATCTGCTGTCAGTTATGATACCTGTTCGGAACTAGTTACATTCAGTCACCTGATCATACACAAAGTCTCTCTCTCTCTCTCTCTCACACTCACACACACACACACACACACACACACACACACACACACACACACCTTTGTTGAGTAGGAGGAGGTCTCTTTGTATCAGCTGCTTGGCCAGCGACAGGTATTTGAGACTCGACATACTCCGTAATATAAATAACTTTGGTCTTGTGGACAGAACATCTGGCAGGGACTTGGAGCTGAATTTGCCGTTCATAAGACCCTAACGTTACTGCTGCATGACTTCCTTATTTCTAAACTACAGGCCAGGACAAGTGTCAAACAGAACATGTGTGGGTTAATCGCTTGTTTAAAATAATTTATTTTCATGCATTTGAATATATTAATAGTTCTATGATGGTACAACAATGTACTGAGAATTTCATCTTATCATGATGTTAAAAACCCATTCATTAATTTCTGCACTCTGTACTGTGAACTGTTTTAGCTGTTAGAATTATAACAGTTGCTCCTCCCTGTGAAAACTTACTGACACCTATTTTATTTTAGTCGCCATCTGTAGTTTCGCACACTGCATGTTCTGCATTTCTTTCTCGGTTTCACACTTAACTGAGCAGCAACTTGACCAAACAACTGACAGAGAGGAAAATAAACAAGATAAGCACAGACTCTCTAATGATTCAGTTTCTTCTTCTTATCCTGTTAAGTAAAACCACATTATATCGTTCAGTCCTAAATGGAATACAGTTGTTCCAAATATTACATTTGATTCGGGGAATCATGTCAAGTCAAGTAAACAACATGAAGTGTCTTGTAGTGTAACCTCCAGTTAAGATTTCCGTGTTTTGTTAAAATTGTGAAGAAGGCCATGCAACAGGAAGTGGTTTTACAGTAAAGGACCCCAGGATGAACATAACCAGTGGCGGCCGGTCAATGCGGGGCGCTGGGGCGCCGCCCCCATCAAATATCTGGCCAAAATCTACTTAAACATATTAAACATAAATGAATTAGATAATGCTAAATAATTATGAAATAAATAGTATTTGTTAGCAAGATGGTCCTGTTAGCCTCTAAGCACCTGTCATCATTCATTATAAATCGATTCCAAATGGTATTTTATTAATTTCTATATGTACTTCCTGTATGTGGGGCGCCGGACTAATGGAAGTCAATGCAAGCCCTCAAACTTTTGACAAGCATGTGACCTGAGGCTGCTCTCTCATTGGCCTGCGTCACGTTTCCCACGGGGCGCAGCTCAGTGCGCCCCGGACACGCCCACTTTTATTGGCAGCGAATTCTTGTTGTTTCATGTTTTTTAATCTACTGTGATTGGACAGTTCTGGCTGTCATTCACGCCCTCCCGTCAGCTGCTGTCACCCAAACTCCTGCTGACGGTAGATTCAGGAGATGACGTTAAAGTGGAGCCGCGGAAATTAAAGAAGATTATTTTGTAATTTCTCTACAAAAACCTAATTTCACAAGACTTTAACTAGAAGAGAGAAAGAGGATAAATCAGCAGCAGGTGATGGAGGAGCTGAGAGTATCTCCTGCTGCTGTTATGATAAACGGAGCTGGCTAGCTGGATGCAGTGTGAGTTATTCCTTTTATTGCTTTATCTGTTTGCTGTTTCAAAGTGTCAGCACCGAAACGTTATGGACAACGACAGGGGAACGAGACCTAAAACATCTCTCTGAAAAAAATCAAACAGAAAGCTGCAGCCATCGAGACAATAGCATGGAGCTAAGTTGTTTTTAGCAGACTTAGCATTGCTGAGCTCTTTCTGCAGCTGTTTCACCACATCTGGCCACATGTAGACCTCTGCTATGCCAAGCTCCAGAAGAGGAACATAGATTCAGTCAGTGGGTGCATGCAGCAGCTCCAACGGGACATATAAAAGATCAGGTAGTAGCTGCATTGCTGTTATTAATATTGTAAAGTGTTAAAAAAGACTTTATAAAAGACATAACTATGAAGTGTAAAAAACTAAAATGCATAAATGCAGGATAAGAAATGATGGAAGTAATTTTGACTATTACAGTTGATTTGGGTACATTTCATTATTAAAATAAGTTAAATAAATTATGCCTAATCACAGCAGTGTATAGTGCTTAATGCGCCATCTATTGTCATGTTTAGGTATTGCAACAACTAACAGATTACAGTGAAATCAGGACTGAAGACACAATAACTAAAATATAGGTTGTGTCTCTTTTCTAGCATATTACCTTATTGGTAACTCTGCTTTAACTGCTGGTATCTTCAGGTGATGTGAGTGAAATGGGCATTTTATCATGTCTGGTTATAATTTTGTATTCCTCTCTCTGTGGGTCAGAGATACTTTACTGGGACCAACCAGGGGACATTATAGTGTGTTGTGTTGTTTTTAGATTAGTTTTTCTTTCTTATTTATATTTTTTTGCTGCGGTATGAAGTGGTGCTACGGCTTATTTGACACTAACCCTAGGACCACCAACCATCAAACTGCGCCCCCCCAAACATTTTAGTCACCAGCCGCCACTGAACATAACTGCTGCCTGACAAGGTTAGAAGCTCTAAACAATTACTCATAAATTGACGTTATTTGGGCTTGGTCAGGTTTGCTCAGTTTACTTGTTAAGTGTTTTGACCCTAGAAAAACAATGATAATTCATAAGAATTCATTAAACATGAATATTTACTGTAAAAATGACATATCAAATATTGAGATCAAAGCCATATGCTTACACAGGTGTCAAATTTAATTTTGAAATGAAATGTTAAAATCATACAACTGCTTACATCACGTGAGTGCTATTAAAAGCTTTTCTGTTAAAGAACCATTTTGTCAAATATCAGTAGTTTATGATGCTAATTAAAGATTAATCATAAAAAAAGAGAAATGTCACTTGAACATAACATCTGTAAAATATAATTATTTACATTTTTACAATCACATTACTAAACAAAACAAACAATCAAACTAAATAAATAAAAATGGACTTTCCCCATTGGATGCCATCTTCTAACAAGGAAAAAGTGGCTCATCACAGCTGCATGAAACAGCTGGGTGGGAAGAATGTCTTCATCTGGCCTGAACCACCTGACCTCTTTCTAATATAATAACATCATCTCTGAACCACCTGACCTCTTTATAATATAACAATATCATCTCTGAGCCCGAACCTCTGAACTCATTAAGGGGTTACTGGAACCAGTTCCTGTCTCTCTCTCTCTCTCTGCCCACACAGATCTTTTAAAGGTACATTAACCAAAATTCTTGAAATTGAATTTTTATCAACTGTATTCACAATACACAATACAATTTTCCATGTCCATTTCTTCAACAAACTATAGTGTTTGACTGTAGAAGGAACATGGTCAGGCAGTATATCAGATTTTTATGAAAAATACAGGCGGGGAGTTCCGGTCCTCTGAAATGAGGCCAACGAGGAAGTAACTTAAAACTGCATTCTATCAAAAGGCCACCAGGGGGCGACCGTTTTGGTGTCAAAAGGACTTCCGTCTCAATACAAGTCAATGGAGAATTCACCAACTTCTCACTTGATTTCTAACCTCAGTAAACGTTTTCAAAATGTGTTCATGGTCTCGATCGCTAGTTTAAAGCCTTCTTCAATGCAGTATGATGTTCATTTGTGAAATTTTTGCCTCCCTGATTTTATATTTGATGATAAAGCAGGGTATACTTTAGGGCGTGGCTACGTCGTGATTGACAGGTTGATTGGTTCACAGGTTCAGGAGGGCGCCTCATGCCCCTCCTGATGCCCATATAAGTAGAATCCGTGTTTTTATTTTTCCCGGCATGCACCTGAAACTTTCAAAATGGGGCTGCTCAGATCCGATACTATTGGCCTCTGAGCAGCAGTCCACAAACCAATGGGTGACGTCACGGATGTTACGTCCATTTCTTATATACAGTCTATGGAAAAATACCAGTTACACCAACCTAGTGTCCAATTGGTGAATTATATACAGGAAAATAAATGTGAACCAAAAAGGTGCAATAATCCACTTTTGCAATGCAACACTATGATTTTTTCCTTTACCAATTTTAAACAATTTGTCACATGTTCTGCTCAATATTGACAAAATGCATTAAAATATGAATGTAAAAATACTTATCATTATGTTGTGGTTACACCATTTGACATTTTCAGTTTACTTAATGTACACTTGATGCATGCATTTAAAACAAATTGTAATATTTTTGAATTGCTCATGTTACCAACCCTTTCTTATCACTGACCCATAAACATCTGGAAGAGTGAAAACAACGCTGATGTATCACTGATCTGCTGTTCCACCCCTAAAATGAGTTAATCGTGATTTTTCTCATATTATGTTTGTAAAGTAAACTTGCAGCATGAATGCACAAAAGCTGAAACATTCAGCATTAACAAATGATAAAATATGCTAATCAACTGATAAAATACTGTAATCCAGGTCAGTTCTTGTTAGATTGATGCACGATGAGGAGCTTTGAATGACAACGACTACAGATAATATCATATTGGAGCCATGATCCACTTTGTCTTATTCACTAATTCTTAACTTGTTATAAATGTGATTGGTTGTGGTTTCTGATGTGCTCTGTGTTACAGTGGTACAGGGTCAGAATGACTGGGGAGTGACTTACACTTCTACTCACATCTGTGCCATAAAAGGATCAACAGTGGACATACACTGCACCTACAGATACCCATCCAGGATAAATAATGTTGATACTGCAGTTGATGAAACATTCTGGTTTACTGAACTGAATAATAATGAATGTGTGGATCTGAGAACAGACTCAGAGTACGCAGGTCGTGTGCAGTATCACTGTGATAAGAACGACTGCATTATGAGAATCACAGACCTGAGAGAGAGAGACTCAGCTGAGTACAAGTTCAGGTTCATAACAAACCAACCAGGAGGGAAATATACTGGTTCACCTGGAGTCACTTTGACTGTCAAAGGTAACATTTTCATGGAAAAATATAATCAAATCTCAAAATGTTTAATATCTTGGAAATGTTACTGTGAATGTTTGTGTGTATGAACATAAATACAATTTCTGTTCTTTCTTCACAGATCCAGATCTCCAGGTGCAGGTGATCCCATCAACAATCAATCCTTCCTTAGCAGAGCTGAAGTGTCAAAGCAGCTGTCGTTTACCTGATCGTTTTTCCTTCATCTGGTACAAGAATGGACAGAAAATTACAAGACAAACATCTTCTTCTTATTCAACCAACTTCAATCATGCAGACAACTATTCCTGTGCTGTCACGGGATATGAGGATTTCCCCTCTCGTTCAGTTTGTGAGTTTTCTTCACAGTCTTCCACTAACATAACAGCATCTTGTGAAGTCTTTTATCTAAAGTACTGTACAATGACTTCATGTATTTCTAGTATGAGTGACCCCACTGCCTCATTTGTTATTGGTACCATGTTTTTCTCATTGAGCTCTACTGTTGTCAGTATCAATATAATACAACCTGCTCTGTGTTACTGCAGAGAAATACAGTATGTTGTTTTAACAGGTTAGCTATATTTTAGGCTTCCTAATAGATTAACTCTTGGAGAATACACACACACACACACACACACACACACACACACACACAATTAAGGGCCTGGCTGATATGGTTTGTCCACCCTCCCTCCATTAATTGTAAGAATCATATATGTTTATACATGCATATGCATATATTCATAGTTATATGATGGTACAGCAATGCAGTGAGAGTTTCATCTCCACAAGATGTCTTTAATCAGTTTGGTGATTTCTGCACTCTATACTGTAGAGCTGGACAACTGTTTTAGCTGTTTACAACTATAACAGTTCCCCATTTCTGTAAAAACGCATTGACACCTATTTTTATTTTAGTCACTCTCAGTAGTTTCCCACACTTCATGTTCCACATTTCTTTCTCGTTTTCACATTTAGCTGAGCAGCAACTTTACCAAAGAACAAACAGACAGGAAACTAAACAAGACAAGCACAGACTCTCTAATGATTCAGTTTCTTCTTCTCATCCTGTTCAGTAAAACCACATTAATGTTCATAGATAGATAGATAGATAAACTTTATTGTCCACCATGGTGGAAATTTGTCTTCGGCCTCTCCAAGACATCAAATTACAAAAGACAAATCAAGACACTCCATGACATACAACAAAAAAGAAAAGAAAAAGTTGTGCAAATAGGCATAAAACAGCAACAGCAGGTGTAAATACTATAGCCTTCTGAGGGGATCTCCTGGTACAGTCATATCATGTTCAGCGCTTGTATTGCATGTGGAATGAAAGATTTCTTAAATATGTTCTTGCTCGCCCTTGGGACTCTGAATCTGCGGCCGGATGGAAGCAGTTCAAACTCTCAGTTTAAGGGGTGTGAAGCTTCCCCAGATATCTGTCTGGCCTTCCTGACTACTACACTGTTGAACACCTCACCGAGTTGTTGTTGTGTCTTATGCAACAATTGTGATATTTACAATCGAGGAAAGCTTGTGTTTTTGCTTCACATTCAGGTTGCCATACCAAGCAGCTATATTAAACTTCAAAATGCTTTCGACAAGGCCTCTGTACGCCATTTCCAGTAAATGTCTACTTACACCAAAACTCTTCAATTTCCTAATTAAAAATAGTCACTGATTTGCTCTCTTAAAAACGCTTTCTGAGTGCTCATTGAAGCTCAAGGTGTGATCGATGATTGTACCTAAATACTTGAAATGATCCACAACCTCCACAGACGGGTTGTTAAGAACAATAGGGGTAATGTAACATTAATAGCTCCCTTCATTTGTACTATACGTTTCTTTTGTTTTGGCCACGTTAATTTCCAGATAACTGGCCTGGCACCAGTCCTGCAAAACAGAGAACTGTCTAAAATAAGCTTCCTCATGGGTGGGATTATTTCCTGATATAAAACCAACCAAAGCCATGTCATCTGCATATGTAAACAGTTGAACATTGTTGACATTCAGAGTCAGCTTCAATATATTCTTGTTCCTTCACTGCACCTTCAGACTGTACAATGGTCTGTCTCAGTGCAGACAAATTAACTGTAAACAGCATCTGAAATATTTTTTGTACTGTAAATTAATATTATTCATGAATTTATTTGGAATTTTCTATGACTGTTCACACAGTTCATTTCTAGTTAGATTGATGCACAATGAAGAGCTTTGAATGACACTGACAAAAGATAAAATCATATTGGTGCCATGATCCACTTTGTCTTATTCACTGATTCTTAACTTGTTATAAATGTGATTGTGGTTTCTGATGTGCTCTGTGTTACAGTGGTACAGGGTCAGAATGACTGGGGAGTGACTTACACTTCTACTCACATCTGTGCCATAAAAGGATCAACAGTGGACATACACTGCACCTACAGTTACCCATCCAGGATAAATGACCGTGATACTGCAGTTGATGAAACATTCTGGTTAACTAAACTGAGTAATAATGCACCTGTGGATCTGAGAACAGACTCAGATTACGCAGGTCGTGTGCAGTATCACTGTGATAAGAACGAGTGCATTATGAGAATCACAGACCTGAGAGAGAGAGACTCAGCTGAATACAAGTTCAGGTTCATAACAAACCAACCAGGAGGGAAATATACTAGTTCAACTGGAGTCACTTTGACTGTCACAGGTAACATTTTCATTGAAAAGTCTTAGTTTAATTTCAAATGGTTAATATCTTGTAAATGTCACTGTGAATGTTTGTGTGTGTATTAACAATAAATTACGTTTCTGTTCTTTCTTCACAGTTCCAGATCTCCAAGTGCAGGTGATCCCATCAACAATCAATCCTTCCTCAGCAGAGCTGCACTGTCAAAGCAGCTGTCGTCTACCTGATCGTTCGTCTTTCACCTGGTACAAGAATGGACAGAAAATTAGTGGCAAAACATCTTATTCAACCAACTTCAATGATGCAGACAGCTATTCCTGTGCTGTTACAGGATATGAGGATTTCCCCTCTCGTTCAGTTTGTGAGTTTTCTTCACAGTCTTCCACTAACATAGCAGCATATTGTGGAGTCTTTAATCTGAAGTACTGTACAATGACTTCATGTATTTATGGTATGAGTGACCCCACTACCTCACTTATTATTGGCAACATGTTTTTCTCATTGAGCTCTACTGTTGTCAGTATCAATACAACCTGCTCTGTGTTACTGCAGATAAATATGGAGTTTTAACAATTTAGAAATGTTTCATCCTTCCTATTAGAGAAACTCTTTTACCAAGTACTTGACAACTGAATGCATTAAATCTTTAGTCTCACTGTGAAAATTAAAAAATTGGGGGATCACTGCTGCCTTTATAAAACATGTTACACTCTGTTGACTATGTAACTAATACAATGTCAAAATGTTTCCAAGGTAACAGACAGTTGATTTTAATTAGCAGCAACCAGGGAACCAACTTTCACTCCTCACTTTGTGTCAAACATTTGCTTCTTACATTGTGTCAGTTATTGCACTGTTGACCAACTCTGTTTTCTCCTCCAGATATCTCAAAGCTTCCGTCTGTGACAGTGAGTCCCTCTGGTGAAATCATTGAGGGCAGTTCAGTGAATCTAACCTGTAGCAGTGATGCTAACCCAGCAGCTGAATACACCTGGTACAAGAAGAATGTAAATCCAGTCTTTCAACCTCTCAGTAAAGAACCACAGCTTGTCTTCAGCTCCATCCAGTCCTCTGACTCTGGAGAGTATTACTGTACAGCTGAGAACCAGCCGTGGAAGAGGACATCTGAATACATCTTTATTGATGTGAAATGTGAGTAAAACAGATTAGCAACATACAGATTGATTTGATTGTTTTGATGTCGTCTTTTTTCAGCTCTACCTGCTTCACATTCAGTCTGCTGTTGTAGTTCACTGAGCAGCTTCAGTTCATTATGTTGAACTAATGCAACCATTCCTCACTTTATTGTTAATTCATCTGATATATCTTCTCCAGATGCTCCAAAGCTTCCCTCTGTGTCAGGGAGTCCATCTGCTGAGATAGTGGAGGGAAGTTCAGTGACTCTGACTTGTAGCAGTGATGCTAACCCAGCAGCTTATTACACCTGGTACAAGAACAACCAAACACTGCTTCAAAGGTCAGAAGGACATTTTAATTTTACGTCCATCAGTTCTGAGGACAGAGGAATCTACTACTGCAAGTCTGAAAATAAATATGGACAGATTAACTCCTCATTTCTATTCATTGATGTCCAGTGTAAGTACAAAATATCTACACATCTTTAAGGCCAAGAGTGGATTCACAAGTTGTTTCAAGTTTCATGATAGCTAGATTCTAGGAAAGCAAAGACAAGGCTGGTCATGTGACCATACACAGTAACAACAGCTTTACTAATGGCGTGATGCCAAGAAAGATTTTAGCTTTAGAAAGCTACAGGTTCAACATACAGTAGAATGACATCATTATTATCCCAGAGGGAATGACTAAAATTAGTTTGTTATATAAAACTTAGACACCTCCTGCTGGCGGTTCAAAGGAATTGCAGACATTAATTTGTCAGAATTTTCAAATGAAACATGCAAAACCATAATAATTTGTAAGATACTGTAATCACATTAAAGGCATCTACACATGTACACAACAAAAATAATCCTCTTACATTATACATAAGAATATATATAAACCATAAATGTTTTCCTCCAGATGCTCCAAAGCTTCCCTCTGTGTCAGTGAGTCCCTCTGAGGAGATAGTGGAGGGCAGTTCAGTGAATCTGACCTGTAGTAGTGATGCTAACCCAGCAGCTAATTACACTTGGTACAAGGAGAATGAAGACTCACCAAAAGCATCAGGACAGATCTTCACCATCACTGATTTCAGACCTGAACACAGTGGGAATTATTACTGTGAAGCCCAGAACAGAAGAGGACGTCATAACTCCACCTTACATCTGACTGTTGTGAAATGTAAGTTATACTCATTGATCTTCACACACACACACACACACACACACACACACACACACACACACAAACATTATCTTATTGAAGAGGTTTATCTTCCTTCTTTTGGTCTTTGGTCATTTTAGGGAAACCAGTATTCATGATCATCATTGGGTTGACTCTGGTGGTCCTGATACTGATTCCTCTGCTTCTCTTGATTCTGTGGATGAGGTAAAACAATACACAAAACATCCTTTCATTTATCTTCTTATCCAAACATTTTCAAAGTTCTAAGTTAATAATTTAAATAGTGTTAAAGATTTCTTGTTTTTGTTGTATTCAATCCAGGAAGAAGAAAACTATGAGCTCCCCTATTGAACTGAATGAACCTGTAGGGACAATAGAGGTGAGAGAGAGAGAGACCTTATTGATAGAACTAAGACATGAATTTAAATGAAAAAAATTGCTTTGGTAAATATTTCAGCACAGAATTAAGTCTGAAGCATTATTATTAAAACATTTCTTTAAATTCTATTATTATGCAGATTGCACAAATGATGCTTGTTGAGTCTCATATTGTCTTATCTCTCTCCATCAGCTGGACCCTTGTCCTGTGTATGAGAACGTCTCAGACTTGCGGGTCAACACTGGAGCAGAGACGGATGACGAAGATGTCTACGAAAACCTGAAGTAAAATCCAGTCAGGTTGGAGCCTCCTGAAAGGTAAAAAACAGGCTGACATCAGATTCATAGTTACAGTTATTAGATGTACCTCATCTAAATGTCATGTGATTTTGTTCTGATGCAGTTGAACCAGAGGCTGGACTCATCTGATGGAAACCGAAAGTAGTACAACAGTGAAATATGACAGTGGAGAGAGAGAGAGGCTGTAGAGGACCATGTGGACGTTTTCATGTTCAGTTTTCAGCAGCAGCAGCAGGAAGAAGTGAGCAGCACAGACAGTCAGTAATAGCATGTAGCAGAAGCTTTGAGAAGAATGTGCTGATGGCAGCTTGAACTGAATCATGTCAACGTGTCAAACATGATTGATTGTTTAGATCAGTTGAATATCAGGTGCTGTGTGTGACTCAACTGATTTATAATTTACTGAGTGTTCTGTCTGAACTAATGCAAGCTTATTTTAGTTATATTACAGATATTTATGATTAGAGCTGCAATGCAAACTGTTATTTTAAATGTGTACATACTGTAATTAATCACTATTGATGAATCCTGTTTGGCTTTTTGTGCAGTTTACTGTATATTTTAACACATCAAACATAATCTCAGTTCTATCACACTTTGCTGAATGTCACATTATCCAGGTATTGCAGTGGCTGATATACAATAAACAGTCAGTCAGTCATGAAATCAGTGAGGCCAAAACTTCACAAATGAACATCATACTGCATTGAAGAAGGCTTTAAACTAGCGATTGAGACCATAAACACATTTTGAAAACGTTTACTGAGGTTAGAAATCAAGTGAGAAGTTGGTGAATTCTCCATTGACTTGTATTGAGACGGAAGTCCTTTTGACACCAAAACGGTCGCCCCCTGGTGGCCTTTTGATAGAATGCAGTTTTAAGTTACTTTTGCGTTGGCATCATTGCAGAGGACCGGAACACAGTTCAGTTCCCTCTCACTGATGTAGAGGGTGACTGTGCACAAAGTTTCAGCTTGAAATAGTTTTAATGTTTATATTTCAGGATCTGAATTTATTAACCAGATATTAAAACAAAAAAATATTAATCTTTTCTTTAAATCTGTTCTTTCGTGCTGATTTATCTCTCACTTCCTTTTTAGTTTATGAGGAAACTTGTTATTATAATTTGGGATGTTGCTAAAATGAAGATGCACAGACACAGTTTGTATTGAAGACGACCCTTATTGTTATTTTAGCTGTTTATTGTATTTTCAGTTTATTTATACTCTTCGGGGTCACTCAGTGAAGCAGAATATGTGGCAGTTTACTGAGTATGAAGCCTTTTCAGTATAACAGTCCATATTTGTTAGTTACAGCTGTAGATCACTGACTGAATCATTTTCATACTTAGACACCTGGACTGTGAGAGTTTGTTCAACTACTGTACAACAAGGTCACCAATGTGAACAATCAATGCTTTTGAAACTGAACCTCTAACTTTAATTATTAATGCATTTAATGTCAAGTGTAAACATATTAAGATGCAACTCAAACATAAAAAGTGAAAAGTACTGAAAGTAACTTTAAATTTGTGTAGACAATTAGTGATGGATGGTAAAATGTTGTCTCAGGGTTGTGATTCAGTATCTGATGTTTCACTGCCCTCTAGTGGTGAAGCTTCAGTGTTGCAGATTCAGGCTTCATCACTGAGGTCTCCCTCCACTGTCTGCTTTAAAGGCTCAGTTCACCTGAATAACAAAAACATATTTTCTCACTTTCCTTCGGTGTCTAGCGCTGTATGTAGTTTTAGATTTTTTTTTGGTGTCACATTGTTAGATTTGGGTGTTAATTTCAAAAGGTAGGTACGTCATTTTTAATGTTTCCCCATGGGACATCTCGGTACACAATCTACCTGATAGAACCAAGAAAATATATTTTTTTATCTATGCCCACAATAGTCAGCCTTTTTGTCCCCCTTTAATTTAAACTGTGTCATGGTTCACAGGTCGAAAAGATGAACTGTAGAGAGGATCATTGCATATTTACACAGCAGAACTGATTTCTGATGTGCTCTGTGTTTCAGTCAGAGTGATTGTGAATGAGTGAGTTTACAACTGTAGATGTCAAACCTTGGGTAATTTGATTTTCACATAGATCCCTATATAATTTTTTGATCTACTTTAATTTTAACTTGCAATAAACACTGCGTCAACATGTAACTTCTTACTACCATGCTGATGCACTACATCTCTTTGAACTCATGGTGGTGTATTCAGAGTCTCAACATGCACTAGAAGTGTGAGGAGATGCATCAAACCAACTGTCACACATCTGGCACATATGTCATGTTTATTTTTAGACACTGAACTGTGCACATAAGCTAACATTAAGATAGTAAAATGTCTTATTGTTTTTTCTCTTTAAATTACTAAAAGGCCACTGGACTCTTATTCTGTATTACATAGATTAAGTCTCTAGAAAACAGGAAAACTTGGTTGTCACTCAAATCAGGCCTTGATGTTTCCTCTAGGCCGCATTTAATGCTTTGTCTTTCAGCAGACAAAGAAAAGCCATGTGCTCAGTCCACCATGACATTAAGGCCCAACAAGTGTCTCAACATGCACTAGAAATGTGAGGTGTTGATGCACCAAATGCCACACATATGTCACGTGTTTTCTTTAGACACTAAACTGTGCACACACTTAAAAAGATGAAGATGATAAAAATATGTCATTATTTCTCTTCTCTCTTTAGATTGCTGATAGGCCAGACCACTGGTCTCTTATTCTCTGTACAAAGATCACATTGGGTCTCTAGAAAGTACAAGTATATTCATAGTAATGAGAAAGAGGAAGGAAATGTACTCATTTAATTTAAGCCTGCTATCTCACTT
Source organism: Scomber scombrus (assembly GCF_963691925.1). Taxonomy (NCBI): domain Eukaryota; kingdom Metazoa; phylum Chordata; class Actinopteri; order Scombriformes; family Scombridae; genus Scomber; species Scomber scombrus. The sequence goes on from NC_084971.1 coordinate 32,608,382, forward strand.
CTGCTCACAGATCACAGACGACGAGCATCTTAACAGACAACATCCTTCTCTGCTGTCAGTAGAACAGTTTACTGATATGACTATTACATGTTGTGTACATTATTTGATGTATTTTATTGTCTCTGAAGCCTCACAGAGAGATGAGAGGAGCAGCTATGAGTTTAACAGCAGCAGCCAGTGGATTTGTTGTCTTCCTTCTCTGTGTGTCAGGTACTGTATATCTACATTTAAATTGTAGGACATTTAGGTTTGATGTATGTTTGATGCAGTATTATGAATAACTTTTAAAGTATACAACACTTCTTCACTTCTGTTTATACCTGTGTAAAATATAGCTATTAAATGAAGTAATAATATTATATTAAGATGTTCTGCTGTGTCTGCGTCATGAGTGGTAGGGGTGGGGCCTGGCTGATATGGTGTGTCCTCCCTCCCTCCATAGGTTGTAAGAATAATATATTTTATAGATGTATATGAATATATTTATAGTTCTATGATGGTACAGCAATGCACTGAACATTTCATTTCGACATGATGTTTTTAATTAGTTTGGTTTGGTTATTTCTGCACTCTGAACTGTAGAGCTGGACAACTGTTTTAGCTGATACAACTATAACAGTTTCCCCTTTCTGTGAAAACTTATTGACACATATTTTATTTTTGTGGCTTTCACTTCATGTTCTGCATTTCTTTGTGGTTTTCATACTAAGCTGAGCAGCAACTTGACCAAAGTTGAACTAACAGACAGGAAACTGAACAACACAAGCACACTCTCATTATTCTGTTCAGTAAAACCACATTAATGTTCACAGCTTCAATAAATTATTTTTCCTTCACTGGACCTTCAGACTGTACCATGCTCTGTCTCAGTGCAGAGAGATTAACTGTAAACAGCATCTAAAACTGTTTTTTGCACTTTAATTTCAAAGTATGTTTAAATATCTTTGACTTTTCTGTGCCTGTGTTCACCCAGTTCAGTTCTAGTTAGATTGATGAACGATGAGGAGCTTTGAATGACAACGACTGAAGATGAAATCTTGTTGGTGCCATGATCCACTTTGTCTTATTAACTGATTCTTAACTTGTTATAAATGTGATTGTGGTTTCTGATGTGCTCTGTGTTACAGTGGTACAGGGTCAGAATGGCTGGGGAGTGACTTACACTTCTACTCACATCTGTGCCATAAAAGGATCAACAGTGGACATAAACTGCACCTACAGATACCCATCCAGGATAAATAATGTTGATACTGCAGTTGATGAAACATTCTGGTTTACTAAAGGGAGTAATAATGAACCTGTGGATCTGAGAACAGACTCAGATTATGCAGATCGTGTGCAATATCACTGTGATAAGAACGACTGTACTCTGACAATCAGAGACCTGAGAGAGAGAGACTCAGCTGAGTACAAGTTCATGTTTATAACAAACCAACCAGGAGGGAAATATACTGCTTCACCTGGAACAACTCTGACTGTCACAGGTACTGATGACCGCAAACACTGACACAGTGCATTTAAACATGCTGATGACAAACTAATGGAGCGATTGGCTGAACTCATGGAGATGAATTTAATCAATTGTGATTGAAGGATATTTCATTTTTTTTACTCATTTATTCAAGGTTGTTTTTTTGTTTGTTTGTTTGTTTCAGTTTTTTCTTTAAATCTTTATTTATTCAAAGAAGGGCAATGCTCTCTTTTTCAGGAATGCCCTGATCACATTCACACAGTTACATAAATTCACACCTTGAAGCTGCCCAGTACAACCACAGTCTGATCTACTGGGCACTGAACAGCTCACGGACACCTCAGTGGTGGTAATTCATCCTGCTGTTCCAGGGGATTGAACTGGTGACCCTCCGGTTAACTTTTAGGCCGCTAGTGGCCCAAGAATTTGTGTTAAATGACCCACCAATTTAGTTGGTCACTTATATGAACTGTCTGCCTTTATTTTTGTTATCTGTGATGTACAAATGACGGGTCCCTTTTTTTCCCTCGCAGAGCCAAATCTACAAGTGCAGGTCTTTAGATCAACAGTCCATCAGTACCATACCTGGGCAGAGCTGAAGTGTCACAGCAGCTGTCGTCTACCTGATCGTTCTTCCTTCATCTGGTACAAGAATGGACAAAAAATTCAGGATAAAACATCTTCTACTTATGAAGGAGACTTTACTCCTGCAAACAGCTATTCCTGTGCATTAAAAGGATTTGAGCATCATCCTGCTCCTTCAGTGTGTGAGTTTACAACAGTCTCCCACTAACATAACCACATCTAGTGGAGCCTTTAAACTATTGTACTATCCATTGTATGTTCATGTAATTCATAAAAAAAATCTTATATCTTACTGACTGTGCTGACTTCAAAATAAATGTAAATTAAGAGTCAGTTCATTCAAAATACACAAAAATATAATTTCTGACTTGCTCCTTTTTAACCGTGCAAATACTTACAATTTCATGTGACTAAATTCTGAGATATTAATCCTGGAAAATATTCTGCCATCCCAATACAATGAAATGTTGATTAGATTTGTGAATGTGATTTGAGTTCATTATTATATGTCAGCCCTTCTTGTTCAGACACAAAATAATGGAAAGCAATTGTCAGATATGTTGTGATATAATGTGCTGAAATTCTTTTTATTAGGTGAAATATTTTAGATGCTGAAATATTGACAATATAGAAAATATGTTGCTTCTACATGAAGTGTTTTAGTTATAATATTTATGTTACTTAAATGCGCTATTGCTTCTATTAAGTAAGATTCAATTCATGCACCAGACCTGTGGTGACAGAGCTTTCTTCATAGCTGGCCCCTCCCTCTGAACTCTCTCCCCAAACAAATCTGAGACCACACAATTATTAAGTTATTTTAAATTATTTTTTATCTTTCAGGTGTCCGTGATCAATCCTGCAACAGAGTGATTTACACTGACGGAAGCATCTGTGCCTTCAGAGGCTCATCAGTGGACATTTCCTGCACATACACAGTATACTATGGAGACTTCACATCATTCTGGTTCAGTCCTGATAGTAGTCATCGGTGGCAGAATCACTCACAGCCTGAGGACCTTAGTAAAGACTCCCAGTATACAGGTCGTGTTCAGGTCCTTAAAACAGAGAAAGGACGCTCCACTCTGAGAATCTCTGACCTGAGAGAGAGCGATTCAGCCCAGTATCACTTCACATTCAAAACATATTTGTTTGAATGGGGGAGTAGTTTACCTGGAACAACTCTGACTGTCACAGGTACTGGTGAACACAAACAGACATAAATATACTAATATTACGTTAAAAACACTGAAGTTTTTACTAATGATCGATCGTCATCACAAACATACATTTTGAATACAGCTGCTGTCCTCCAATACTTCTAGGAATTGTAACTGATGTGTTGATGTGCATGTTTATCTATGATTATTTAGAACTAATGATGATAATATTGTCCTTACTCACATATGCAGCTCTCCAGGTGCAGGTGATCACAATAACAGTCCATCAGTCTCATATGGAGGCAGAGCTGAAATGTCTCAGCAGCTGCAGTCCAGCAGGTCGTATTTCTTACGTCTGGTTCAAGAACGGACAGAAAATGATGAAGGAGGACACTTCTCTTTATTCAGGGCAGTTTAATCCTGGTGACAACATCTCCTGTGCTTTGAAAGGACATGAGGATTACCGCTCTCCTTCAGTGTGTGAGTTTACCTAACTATGTCATTAACACAATGTCAAAATGTATCCAAGGTAACAGTTGATTTTAATATGAGCAGCAACGAGGGAATCAAGTTTCACTCCTCACTTTGTGTCAAACATTTGCTTCTTACATTGTGTCAGTTATTCCACTGTTGACCAACTATGTTTTCTCCTCCAGATGCTCCAAAGCTTCCCTCTGTGTCAATGAGTCCCTCTGGGGAAATCATGGAGGGAAGTTCAGTGAATCTAACCTGTAGCAGTGATGCTAACCCAGCAGCTAAATACACCTGGTACAAGAAGAATGTAAATCCAGACCTTCAACCTCTCAGTAAAGAACCACAGCTTGTCTTCAGCTCCATCCAGTCCTCTGACTCTGGAGAGTATTACTGTACAGCTGAGAACCAGCTGGGGAAGAGGACATCTGAATACATCTTTATTGATGTGAAATGTGAGTGAAACAGATTAGCAACATACAGATTGATTTGATTGTTTTGATCATGTCTTCTTTCTTCAGCTCTGCCTGGTTCACATTCAGTCTGCTGCTGTAGTTCACTGAGCAGCTTCAGTTCATCATGTTGAACTAATGCGACCATTCCTCATTTTATTGTTAATTCATATTGATATGTCTCCTCCAGATGCTCCAAAGCTTCCCTCTGTGTCAGTGAGTCCCTCTGCTGAGATAGTGGAGGGCAGTTCAGTGACTCTGACCTGTAGCAGTGATGCTAACCCAGCAGCTAATTACACCTGGTACAAGGAGAATGAAGACTCACCAAAAGCATCAGGACAGATCTTCACCATCACTGATTTCAGACCTGAACACAGTGGGAATTATTCCTGTGAAGCCCAGAACAGAAGAGGACGTCATAACTCCACCTTACATCTGATGGTTGTGACAGGTAAGCCTCAGAGACATTACACTCCATCTGATGTGATGCAGGGGGGATTTCATTAACCTCCATCTATACTAAGTCATTGTTGTGAAACTCTTTCTGGATGTGAGTGGTATGAGCTAGGTAAGGGGAGTATAAGTAGAAATTACTTTATTGGGTAATATTTACTGCACTGTGCCAGCCACCAAATGTGAGGATCTGAGGGGGTTTAATACATCCTTCTTCCTTGGGACAGCCTTGGATTTTGGGGAGTCACTGCTCTTCACCTGTAACATGTGATTACACTCTGCAGTCTCCTCAATATTGAGCCTAAATAAATACTTCTGCTGAAGACATTGTCAGTCTCCAAGAGCAGTTATCAGTATTTAAGATCTATTTGTTCCCTCCTGAGTTATGTCTGTATTGTTGGGGTCAGGTTAATCATATCCAATGTAGCCAAATGCTTCTGTTCTGTTAATTATGAATATCTAAGTGGAGCCCATGCAGGTCTGTTTCTTATAACATTGTGACCACCTGTGTGCCTTTTGTTCATGTGAGAGTGACACAGTCCAGATGATGATTAGCAGCTCCAAGTTTGAGGCAAATGTTTTCTCCAGGAAGAAGGTGGATTGCTCAGTCCAGGTGGGGGAGACAGCAGCCCCAAGTGGATTACTTTAGACAATAAGGGTGGTATTCATAAGAGACAGTAAAACAGGTTTATTGTGATTCACTGCTGACTGGAGGAGTCAGCTCAATCCATATCCTAGTAAAAAGAGATCTGAGCTAGGGTCAACTCTGATTTACTTGCCAATGTTTTTCTTATTCACAAGTTATAGTGCCTAACAATCAAAATGTACAAGTTAAGAGAGTTAAGTGATCTAATGATAAATAATATAAAACAGAAATTCACATTAAAGATGTATCAAACATATTCTAAGCTGAAAAGAGCTGTTATACTGAATACACATATTGACTGAAACTTGGACACGAACATGCTGTAACACCCTGATTAACTGTCAGTGTTTTCTTTTCATCGCTGTTCACCAGGAACAGGAAAATCAATCGCTGCTGGAGTAATAACTGCTGTTCTCCTGCTTATGATAATCCTCTCTGTCTTCCTATGGATGAGGTAAGCAGTTCTGTTTCACTGAATTATTGCTCAAAATTCAGTCATTTGTGTTTTTAATTAATTCTCCTCAGCAGGAAAAAGAGAGCCTCCAATCAATTGTCTGAGGCTGAGGAGAGACCAGACGACAGAGAGAGGGTGAGGAGGGAGAGTTATACTATTCTATCCTGGTTTCACACTTCCACACTCACTATCTTAAAGTGACACTAGAAAGCTCATCTGACTGTGAAGCTCTTCATGTTGTGTCTTAACAATCCTTCTTCACAGAAACCAACACTTTCCTCATTTCTATCACCCTCCAGACACAGCCAGAGCAAGATAACCTTCATTATGCCAGTGTGCAGTTCTCCAACAACCAGGCAGATCCTCTCTACTCCAACATCAGATCAGATCAGCTACACAGACACATGGAGGAACAAGAGGTTACCGAGTACGCTGCTGTTAACTTTAACAGAGCTGGTACTGCCCCGAGGTGAGCAGCTATTCATACAGGAACACAGTAGCAACAGTTTTGTTTCTATTTTTATTTAATTGTAACATTGTTCTTATGAATGTATAATTTAATATAATATCTTCACCTGATTTATTGTTTTAATTTCCCCTCTCAGAACCAGAGGTCGGGAAACTGGGGAAGATCCAGCTGCACTGTACAGCACAGTCAATAAAATGTTATGAACACATCAGCAATCTCATGTTTGTTTTTTTTGCTCTTGTTTCTTTTTTATTACTTCAGCAATCTGAAGTGAAGAAAAAAGAAAAGCTCCCACACATTTTCTCATTTACTGCTGGAATATTAATTTAAAGGGAGTGATTATGTTTTTCCTTATTTTCAGTCTTGTATAAAACGTCACAGTGTCAGATATTCATATTAAAAATGGCTGACATGTCAAATAATGAGTCAAACATACATAGAAGTAATCTTTGCGAGTTTCTAAAAAAAATCTTCTACTTTCAGCCCAAGCTGACGGCTGGCTTGATTGTCACATTTAGATTTAAAGACACCATAATTGACTAAATAAACACCCTGTATGAAGGCTGACTTGAAGGTAGTGATTGAGACCATAAAAACCCACTCATTGTTTTTGGAGCCAGTGGAGTCGCCCCCTGCTGGCCATTGCAGAGATTACAGGTTATTTGACCTGGAACTACCTGCTTGTTGTTAGTCAGTGCCACCTGTGGTAATTGGCAGTAAATTAGGAAGAGAACAGAAGTCAGGATTAGACCCAAAAATCTGTCTACTTCAGTGTAATAGTGGAAAATGGATGAGAACGAAGGGATTTTGATGAAGAAATCTGAGAGGATTTAAGGTTTGTGCTGTTGTAGTTTGTGACATATTTTGGTATAACGAATTATGTGTTGTATATTTTCTCTGGTAATTAATTTCATTTGATAATATTGGCTAAGTTAATATTGTTTCATATCTGATCTTTTGTGGTCATTTATTTCTCACTTTCCCTGAATTTTATGATTAAACTTGTCAAGAGTGTAATAGTTTATGATTTGGGATATTGCTAAAAAAAAAAAAAGATACACAGACACAGTTTGTATTGAAGAAGATCATAATATCACACAAGCTGTTTATCACCACTTCAGTGTATTTAAACTCTTTGGGGTCACTCAGTGAAGCAGAATATTTGGCAGCTTACTGAGTATGAAGCCTTTTCAGTATAACAGTCCATATTTGTTAGTGGCAGCTGTAGATCACTGACTGAATCATTTTCATACTTAGACACCTCGACTGTGAGAGTTTGTTCAACTACTGTACAACAAAGTCACCAATGTGAACAATCAATGCTTCTGAAACTGAACCTCTAACTGTAATGATTAATGAATTTAATGTCAAATGTAAAAATATTAAGATGCAACTCAATCATAAGAAGTGAAAAGTACTAAAAGTAACTTTAAATGTGTGTAAACAATCAGTGATGATGGTAAAATGTTGTCTCAGGGTTGTGATTCAGTATCTGATGTTTCACTGCCATCTAGTGGTGAAGCTTCAGTGTTGCAGATTCAGGCTTCATCACTGAGGTCTCCCTCCACTGTCTGCTTTAAAGGCTCACTTCACTTGAATAACAATACACACATTTTCTCACTTACCTCCTGTGGTGTCTAGCCCTTCAGATAGTTTTGGATTCATTTGGCTGTTTTTTCAATGTCATTTTTAATATGTTTTCCCTATTTAAATAAATAACATCTCATTCAAAAATGTATCTGATGGAACCAATACAATATTTTTAATATGTCTCGATATTTAGCTTTTTTCCTGTTCAATTAAACTGTTTCATAGTATAAAGGTCAAAGAGATTTTCTATAGGGGCCATCAGTGTATCTTTACACAGCAGAAGAACTGATTTCTGATGTGCTCTGTGTTACAGTCAGAATTATTGTGAATGAGTGAGTTTACAACTTTAGATGTAAAACATTTTCATCTCTGGATCATATTTGATGTAGCTTTTTACTTGTATCTTAATACTTGCAATAAGCACTGTGCTCAGCATGTGACTTCTTAGTTCCAATACTGATTATGTCACATCCTGTTGTAGTTCGTGTTTTATTTTGAAAGTTATTCTCTCCTTGTGTATTTTGTTTTACTTCCTGTGTTTCCCCTGCTTTGGTTGATTGCCAATAAAGTGCCCGTTTCCGGGGACTGTCTGCCTTTTGGGTTTACCTGCTCCGCAAACTTTGACAGAAGACTCAGACCTCATTATGGACCCAGCAGACAAAAACCCGTTCTGGGGAGCCCATCTGGCTCTGGGAGGACCTCGGAGCTTTATGAGGGGGACCATAGCCAGGCCCCAGACACCTCGCTGCCGGGTCAAGCCTCAGCCAGAGCCTCAGCCAGAGCCTCAGCCCCAGACATCTCCCTGCCGGGTCAAGCCTCAGCCAGTGCCGCAGGCCCAGCTACCTCTTTTCCTGACAGATGTGCAACCATCTCTCTTTGGCCCAGTGTGTGGACAAGTGGTCTGGGTGGCCGGCTTCCAGTGAGGGCCTGTCTCTGCCTCTGCCTTCGCCGAAGGCCTCCAGAGGGTTCCCGTCTCCTTTGCCAGCCTTCAGGGGGGTCTGGCCTCAAATTCTGTCTCTGCCAGTGCCTTCGCTGAAGGCTTCTGGAGAGGTCCCGTCTCCATCTCTGCCTTCGTCGTCGGCCTCCGGAGAGGTCCCATCTACGTCTCTGCCTTTGCTGTAGGCCTCCGGAGAGGTCCCGTCTCCGCCTCTGCCATCGCGGTAGGCCTCCGGAGAGGTCCCGTCTCCGCCTCTGCCTCTGCTGCCGGCCTCCGGAGAGGTCCCGTCTCCGCCTCTGCCTTCGCCGTAGGCCTGCGGAAAGGTCCCGTCTCCGCCTTTGCCTCTGCTGCCGGATGGCCTCCGGAGAGGTCTCGTCTCCATCTCTGCCCCTGTCGACGGACGGCCGCCGGAGAGGTCCCGTCTCCGCCTCTGCCTTCTCCGATGGCCTCAAGTTCTGTCTCCGTCGTCAACTCCAATGGGGTACGCCTTCTCTGACGGCCTCAGGCGTCATTCCCAGCATCCCTACTGTGTTTTGTCCTCCTCCTCCCCCTTCTTGTGCCGGCCATCCTTCCTTTTGTGTTCTGTTGGACGTCTGGGATCCATCCATTAAGGGACACACTGTGTTTTTCTGTTGAGTTGTTCCTGGTCCTGGTTCCTGGTTTGGCCAATAAAGTGCCCGTTTCCCGAGACTGTTTGCCTTTTGGGTCCACCTGCTCCGCAACCCGTGACAGATGCACTACATCTCTTTGAACTCATGGTGGTGTATTCAGTGTCTCAACATGCTCTAGATGTGTGAGGAGATGCATCAGACCAAATGTCACACATCTGTCACATATGTCACGTGTTTTCTTTAGACACTGAACTGTGCACTGACTGAAAGATTAAATTAAAAAAAAGAGGTCTCATTATTTCTCTTTTCTACTTAAGTTACTAAAAGGCCAGAAGACTGGTCTCTTCTTCTCTAAAGCAAAGATCACATTAAGTCTCTAGAGAACAGGAAACTTGCTTGTCACATACGCCTATACTGTAACTTAGCCCCTCATGCATATTAATAATGAGAAATAGGAAGGAAATGTATTCATTTAAGCTTGATATCTGACTTCTGCTCACAGATCAGAGGACGAGCATTTTAACAGACAACGCCCTTCTCTGCTGTAAGTAAAAACGTTTACTGATATGACTATTACATGTTGTGTACATTATTTGATGTATTTTATTGTCTCTGAAGCCTCACAGAGAGATGAGAGGAGCAGCTATGAGTTTAACAACAGCAGCAGCGGGTGGATTTGTTGTCCTCCTCTCTGTGTCAGGTACTGTACATCTACATTTACATTGTAGGACATTTAACACACTTATTCAGAACAGCATGTTGAATTAAGACAAAATGGTAAAAAAATATATTAGTATTAATTGCTGAACAGTAATAATATGATATTAAGATGTTGAGCTGTATCTGCGTCATGAGTGGTGGGGGTGGGGCCTGGCTGATATGGTTTGTCCACCCTCCCTCCATAGATTGTAAGAATCATATATTTTTATACATGCATATGAATATAATCATAGTTCTATGATGGTACAGCAATGCACTGAGAATTTCATCTTATCGTTATGTTTTTAATGTTTGGTGATTTCTGCACCCTGTACTGTAGAGCTGGACAACTGTTTTAGCTGTTACAAATATGACAGTTTCCCCTTTCTGTGAAAACTTATTGAAACCTATTTTGCCTTAGCTGCTCTCAGAAGTTTCTCACACTTCATGTTCTGCATTTCTTTCTCGTTTTCACACTTAGCTGAGCAGCAACTTGACCAATGAACAAACAGAGAGGAAATCAACCACAACAAGCACAGACTCTCTAATGATTCAGTTTCTGTTGAGTAAAACTACATTAACGTTCACAGCTTCAATCAATTCTTGTTCCTTCACTGCACCTTTAGACTGTATGATGTTTTGTCTGCAGAGAGATTAACTTTAAACAGCATCTAAAACATTTTTTGCACTGTAAATTGAAATGATGATGATCATGAATATCTTTGGACTTGTCTATGTCTGTGTTCACCCAGTTCAGTTCTAGTTAAATTGATCCACAATGAGGAGCTTTGAATGACAACGACTGCAGATAAAATCATATTTGTGCCATGATCCACTTTGTCTTATTCACTGATTCTTAACTTGTTATAAATGTGATTGTGGTTTCTGATGTGCTCTGTGTTACAGTGGTACAGGGTCAGAATGACTGGGGAGTGACTTACACTCCTACTAAGATCTGTGCCTTAAAAGGATCAACAGTGGACTTAAACTGCAACTACAGATACCCGTCCAGGATAAAGAGCACTTATACCACTGTTAAGAAAACATTCTGGTTTGACTAAACTGATTAATAATGCACCTGTGGATCTGAGAACAGACTCAGAGTACGCAGGTCGTGTGCAGTATCACTGTGATAAGAACGACTGCATTTTGAGAATCACAGACCTGAGAGAGAGAGAGACTCAGCTGAGTACAAGTTCAGGTTCATATCAAACCAACCAGTAGGGAAACATACTGGTTCACCTGGAGTCACTTTGACTGTCAAAGGTAACATTTTCATGGAAAAATATAATCAAATCTCAAAATGTTTAATATCTTGGAAATGTTACTGTGAATGTTTGTGTGTACGAAGATAAACAACATTTCTGTTCTTTCTTCACAGATCCAGATCTCCAGGTGCAGGTGATCCCATCAATCAATCCTTCCTCAGCAGAGCTGAAGTGTCAAAGCAGCTGTCGTCTACCTGATCGTTCTTCCTTCATCTGGTACAAGAATGGACAGAAAATTACGAGACAAACATCTTCTTCTTATTCAACCAACTTCAATCATGCAGACAACTATTCCTGTGCTATTACAGGATATGAGGATTTCCCCTCTCGTTCAGTTTGTGAGTTTTCTTCACAATCTTCCACTAACATAACAGCATCTTTTGAAGCCTTTTATCTAAAGTACTGTACAATGACTTCATGTATTTCTAGTATGAGTAACCCCACTGTCTCACTTGTTATTGGTACCATGTTTTTGTCACTGAGCTCTACTGTTGTCAGTATTAATACAATACAACCTGCTCTGTGTTACTGCAGAGAAATATGTAGTTTTAACAGTTTAGCTATATTTTAGCCTTCCTAATAGATACACTCTTGGGGAAAACACGCAAGCACACCGCACACACACACACACACGCACACACACACACACACACACACACACACACACACACACACACACACACACACACACACACACACATACAAATTAAATGAAGGGCCTGGCTGATATGGTTTGTCCACCCTCCCTCCATTAATTGTAAGAATCATATATTGTTATGCATGCATATGCATCTATTCATAGTTGTTTGATGGTACAGCAATACACTGAGAATTTCATCTCCACAAGATGTCTTTAATCAGTTTGGTGATTTCTGCACTCTACACTGTAGAGCTGGACAACTGTTCTATTTCATCCTTTTTTTTCTACAACCTTTATTTAAATCTTTAAGACAAAATACAATCCAAACAGTTGTATCAACCTTGGCAGTACAGGGAGTACAGTGTCAGACCAAAAATGCAAATCACAAATTAATAAAGTTCTATTTCATCCTTACTGACCGCCAGACGCGGTGCTTCAGCACTGAATGTCTCCATCTCGCGCATGCGCAGGTCGAGTGTTTATACCAACAAAGTCACCTGTGACCCCTGATGACAGGTAGACGTATGTCAGTGAGATCTAGCTAAACTAAGCGTGTACTTCACTGCTGCTTCGTCGCTGGTAGCCTTGCGACAAACTTGTCGGAGCTGCAAGCTACTCGCCTTCCAAGGGCTTCGATGAGCTGAGACGGGAGGTTTGTTGCGGTTTGCCGTGGACACCCATTCGGATCATCACCGGTTGGTCTCTGCAACTGGCTGAGTGCCAGGCGTATTGATACGTTTCCTTTTGAGTATTTTTCTCTTGTTAAATAACGGTTGGTGAAGGCATTGTACTCGCTCCCTCTCCCGACATTTGTGTTGTTATTTACGGGCATTAGCGGTTAGCGTTGTGTCCGCTTGACCTATTGTCTGTGTAATCGGTACACCGTTGGTTGTACCCGTTTTTCGTTGTAGTTTCATGTGTTGGTGAAGCCAGTGTACTCGCTCCCTCTCCCGACATTTGTACTGCTGTTATCTCTGTGAGTAATTTGTACAACTTGTACCCGCTTTTCGTTGGTAGTTTTCCTGTGTTGGTGAAGGCAGTGTGTGCGCTCCCGCTCCCAGTAAGCTATAGGTATATATTATTACCTTCATTTTTTTCTGTGAACAGCAGCATCTTGAGCTGTGTTTGCTTTGTTTTTGGTAGTTTTACCGGCGTTTTCGCTCAGCCTACTTTAGTTTGTATTTTGTGGCACCTGCGGTTGGTTTTTTTGCACAGCAAGCTGACCTTTGCTGGTGAAGGCAGTGCTCCCGCTCCCGGCATAGGCATGTGCTGTTGCCCTTGTAGTTAGTAGACGTTTTCCACTAAGGCTAACTGTATTCGTTTGTGTGACACCTGTTGGTGAAGGCAGTGCGTTTGCCCCCTCTCCCAGCATCTGTTGTTTCTCCGTTTGTATGTATGTGCTGGTTGTCACCATGTTTGGTGACCACTCTTGCTCGGCCTGTCTGGCTTCTCTGCAGCCTGAAGATGGTCATGATATGCGTCCTTTGTGCCTTGGCCTCGAACACCTGAGGGAAGGGCTTTCGGAGGATCCATGCATGAACTGTAGCTTCATGCCCCAGGTGCTGGTTGTTAGACTGGTTGAGGTTGAACACCTGCTGGGCCATGTCCCAGAGCCGGAACAGTTGACCCCAGCCCAGCGATTCCCTCCAGCTCGGCCTAGCCGATCTAAACGTTGGGCTGCTGAGACTGCGGGGGCTTCCTCCGGGAAGAGGGCCAAGGGGTCTAAACTGGCCTCCAAGGTGGACCAGTTGACTGAGGAGCTAAATCAAGTGAAGTCCCTCTTCCTAGCAGTCCAGTCTGGAACTGGTGCAGGGGATGTGGGTGCTCCTCCTCCTCCTGTGGCCATGTTCAATCCGGAGGATGATGCGCTCTCCGTGGCAGCATCAGCCACTGAGTTCGCTGACTATGGGGCAGACGTGGCTCCCCAGGACGTTGCCTCCCACGCCTCTGGGGTGAGCTCCCGCCCCTCGGCCCGCAGTTGTGGTGCTGGGTCCAAGGATAGCTCTATTGGAGCCATCATTCGTATGGACCTGGCCCGCCTGCAGTTGGACGTGGTCCAGCCCCTGCCACCTTTACTGTGCCTCCGTCAGATGAATACCTGAGGGAGTTGCATGCATGCTGGAGGGATACTAGAGCCCTCTCTCATGCGACATCTGATGGCCGGACCCTGGCAGCCATACAGGATGCTGCCAAGTTTGGCTTGGCCCACATGCCAGCGGTTGAGCCGACTATAGCGGCTCTCATTGTTTCGCCTGATGAGGCTCTGAGGCCGGATGCCAGGTGTCCCCTCCCTCAGTGTCGGGTTACAGATGATCTGCTCTCTAAGGCCTATGATGCAGCAGCATGCATGGGTCGCATTGGCAATTATCTGTCCCATCTGATGCTTGCTCTTTCAGCATCCCTGCAGGAGGCTACGCTGGACACTTCCGTCCACAGTTTTGGTGATGCGGCTCTGCAGGCTTTTGCTTTGATGTCGAGAGAACTGGGGCGCTTGATGTCCACTCTTGTCAGGCTCGCCGCCAGTTGTGGCTGGCTCAGTCGCCTCTCATTGAGACGTGCCGGAGAACCCTCCGCAGTGTCCCAGTGGAACCCGGTGTGATGTTTGGGTCGGCTGCTCTTGAGGCGCTTGAGTGCACAGTCCAGGCCAGACAGACTCGACAACAGCTCTCTGGGCTTCATAGGAGTATGCCTCCTCCCAGCAGGCCTGGGGGTTCTTCAGCTGTCCCCCGGCACCTCTCTCAGCCACAGACTTTCCCAAGTGGCCACCTTAGGTCTCAGCGACCGGTTCAACAGCCTGCTCAACGAGGGGCTCAGGGCTTTCGAGCTGCTGAATGACTTCCCTCTAGACAACCGCAGACCTTTGATGCTGCCCGTCGTCCCCCCAGGGCCTCTAGAGGCCGGGGGACCAGGCTCTGAGATCCTGGGGCCGGTTGTCGGCTATTTTACCCAGCAGCAGCTCAGCTACTGGGCTGCTTCCACCACGGACCCTTTGGTTGATTTCCACCTTGACCCACGGGTACAAACTTCAGTTCCGACGCCGGCCCTCAGCCTTCGGCCGGGTCAAGATGACCATCATACGCGACCTGGCAAAAGCCCATGCCCTCAACCAGGAGTTTTCCGCCCTCCGGGACAAGGGTGCCATCGAGCCATTCGACTAACTTTCTTGTCAAAAAGAAAGACGGCGGACTCCACCCTATCCTCGACTTGAGGGGACTCAACAGATTCCTCAAGGTCTTGAGGTTCCACATGCTCAGCACTGCAGAGGTTCTGCGTACTGTTGCCAGAGGGGAGTGGTTATACTACAATAGACCTGAAGGATGCATACTTTCATGTCCCCATAGCACCACACCACAGACAATTTCTGCAGTCTGCCTGTCAGGGCCACCATTTCCAGGTCAGGGTGCTCCCGTTCGGCCATTCCCTTTCTCCACGGGTGTTCACCAGGTGTGTGACGGCAGCCCTCTCACCACTGCAGTCGCGGGGCATGAAGATCCTGCCGTATCTGGATGACTGGCTTGTTTGTGCGCCATCCCGGTCTCAGGTGACCCGGGACACGGCGATTCTCCTCTCGCATGTGGCCCAGTTCGGTCTCAGAGTGAATTTCCCGAAATGCTTCCTGGTTCCCTCACATAGTACACTCTTTCTGGGGGTGACTCTGGATGCTGTTGCCATGAAGGCCTGTCCATCGCCTCGGCGTGTGGACAACATCCTCTGCCTCCTTCTCCTCTTTCGGGAGGGCCGCTGTTTGCGCTATGTCCTGTATTTGCGCCTCTTAGGCAAGCTGACGGCTGCTGCCACTGTGGTTCCTGAGGGTTGCTGTCATTACGTCCCCTTCAGAGTGGCACCGGCACAGGAAACTCAAGGTGTCACAGTGTTACCTCCTTGCTCTGGCTCCATGGAGGGTGAGATCATTTCTCCTTCGGGGCATGCCCATGGGCGCCATTGCATTTCGTCGGGAGACTGTTACAACAGATGCCTCCCTCTCAGGGAGTAGCAGTGATGCTAACCCAGCAGCTAATTACACCTGGTACAAGGAGAATGAAGACTCACCAAAAGCATCAGGACAGATCTTCACCATCACTGATTTCAGACCTGAACACAGTGGGAATTATTCCTGTGAAGCCCAGAACAGAAGAGGACGTCATAACTCCACCTTACATCTGATGGTTGTGACACGTAAGCCTCAGAGACATTACACTCCATCTGATGTGATGCAGGGGGGATTTCATTAACCTCCATCTATACTAAGTCATTGTTGTGAAACTCTTTCTGGATGTGAGTGGTATGAGCTAGGTAAGGGGAGTATAAGTAGAAATTACTTTATTGGGTAATATTTACTGCACTGTGCCAGCCACCAAATGTGAGGATCTGAGGGGGTTTAATACATCCTTCTTCCTTGGGACAGCCTTGGATTTTGGGGAGTCACTGCTCTTCACCTGTAACATGTGATTACACTCTGCAGTCTCCTCAATATTGAGCCTAAATAAATACTTCTGCTGAAGACATTGTCAGTCTCCAAGAGCAGTTATCAGTATTTAAGATCTATTTGTTCCCTCCTGAGTTATGTCTGTATTGTTGGGGTCAGGTTAATCATATCCAATGTAGCCAAATGCTTCTGTTCTGTTAATTATGAATATCTAAGTGGAGCCCATGCAGGTCTGTTTCTTATAACATTGTGACCACCTGTGTGCCTTTTGTTCATGTGAGAGTGACACAGTCCAGATGATGATTAGCAGCTCCAAGTTTGAGGCAAATGTTTTCTCCAGGAAGAAGGTGGATTGCTCAGTCCAGGTGGGGGAGACAGCAGCCCCAAGTGGATTACTTTAGACAATAAGGGTGGTATTCATAAGAGACAGTAAAACAGGTTTATTGTGATTCACTGCTGACTGGAGGAGTCAGCTCAATCCATATCCTAGTAAAAAGAGATCTGAGCTAGGGTCAACTCTGATTTACTTGCCAATGTTTTTCTTATTCACAAGTTATAGTGCCTAACAATCAAAATGTACAAGTTAAGAGAGTTAAGTGATCTAATGATAAATAATATAAAACAGAAATTCACATTAAAGATGTATCAAACATATTCTAAGCTGAAAAGAGCTGTTATACTGAATACACATATTGACTGAAACTTGGACACGAACATGCTGTAACACCCTGATTAACTGTCAGTGTTTTCTTTTCATCGCTGTTCACCAGGAACAGGAAAATCAATCGCTGCTGGAGTAATAACTGCTGTTCTCCTGCTTATGATAATCCTCTCTGTCTTCCTATGGATGAGGTAAGCAGTTCTGTTTCACTGAATTATTGCTCAAAATTCAGTCATTTGTGTTTTTAATTAATTCTCCTCAGCAGGAAAAAGAGAGCCTCCAATCAATTGTCTGAGGCTGAGGAGAGACCAGACGACAGAGAGAGGGTGAGGAGGGAGAGTTATACTATTCTATCCTGGTTTCACACTTCCACACTCACTATCTTAAAGTGACACTAGAAAGCTCATCTGACTGTGAAGCTCTTCATGTTGTGTCTTAACAATCCTTCTTCACAGAAACCAACACTTTCCTCATTTCTATCACCCTCCAGACACAGCCAGAGCAAGATAACCTTCATTATGCCAGTGTGCAGTTCTCCAACAACCAGGCAGATCCTCTCTACTCCAACATCAGATCAGATCAGCTACACAGACACATGGAGGAACAAGAGGTTACCGAGTACGCTGCTGTTAACTTTAACAGAGCTGGTACTGCCCCGAGGTGAGCAGCTATTCATACAGGAACACAGTAGCAACAGTTTTGTTTCTATTTTTATTTAATTGTAACATTGTTCTTATGAATGTATAATTTAATATAATATCTTCACCTGATTTATTGTTTTAATTTCCCCTCTCAGAACCAGAGGTCGGGAAACTGGGGAAGATCCAGCTGCACTGTACAGCACAGTCAATAAAATGTTATGAACACATCAGCAATCTCATGTTTGTTTTTTTTGCTCTTGTTTCTTTTTTATTACTTCAGCAATCTGAAGTGAAGAAAAAAGAAAAGCTCCCACACATTTTCTCATTTACTGCTGGAATATTAATTTAAAGGGAGTGATTATGTTTTTCCTTATTTTCAGTCTTGTATAAAACGTCACAGTGTCAGATATTCATATTAAAAATGGCTGACATGTCAAATAATGAGTCAAACATACATAGAAGTAATCTTTGCAAGTTTCTAAACATTTTTTTCTGCTTTCAGCCCAAGCTGACGGCTGGCTTTATTGTCACATTTAGATTAAAAGAACAAGACACCATAATTTACTAAATAAACACCCTGTATGAAGGCTGACTTGAAGGTAGTGATTGAGACCATAAAAACCCACTCATGGTTTTTCGAGCCAGTGGAATCGCCCCCTGCTGGCCATTGCAGAGATTACAGGTTATTTGACCTGGAACTACCTGCTTGATGGTAGTCAGTGCCACCTGTGGTAATTGGCAGTAAGTTAGGCAGAGAACAGAAGTCAGGATTAGACCCAAAAACCTGTCTACTTCAGTGTAATAGTGGAAAATGGATGAGAAAGAAGGGATTTTGATGAAGAAATCTGAGAGGATTTAAGGTTTGTGCTGTTGTAGTTTGTGACATATTTTGGTATAACGAATTATGTGTTGTATATTTTCTCCGGTAATTAATTTCATTTGATGATATTGGCTAAGTTAATATTGTTTCATATCTGATCTTTTGTGGTCATTTATTTCTCACTTTCCCTGAATTTTATGATTAAACTTGTCAAGAGTGTAATAGTTTATGATTTGGGATATTGCTAAAAAAAAAAAAAAGATACACAGACACAGTTTGTATTGAAGAAGATCATAATATCACACAAGCTGTTTATCACCACTTCAGTGAATTTAAACTCTTTGGGGTCACTCAGTGAAGCAGAATATGTGGCAGCTTACTGAGTATGAAGCCTTTTCAGTATAACAGTCCATATTTGTTAGTGACAGCTGTAGATCACTGACTGAATCATTCTCATACTTAGACACCTCGACTGTGAGAGTTTGTTCAACTACTGTACAACAAGGTCACCAATGTGAACAATCAGTGCTTCTGAAACTGAACTTCTAACTGTAATGATTAATACATTTAATGTCAAATGTAAATATATTAAGATGCAACTCAATCATAAGAAGTGAAAAGTACTAAAAGTAACTTTAAATATGTGTAAACAATTAGTGATGGATGGTAAAATGTTGTCTCAGGGTTGTGATTCAGTATCTCTGATGTTTCACTGCCATCTAGTGGTGAAGCGTCAGTGTTGCAGATTCAGGCTTCATCACTGAGATCTCCCTCCACTGTCTGCTTTAAAGGCTCAGTACACATGAATAACAATACACACATTTTCTCACTTACCTCCTGTGGTGTCTAGCCCTTCAGATACTTTTGGATTAATTTGGCTGTTTTTTCAATGTCATTTTTAATATGTTTTCCCTATTTAAATAAATAACAACTCATTCAAAAATGTATCTGACGGAACCAAAACAATATTTTTAATATGTCTCGATATTTAGCTTTTTTTCTTGTTCAATTAAACTGTTTCATGTATAAAGGTCAAAGAGATTTTCTATAGGGGCCATCAGTGTATTTTTACACAGCAGAAGAACTGATTTCTGATGTGCTCTGTGTTACAGTCAGAATTATTGTGAATGAGTGAGTTTACAAATGTATATGTAAAACATTTTGTGATCTGATTTATACATAGATCTCTGGATCATATTTGATGTAGTTTGCTTTTTTACTTGTTTCTTAATACTTGCAATAAGCACTGTGCTCAGTATGTGACTTCTTACTTCCAATACTGATGCTGTCACATCCTGTTGTAGTTCGTGTTTTATTTTGAAAGTTATTCTCTCCTTGTGTATTTTGTTAGTTTTACGTCCTGTGTTTCCCCTGCCTTGGTTGATTGCCAATAAAGTGCCCCTTTCCCAAGACTGTCTGCCTTTTGGGTTTACCTGCTCCGCAAACTGTGACAGAAGACTCAGACCTTATTATGGACCAAGCAGACAAAAACCCCTTCTGGGGAACCCACCTGGCTCTGGGAGGACCTCGGAGCTTTATGAGGGGGACCATAGCCAGGCCCCAGACACCTCGCTGCTGGGTCAAGCCTCAGCCAGAGCCTCAGCCCCAGACACCTCGCTGCCGGGTCAAGCCTCAGCCAGAGCCTCAGCCCCAGACACCTCCCTTCCGGGGTCAAGCCTCAGCCAGTTTCGCAGGCCTAGCTACCTCTTTTCCTGACAGATGTGCAACCATCTCCTGTTCCTGTTGCCATGTGGCTAACCCCTGTTCCGGCTGGCGTGCGGCTATCCCCTGTTCTGGCTGGCTTGCTGCTATCCCCTATTCCGGCTGGCGTGCAGCAATCTCCTGTTCCTGCTGGCATGCAGCAATCCCCCGCTCCTGCTGGCGTGCAACTACTCCCCTGTTCCGGCTGGCGTGCAGCTACCCCCTGTCCCGGCTGGCGTGCAGCTACCCCCTGTCCCGGCTGACGTGCAGCTACCCCCTGTCCCGGCTGGCGTGCGGCAACCCTGGGCTCTGGCCCCTGCCTCTGCTGACTAGCAGCAACCCCTGGCACCTGAGCTCCTGGTGGTCCTACTCCCTTATCCTCTTTGGCCCAGTGTGTGGATAAGTGGTCTGGGTGGCCGGCTTCCAGTGAGGGCCTGTCTCCGCCTCTGCCTTCGCCGAAGGCCTCTAGAGGGTTCCCGTCTCCTTTGCCAGCCTTCAGGGGGGTCCGGCCTCAAATTCTGTCTCTGCCAGTGCCTTTGCTGAAGGCTTCCGGAGAGGTCCCGTCTCCGTCTCTGCCTTCGTCGTCGGCCTCCGGAGAGGTCCCGTCTCCGCCTCTGCCTTCGCCGTAGGCCTGCGGAGAGGTCCCGTCTCCGCCTTTGCCTCTGCTACCGGACGGCCTCCGGAGAGGTCTCGTCTCCGTCTCTGCCCCTGTCGACGGACGGCCTCCGGAGAGGTCCCGTCTCCGCCTCTGCCTTCTCCGATGGCCTCCGGAGAGGTCCGGCCTCAAGTTCTGTCTCCATCGTCGACTCCAATGGGGTACGCCTTCTCTGACGGCCTCCGGCCTCATTCCCAGCATCCCTACTGTGTTTGTCCTCCTCCTCCCCCCTTCTTGTGCCGGCCATCCTTCCTTTTGTGTTCTGTTGGACGTCTGGGATCCATCCATTAAGGGACACACTGTGTTTTTCTGTTGAGTTGTTCCTGGTCCTGGTTCCTGGTTTGGCCAATAAAGTGCCCGTTTCCCGGGACTGTTTGCCTTTTGGGTCCACCTGCTCCGCAACCCGTGACAGATGCACTACATCTCTTTGAACTCATGGTGGTGTATTCAGTGTCTCAACATGCACTAGATGAGTGAGGAGATGCATCAGAACAAATGTCACACATCTGTCACATATGTCACGTGTTTTCTTTAGACACTGAACTGTGCACTGACTGAAAGATTAAATAAATAAAAATGTCTCATTATTTCGCTTTTCTCCTTAAATTACTAAAAGGCCAGAAGACTGGTCTCTTCTTCTCTAAAGCAAAGATCACATTAAGTCTCTAGAGAACAGGAAACTTGCTTGTCACATACGCCTATATTGTCACTTGGCCCCTCATGCATATTAATAATAAGAAAGAGGAAGGAAATGTACTCATTTAAGTTAAGCTTGATATCTGTCTTCTGTTCACACATCACAGACGACGAGCATCTTAACAGACAACGCCCTTCTCTGCTGTGAGTAAAAACGTTTACTGATATGACTATTACATGTTGTGTACATTATTTGATGTATTTTATTGTCTCTGAAGCCTCACAGAGAGATGAGAGGAGCAGCTATGAGTTTAACAACAGCAGCAGCGGGTGGATTTGTTGTCTTCCTTCTCTCTGTGTCAGGTACTGTACATCTACATTTACATTGTAGGACATTTAACACACTTATTCAGAGCAGCGTGTTGAATTAAGACAAAATGGTAAAAAAAAATATTAGTATTAATTGCTGAACACTAATAATATGATATTAAGATGTTGAGCTGTATCTGCGTCATGAGCGGTGGGGGTGGGGCCTGGCTGATATGGTTTGTCCTCCCTCCCTCCATAGATTGTAAGAATCATATATTTTTATACATGCATATGAATATATTTATAGTTCTATGATGGTACAGCAATGCACTGAGAATTTCATCTCGTCCTGATGTTTTTAATCAGTTTGGTCATTTTTGCGCTCTGTACTGTAGAGCTGGACAACTGTTTTAGCTGTTACAAATATGACAGTTGCCCCTCCCTGTGAAAACTCATTGACACCTATTTTGCCTTAGCTGCTCTCAGAAGTTTCTCACACTTCATGTTCTGCATTTCTTTCTCGTTTTCACACTTAGCTGAGCAGCAACTTGACCAAAGAACAAACAGAGAGGAAATCAACCACAACAAGCAAAGACTCTCTAATGATTCAGTTTCTGTTGAGTAAAACAACATTAATGTTCATAACTTCAATAAATTCTTGTTCCTTCACTGCACCTTCAGACTCTATGATGTTCTGTCTCAGTGCAGAGAGATTAACTTTAAACAGCATCTAAAACATGTTTTGCATGAATATCATGAATATCTTTGGACTTGTCTATGTCTGTGTTCACCCAGTTCAGTTCTAGTTAAATTGATCCACAATGAGGAGCTTTGAATGACAACGACTGCAGATAAAATCATATTGGTGCCATGATCCACTTTGTCTTATTCACTGATTCTAACTTGTTATAAATGTGATTGTGGTTTCTGATGTGCTCTGTGTTACAGTGGTACAGGGTCAGGATGACTGGGGAGTGACTTACACTTCTACTAAGATCTGTGCCTTAAAAGGATCAACAGTGGACATACACTGCACCTACAGTTACCCATCCAGGATAAATAATGTTGATACTACAGTTGATGAAACATTCTGGTTTACTAAAGGGAGTAATAATGAAGCTGTGGATCTGAGAACAGACTCAGAGTACGCAGGTCGTGTGCAGTATCACTGTGATAAGAACGACTGCATTATGAGAATCACAGACCTGAAAGAGAGAGACTCAGCTGACTACAAGTTCAGGTTCATAACAAACCAAACAGGGGGGAAATATACTGGTGAACCTGGAGTCACTTTGACTGTAACAGGTAACATTAACATTGTAAAATCTTATTTGAATTTGAAATTTTTAATATCTGGGAAATATTACTGTGAATGTTTGTGTGTATGAATATAGATGACATTTCTGTTCGTTCTCAACAGATCCAGATCTCCAGGTGCAGGTGATCCCATCAACAATCAATCCTTCCTCAGCAGAGCTGAAGTGTCACAGCAGCTGTCGTCTACCTGATCGTTCTTCCTTCATCTGGTACAAGAATGGACAGAAAATTACGAGACAAACATCTTCTTCTTATTCAACCAACTTCAATGATGGAGACAACTATTCCTGTGCTGTTACAGGATATGAGAATTTCCCCTCTCGTTCAGTTTGTGAGTTTTCTTCACAGTCTTCCACTAACATAACAGCATCTTGTGAAGCATTTAATCTAAAGTACTGTACAATGACTTCATGTATTTCTAGCATGAGTGACCCCACTGCCTCACTTGTTATCGGTACCATGTTTTTCTCATTGAGCTCTATTGTTGTTAGTATTAATACAATGCAACCTGCTCTGTGTTACTGCAGAGAAATATTTAGTTTTAACAGTTTAGCTTTATTTTAACCTTCCTAATAGGTAAACTCTTGGGGTGCACGCACGCACGCACACACACTCACACACACAATATTATGGGCCTGGCTGATATGGTTTGTCCACCCTCCCTCCATTAATTGTAAGAATCATATATTTTTATACATGCATATGCATCTATTCATAGTTATATGATGGTATAGCAATGCAGTGAGAGTTTCATCTCCACAAGATGTCTTTAATCAGTTTAGTGATTTCTGCACTCTGTACTGTAGAGCTGGACAACTGTTTTAGCTGTTTACAACTATAACAGTTCCCCTTTTCTGTAAAAACGCATTGACACCTATTTTTAGTCACTCTCAGTAGTTTCCCACACTTCATGTTCCACATTTCTTTCTCCTTTTCACATTTAGCTGAGCAGCAACTTGACCAAAGAACAAACAGACAGGAAACTAAACAAGACAAGTACAGACTCTCTAATGATTCAGTTACTTCTTCTCACCCTGTTCAGTAAAACCACATTAATGTTCATAGATAGATAGATAGATAAACTTTATTGTCCACCATGGTGGAAATTTGTCTTCGGCCTCTCCAACACATCAAATTACACAAGACAAATCAAGGCACTCCATGACATACAACAAAAAGGAAAAGAAAAAGTTGTGCAAATAGGCATAAAACAGCAACAGAAGGTGTAAATACTATAGCCCTCTGAGGGGATCTCCTGGTACAGTCATATCATGTTCAGAGCTTGTATGGCATGTGGAATGAAAGATTTCTTAAATATGTTCCGGTTCGCCCTCGGGACTCTGCGGCCGGATGGAAGCAGTTCAAACTCTGAGTTTAAGGGGTGTGAAGCTTCCCCAGATATCTGTCTGGCCTTCCTGACTACTACACTGTTGAACACCTCACCGAGTTGTTGTTGTGTGATACCGACCATCTTCCCTGTGATATTTACAATCGAGGAAAGCTTGTGTTTTTGCTTAACATTCAGGTTGCAATACCAAGCAGCTATATTAAACTGCAAAATGTTTTCGACAAGGCCTCTGTACGCCATTTCCAGTAAATGTCTACTTACACCAAAACTCTTCAATTTCCTAATTAAAAACAGTCACTGATTTTCTCTCTTAAAAACGCTTTCTGAGTGCTCATTGAAGCTCAAGGTGTGATCGATGATTGTACCTAAATACTTGAAATGATCCACAACCTCCACAGACGGGTTGTTAAGAACAAGAGGGGTAACATTAGTAGCTCCCTTCATTTGTACTATAAGTTTCTTTTGTTTTGGCCACGTTAAATTCCAGATAACTGGCCTGGCACCAGTCCTGCAAAACAGAGAACTGTCTAAAATAAGCTTCCTCGTGGGTGGGATTATTTCCTGATTTAAGTCCAACCAAAGCCATGTCATCTGCATATGTAAACAGTTGAACATTGCTGACATTCAGAGTCAGCTTCAATATATTCTTTTTTCTTCACTGCACCTTCAGACTGTACAATGCTCTGTCTCAGTGCAGAGAGATTAACTGTAAACAGCATCTAAAATAGTTTTTGTACTGTAAATTAATATTATTCATTAATTTATTTGGACTGTGATTGTTGTTTCTGATGTGCTCTGTGTTACAGTGGTACAGGGGCAGAATGACTGGGGAGTGACTTACACTTCTACTTACATCTGTGCCGTAAAAGGATCATCAGTGGACATACGCTGCACCTACAGTTACCCATCCAGGATAAATGACCGTGATACTGCAGTTGATGAAACATTCTGGTTAACTAAATGGAGTAATAATGAAGCTGTGGATCTGAGTACAGACTCAGAGTATGCAGGTCGTGTGCAGTATCACTGTGATAAGAACGAGTGCATTATGAGAATCACAGACCTGAAAGAGAGAGACTCAGCTGAATACAAGTTCAGGTTCATAACAAACCAACCCGGAGGGAAATATACTGGTGAACCTGGAGTCACTTTGACTGTAACAGGTAACATTTTCATGAAAAAGTCTTAGTTTAATTTCAAATGGTTAATATCTTGTAAATGTCACTGTGAATGTTTGTGTGTGTATTAACATAAATTACATTTCTGTTCTTTCTTCACAGTTCCAGATCTCCAGCTGCAGGTGATCCCATCAACAATCAATCTTTCCTCAGCAGAGCTGAAGTGTCACAGCAGCTGTCGTCTACCTGATCGGTCGTCTTTCATCTGGTACAAGAATGGACATAATATTAGTGGCGAAACATCTTCTTCTTATTCAACCAACTTCAATGATGCAGACAACCATTCCTGTGCTGTTACAGGATATGAGGATTTCCCCTCTCCTTCAGTTTGTGAGTTTTCTTCACAGTCTTCCACTAACATAACAGCATCTTTTAAAGCCTTTTATCTAAAGTACTGTACAATGACTTCATGTATTTCTAGTATGAGTGACCCCACTGCCTCACTTGTTATTGGCACCATGTTTTTGTCACTGAGCTCTACTGTTGTCAGTATCAATACAATACAACCTGCTCTGTGTTACTGCAGAGAAATACAGTATGTTGTTTTAACAATTTAGAAATGTTTCATCCTGCCTATTAGAGAAACTCTTTTACCAAGTACTTGACAACTAGATGCATTAAATCTTCAGTCTCACTGTGAAAATTAAAAAATGGGGGGATCACTGCTGTCTTTATAAAACGTTACACTCTGTTAACTATGTCACTAATACAATGTCAAAATGTATCCATGGTAACAGACAGTTGATTTTAATATGAGCAGCAACGAGGGAATCAACTTTCACTCCTCACTTTCTGTCAAACATTTGCTTCTTACATTGTGTCAGTTATTCCACTGTTGACCAACTATGTTTTCTCCTCCAGATGTTTCAAAGCTTCCCTCTGTGTCACTGAGTCCCTCTGGTGAAATCATTGAGGGCAGTTCAGTGACTCTGACCTGTAGCAGTGATGCTAACCCAGCAGCTAAATATACCTGGTACAAGAAGAATGTAAATCCAGACCTTCGACCTTTCAGTAAAGAACCACAGCTTGTCTTTAGCTCCATCCAGTCCTCTGACTCTGGAGAGTATTACTGTACAGCTGAGAACCAGCCGTGGAAGAGGACATCTGAATACATCTTTATTGATGTGAAATGTGAGTAAAACAGATTAGCAACACACAGATTTATTTGATTGTTTTGATCATGTCTTCTTTCTTCAGCTCTGCCTGCTTCACATTCAGTCTGCTGCTGTAGTTCACTGAGCAGCTTCAGTTCATCATGTTGGACTAATGCAACCCTTCCTCACTTTATTGTTAATTCATATTGTTATATTTCCTCCAGATGCCCCACAGTTTCCATCTGTGTCAGTGAGTCCCTCTGCTGAGATAATGGAGGGAAGTTCAGTGAATCTGACATGTCGCAGTGATGCTAACCCAGCAGCTAATTACACCTGGTACAAGAACAACCAAACACTGCTTCAAAGGTCAGAAGGTCATTTTCATTTCACCTCCATCAGCTCTGAGGACAGAGGGATCTACTACTGCAACTCTGAGAATAAATATGGACAGATTAACTCTTCATTTCTAGTCATTGATGTCCAGTGTAAGTTCAAAATATCTACACATCTTTAAGGCCAAGAGTGGATTCACAAGTTGTTTCAAGTTTCATGATAGCTTGATTCTAGGAAAGCAAAGACAAGGCTGGTCATGTGACCATACACAGTAACACAGTCAGGTTTACTAACTGCGTGATGGCAAGAACATTTAAGCTTTAGAAAGCTACAGGTTCAACATGCAGTAGACTGACATCATTATTATCCCAGGACTAAAATTAATTTGTTATATAAAACTTAGACACCTCCTGCTGGCGGTTCAAAAGAATTGCAGACATCAATTTGTCAAAATTTTCAACTAAAACATGCAAAACCATAATAATTTGGAAGATACTGTAGTCATATTAAAGGCATCTACATATGTACACAACAGAAAGAATCCGCTAACTTTATTCATAATAATATTTAATGAGATAAATCTCCATAAATGTTTTCTCCTCCAGATGCTCCAAAGCTTCCCTCTGTGTCAGTGAGTCCTTCTGCTGAGATAGTGGAGGGCAGTTCAATGAATCTGACCTGTAGTAGTGATGCTAACCCAGCAGCTAATTACACCTGGTACAAGGAGAATGAAGACTCACCAAAAGCATCAGGACAGATCTTCACCATCACTGATGTCAGACCTGAACACAGTGGGAATTATTACTGTGAAGCCCAGAACAGAAGAGGACGTCATAACTCCACCGTACATCTAACTGTTGTGAAAGGTAAGTTATACTCATTGATCTTCACACACACACACACACACACACACACACACACACACACACACACACACACACACACACACACACACACACACACACACACACACACACACACACACACGCACGCACGCACACACACACACACACACACACTATCTTATTGAAGATAGTTTATCTTCTTTCTGTTGGTCCCATCTTTTAGGGAAACCAGTATTGATGATCATCATTGGGTTGACTCTGGCGGTCCTGATACTGATTCCTCTGCTTCTCTTGATTCTGTGGATGAGGTAAAACAATAAAGATAACATCCTTTCATTTCTTCTTATCCAAACATTTTCAAAGTTTTCAGTTAATAATTTTAATTTAGTTAAAAATGTCTTGTTTTTGTTGGATTCAATCCAGGAAGAAGAAAACTCTGAGCTCCCCCACTGAACTGAATGAACCTGTAGGGACAATAGAGGTGAGAGAGAGAGACCTTATTGACACAACTTAACCAAAAGTACAGTTATAATTATTTGATTTATAAATGTACTAGAACACATTTTATTATCAACATGCATTCATGAAGTGAATTTAAATAATAAAAACATCTTTCTGGTTACACTTCAGTAAATATTCCAGCACAGAATTAAGTCTGGAGTATTATTATTAAAACATTTTTTTAAATTCTATTATTATGCAGATTACACAAATGATGCTTGTTGAGTCTCATATTGTTTCATCTCTCCCCATCAGCTGGACTCTTGTCCTGTGTATGAGAACGTCTCAGACTTGCGGGTCAACACTGGAGCAGAGACAGATGACGAAGATGTCTACGAAAACCTGAAGTGAAAACCAGTCAGGTTGGAGTTTCCTGAAAGGTAAAAAACAGGCTGACATCAGATTCATAGTTACAGTTATGAGATGTACCTCATTTAAATGTCATGTTATTTTGTTCTGATGCAGTTGAACCAGAGGCTGGACTCATCTGATGGAAACCGAAAGTAGAACAACAGTGAAATATGACAGTGGAGAGAGAGGCTGTAGAGGACCATGTGGACGTTTTCATGTTCAGTTTTCAGCAGCAGCAGCAGCAGGTTGAAGTGAGCAGCACAGACAGTCAGTAACAGCATGTAGCAGAAGCTTTGAGAAGAATGTGCTGATGGCAGCTTGAACTGAATCATGTCGATGTGTCAAACGTGATTGATTGTTTAGATCAGTTGAATATCAGGTGGTGTGTGTGACTCAAATGATTTATAATTTACTGAGTGTTCTGTCTGAACTAATGCAAGCTTATTTTTAGTTATATTACAGATATTTAGGATTAGAGCTGCAATACAAACTGTTATTTTAAATGTGTACATACTGTAATTAATGACTATTGATGAATCCTGATTGGCTTCTTGTGCAGTTTACTGTATATTTTCACACATGAAACATAATCTCAGTTCTATCACGCTTAATGTCACATTATCCAGGTATTGCAGTGGCTGATATACAATAAACAGCCAGCTTCCACAACATCTCTGTAGTTGGAAACATGATTTCAGTTCCCTCTCACTGCTGCAGAGGGCGACAGAGTGCAGAAAGTTTCAGCTTTAAATAGTTTTTATGTTTATTTTTCAGGATCTGAATGTATTTACCAGCTATGAAGAAAAATAAAATTTAAATCTTTTATTTAAATCTGTTCTTTTGTGCTGATTTATTTCTCACTTTCCCTTTTATTTTAGGATGAAACTTGTCACAGTGTAATAGTGTATTATGATTTGGGAAGTTGCTAAAATGAAGATGCACAGACACAGTTTCTATTGAAGAAGACATAAATTGTCATGTTAGCTGTTTATCTTCTTTTCAGTGCATTAAAACTCTTTGGGGTCACTCAGTGAAGCAGAATATGTGGCAGTTTACTGAGTATGAAGCCTTTTCAGTATAACAGTCCATATTTGTTAGTGACAGCTGTAGATCACTGACTGAATGATTTTCATACTTAGACACCTCGACTGTGAGAGTTTGTTCAACTACTGTACAACAAGGTCACCAATGTGAACAATCAATGCTTTTGAAACTGAACCTTTAACTTTAATTATTAATGCATTTAATGTCAAGTGTAAACATATTAAGATGCAACTCAATAATAAGAAGTGAAAAGTACCGAAAGTAACTTTAAATGTGTGTAAACAACCAGTGATGGATGGCAAAATGCTGTCTCAGGGTTGTGATTCAGTATCTCTGATGTTTCACTGCCCTCTAGTGGTGAAGCTTCAGTGTTGCAGATTCAGGCTTCATCACTGAGGTCTCCCTCCACTGTCTGCTTTAAAGGCTCAGTTCAACTGAATAACACAACATATTTTCTCACTTACTTCCTGTGGTGTCTAGTCCTGCAGATAGTTTTAGTCAAATGGTGAAATTTGGGTGTTTGTTTGTTTTTTCAGAAGGTTTTTAAATAAATGATAGCTCAGGACACAGTTTATCTGTCAGAACCAAGGAAATATGTTGTCCTCTTCAAACAGACTGCATCATTGTTTTCATATTGGTGTATTCAGTGTCTCAACATGCACTAAAAGTGTCAAGAGATGCATCTAACCAAACTGTCACACATCCGTCACATATGTCATGTGTGGCTCCTCCTTCATATACATAACACTAACAAACAGGAAGAATAGCACCTCATATAACATCCTGATATCTGACTTCTGTTCACAGATCACAGACAACGAGCATTTTAACAGACAACGTCCTTCTCTGCTGTAAGTAGAACAGTTTACTGATATGACTATTACATGTTGTGTACATTATTTGATGTATTTTATTGTCTCTGAATCCTCACAGAGAGATGAGAGGAGCAGCTATGAGTTTAACAGCAGCAGCGAGTGGATTTGTTGTCTTCCTTCTCTCTGTGTCAGGTACTGCATATCTACATTTACATTGTAGGACATTTAACACACTTACTCAGAGCAGCATGAAGTGATTTTAAGAAAGTTCAGCACTTTTATATGTTTGAATAAAGGCAAAATGTAAATAAAAGAAAAAGAATAATATCAGTATTTACTGCTGAACACTGTAATAAGATGTTGAGCTGTGTCTGCGTCATGAGTGGTGGGGGTGGGGCCTGGCTGATATGGCTTGTCCACCCTCCCTCCATAGATTGTAAGAATCATACATTTCTATACATGCATATGAATATATTCATTGTTCTATGATGGTACAGCAATGCACTGAGAATTTCATATCAATGTTTTTAATCTGTTTGCTGACTTTTGCACTCTGTACTCTGCAAAACTTACTGTCACCTATTTTAGTTTAGCCACTTTCAAAAACTTTCCCCGACGTCATGTTTTTCATCTCTTTGTGGTTTTCACACTTAGCTGAGCAGCAGCTTGACCAAAGAGGAAACTAACCACAAGCACAGACTCTCTAATGATTCAGTTCCTCATCCTGTTCAGTAAAACCACATTCATGTTCACAGCTTCAATACATTCTTGTTCTTTCACTGCACCTACAGACTTTACCACGCGCTGTCTCAGTGCAGAAAGTTTAACTGTAAACAGCATTTAAAACAAAAGTACCTGTGTTCACCCAGGCTTCCTTTAAAAAAGGAATTATTAAGTGTTGAAAATGAACATGAGGAAAAATGATATGAATAGTGAATATAAAACACACCTCAGGTGTTCAGCTTTAGCTTTTTCCAAACTACAACAAACAAGGACAACTGTAAAATCTTGCAGAATGAATGGACTAAAGCGGAAACACTCAACAGTAACAGCTGATAAAATACTGTATTCCAGTTCATTTCTAGTTAGATTGATGCACAATGAGGAGCTTTGAATGATAACAACTGAAGATCATATTGTTGCCATAATCCACTTGTCTTATGAACTGATTCCTAATTTATGAATCTAATTATGGTTTCTGATGTGCTCTGTGTTACAGTGGTACAGGGTCAGGATGACTGGGGAGTGACTTACATTTCTACTCAGATCTGTGCCTTAAAAGGATCAATAGTGAACATACACTGCACCTACAGATACCCATCCAGGATAAAGAGCACTTATACCACTGTTAAGGAATCATTCTGGTTTACTAAACTGAGTAATAATGAACCTGTGGATCTGAGAACAGATTCAGAGTACGCAGATCGTGTTCAGTGTCACTGTGATAAGAACGACTGCACTCTGACAATCACAGACCTGAGAGAGAGCGATTCAGCCCAGTATCACTTCACATTCAAAACACAAAGCTTTGAATGGAGGAGTAGTTTACCTGGAACAACTCTGACTGTCACAGGTACCGATGAACACAAACACTGACACAGTACATATAAACAAGCTGATGAATTTGATTTATCATCAATTGTGACTGAATGATTCCATCATTTTGTGTACTAATTAATTGTGGGGTTTTTTAAGTGATCCACTAGTTTAGTTGGTTGATTACATAAATTGTCATTTTAAGTGTCTGCCTTTGTTTTCACTATTTGTGATGTGCAAATGATGTGTCTCTTTTTTTCCCTTGCAGAGCCAAATCAACAAGTGCTGGTGAGCAAAGTCTCTCAGTATTCTACCTGGGCAGAGGTGAAGTGTCACAGCAGCTGTCGTCTACCTGATCGTTCTTCCTTCATCTGGTACAAGAATGGACAGAAAATTAGTCGAGAAACATCTTCTACTTATGGAGGATACTTTTATCATGCAGACAGCTATTCCTGTGCTGTACAAGGATTTGAGCATCATCCTGCTCCTTCAGTGTGTGAGTACAATTCACAGTCTCCCATTAAAATGACCACATCTAGGTTTAAGGTCCTTAAAACAGAGAGAGGACGCTCCACTCTGAGAATCTCTGACCTGAGAGAGAGCGATTCAGCCCAGTATCACTTCACATTCAAAACACAAAGCTTTGAATGGAGGAGTAGTTTACCTGGAACAACTCTGACTGTCACAGGTACTGATAAACACAAACAGACATAAACACACAAACATTAGTACTTTTAGTAAGTAAGTAAGTAACTAAGTTTTTACTAATGATCGATCGTCATCACATTACAAACAAATATATTGAATACAGTTACAGCTCTACACTACTTCTAGGAATTGTAACTAATGTCTTGCTGTGCATGTTCATCTATGATTATTTAGAACTAGTGGTGATAATATTGTCCTTCCTCACATATGCAGCTCTCCAGGTGCAGGTGATCACAATAACAGTCCATCAGTCTCATATCAAGGCAGAGCTGAAATGTCTCAGCAGCTGCAGTCCAGCAGGTCGTATTTCTTACGACTGGTTCAATAACGGACAGAAAATGATGAAGGAGGAAACTTCTCTTTATTCAGGGCAGTTTAATCCTGGTGACAACATCTCCTGTGCTTTGAAAGGACATGAGGATTATCGCTCTCCTTCAGTGTGTGAGTTTACCTAACTATGTCATTAACACAATGTCAAAATGTATCCAAGGTAACAGTTGATTTTAATATGAGCAGCAAAGAGGGAATCAACTTTCACTCCTCACTTTGGGTCAAACATTTGCTTCTTACATTGTGTCAGTTATTCCAATGTTGACCAACTATTTTTTCTCCTCCAGATGCTCCAAAGCTTCCATCTGTGTCAGTGAGTCCCTCTGGTGAAATCACTGAGGGCAGTTCAGTGACTCTGACCTGTAGCAGTTATGCTAACATAGCAGCTAATTACACCTGGTACAAGAAGAATGTAAATCCAGACCTTCAACCTCTCAGTAAAGAACCACAGCTTGTCTTCAGCTCCATCCAGTCCTCTGACTCTGCAGAGTATTACTGTACAGCTGAGAACCAGCTGTGGAAGAGGACATCTGAATACATCTTTATTGATGTGAAATGTGAGTTAAACAGTTTATTTAAAAGGCAATATACAGCTGTTAGACTTGTCAGCCTTGTTTCAAAAACTGGTAGATTTGTCTGATCACGTCTTCTTTCTTCAGCTCTGCCTGTTTCACATTCATTTTGCTGCTGTAGTTCACTGAGCTCCTTTTATTCTTAATTCATACTGAGATATCTCCTCCAGATGCTCCAAGGCTTCCCTCTATGTCAGTGAGTCCCTCTGCTGATATAGTGGAGGGCAGTTCAGTGAATCTGACCTGTAGCAGTGATGCTAACCCAGCAGCTAATTACACCTGGTACAAGGAGAATGAAGACTCACCAAAAGCATCAGGACAGATCTTCACCATCACTGATGTCAGACCTGAACACAGTGGGAATTATTCCTGTGAAGCCCAGAACAGAAGAGGACGTCATAACTCCACCGTACATCTAACTGTTGTGAAAGGTAAGTTATACTCATTGAACACACACACCGAACACACACACACACACACACACACACACACACACACACACACACACACACACACACACACACACACACACACACACACACACACACACACACACACACACACACACACACATACACAGCACAAGAGGTCAAACAGGTTCATCTGCTTCTGTTGGTCTCAATTTTTAGGGAAATCATCATTTATAATGAACATCATCAGGTTGATTCTGTCGGTCCTGATGCTGATTCCTCTGCTTCTCTTGATTCTATGGATGAGGTAAAATCATAAAGAAAAACATCCCTTCATTTATTTTCTTACAGAATTTTCAAAGTTGTTAAGTCATTAATTTTCTTTTTATTAAACATTTCTTGATTTTGTTTGATTCAATCCAGGAAGAAGAAAACTCTGAGCTCCACCACTGAACTAAATGAACCTGTGGAAGCTATAGAGGTGAGAGAGAGAGACCCTATTGACAGAACTTGAAATGAAATTGTAAAGATAATTTAATTTTAAAGAGTAACTTTCTAAGTAGATACTAGTAATGTTTTAAGCCTTAAAGTAAGCACATATTCAAATATGTAAAACAAAAATCTAACAATATGCACATTTCATGAGTGAGACCCATTGTCATCTCTTCCCATCAGTTGCTGCATCTAAGACAGAAGTCACAAAAGGAGAAGAACAGACTAAAATCCAGTCAGGTTGGAGCCTCCTGAAAGGTAAAAAACAGGCAGATTGATTCATAGTTACAGTTATTAGATGTACCTCATCTAAATGTCATGTGATTTTGTTCTGATGCAGTTGAACCAGAGGCTGAACTCACCTGATGGAAACAGAAAGTAGTACAACAGTGAAATATGACAGTGGAGAGAGAGGCTGTAGAGGACCATGTGGACGTTTTCATGTTCAGTTTTCAGCAGCAGCAGCAGCAGGTAGAAGTGAGCAGCACAGACAGTCAGTAACAGCATGTAGCAGAAGCTTTGAGAAGAATGTGCTGATGGCAGCTTGAACTGAATCATGTCGACGTGTCAAACGTGATTGATTGTTTAGATCAGTTGAATATCAGGTGGTGTGTGTGACTCAACGGATTTATAATTTACTGGGTGTTTTCTCTGAATTAATGCAAGCTTATTGTTTGTTATATTAAAAATATTTAGAATTAGAGCTGCAATGTAAACTGTTATTTTAAATGTGTACATATTGTAATTAATCAGTATTAATAGTTTGGCAGTGGTTGCCTAAAGGTTAGAGAAGCGAGCTTGTGACCGGAGGGTTGCTGGTTCAATTTGGGTGGGGAAGGGAAAGTGAAGAAGCTGCAATTGCCCATCCCTCATTACCACCACTGAGGTGCCCTTGATCAAGGCCCTTTACCCCTGCTGCTCCAGTGAACCCCTCAGTGGCCGACAGATCAGACTGCAAAAGAGAGTATTGCTCTGCCCTCAATAAATAAATGTTAAAATAAAAGAAATATGATTTTGATGTTGCTAATATGAAGATGCACAGACACAGTTTGTACTGATGAAGACATTAATTGTCATGTTACCTAGTCATCATCTTTTTAGGCCATTTAAACTCGTTGGGGCGACTCAATGAAGCAGAATGTTATGAGTGTGAAGTATTTGATGTAATGTGAGAGTATGAAGCCTTTTCAGTATAACAGTCCATATTTCTTAGTGACAGCTGTATATCACTGACTGACTCATTTTAATACTTAGACACCTCGACTGTGACAGTTTGTTCAATGACTTTACAACAAGGTCACCAATGTGAACAATTAATACTTCTGATGAACCTTCAACTGTAATGATTAATGAATTTAATTTTGAGTGTAAACAGTTTAAGATGCATCTCAATCATGAAAAATGAAAAGTACTAAAAGTACATTTAAATGTGTATAAACAATCAGTGATGGATGTTAAAATGTTGTCTCAGGGTTGTGATTCAGTATCTGTGATGTTTCACTACCCTCTAGTGGTGAAGCTTCAGTGTTGCAGATTCAGGCTTCATCACTGAGGTCTCCCGCCACTGTCTGCTTTAAAGGCTCGGTTCACCTGATTAACAAAAAAATATATTTTCTCTCTGACTTCCTGTAGTGGCTAGTCCCTGCAGATAGTTTTGGATTCATTTTGTTGTCAAATGGTGAAATATTGGTGGGTTTCTTTCTAATTTTATCAAAAAACTAAAAAGAAAAAAAAATCTGTGAGTGAAGAGTTACGAAGAAGTGCATTACTAGACCTCTGTAGCCCACTCCTCATCTCTGCTTGAGGCCAGCATTACATTAGTAGCTACTAGCATAACAGACCCAAATCTCCAATTGAACTGTTGATGGTGTGGTTGCATTGTGGGTAATGTAGTCGCTTGTAGAATACAACAAACACTTTATTTCATAAACTCTACACGGAAGAAGAATACAGAATATCTGATATCTGATATCTTAATCTGGGGCAATGACAATATATCCATTATCCATATTTTTGATTTATGATCTAATCTTTATGCCAATGACATTTTGCTTACACCATCTAACCCAGGTGACTATTCCATTTCCTCAGACTCATCCCAACCTTGCAATCATCTGTTACATCTGTGAGGAGCATTATGGCAGCACTTCACTAGACACAGTCTGCACTTGATTGAGATCTGGACTCTTGTCAGTGTAATATTTATCAATTTGCAATTTACTGTATCAATTAACAAACACAATTACCTATGTAGAGCGTTTTTAATACAAAAAGAAAACGTTGGAAAACATATATTTTAAATCCAGTTGTAGTTTGAGAATTTTGCCACTAGATGGTGGTAAAGAGCTGTATTCTGTTTACAGTCAAATCTCTTTTTTTGGCCATTGTCTTTTTTGGAGTGCGGAGGGGACTGAGATTCGAAGGTGGTAGGATGTAAACAAAGAATGTAAACAGAACTCTACTTGACATGTTTGGAAGTGTCAATACACACAGCAATATTTACAGTAAACACATCAGCCATCTTGTACATCCATAAATCGCACACTGAATGACTCAAATGGCAATTCTATATACTTTGTCATGTTTAGATGTGACAGGCGGATTGGTGTTAACATCAACACTGATGTGGGTGTTGTAGTGGACCGCTATGAAGAAAGAGCTGAACCTGAAGGCTAATGTAACCCCCGGTTACCAAAACCCTGACAATAGATGAATAAATTTGATTAAAAAATATATATAACTTAATTATAGGGAGATGAATATTGAGGACAAGATCTGACTATTAAATACATAAATAAAATAAAATAAATTAACTGTATTAATATAATTATAGTTAAACCAGCGTCCCCATTATAAAAGACCATGTTGAGAGGCGGCAGCTCTTTCCATCAGAGCAGCGACACAGACATCCAGACCGACAGAGCCCCCCAACAAACCCTAAGAAAAGAAAAGAAACATGGAGCAGTCACAATTCTGCTGCTTTCTGCCAAAGAAGGTCTTGGTAAGTTAATAATTATAGCTCGTTTTTATGTAAATATTACCGTATTAACCGGCAGAGTCAGAAAATTAAAGAAAAGGGGGGAAAAAAAACGTTAGCGGTAGCTGCGCTAGCGTTAGCAATAGTTAGCAGCCGTTAGCAACCGCTAACGTTAGTGACTGTTGATAACCATTGGTGCTAACATTATTGACCGTTGGACTTATTTTCCGAATTTACCCAGCAACAAGAAATACTATTTTCTGATTGGCTGGTAGGTCGCTAACTCGGGATAGCTATGAACGCCTCGCTGTTCATTTCTGTATATAATATATTAGTTTCTGTGCGGTGGGATCTATCACTTCTCAGCGTGAGAAATAACAGGTGTGGCGTGTGAACTGCTTGAAATGCGTCAATGTGTGAGTCTTATGCTGTGATTAACATATTTTGTGAGCTGAAGCTAAATTTATATAACCTGTGTGTAATTGTCTCATTGATTTTTAATGTTTTAATGATGGGGTGGGGAGATAAAATATGACAAGATATTATGGACATCTTTTCTATTTTGTTTAGTTAAATATATGTTAAAATAACATTACAATCAATTGATCATTTGTAAATATGGAAAGACTAGTGATTTTGAAAAAAAGAAAAAATATTTGAGCTGTGTAATGATGATTTTCCTGCCTTTGTGGTTACAAGGCTGACTGTTAAGCTATTTTGAGTAGTGTGTGTTTACAGAAATCAGTGTGTATGCAAGTTAATATTAATGTTGTATTAGTTATGCTGTGATTAACATGCTATTTTGTGAACTGAAGCTAAATTGATGTAACCAGTGTGTAATTGTGAAATTGTCTCATTGAATTCTAATGTTTTAATGATTGGAAAAAAGGAGAAAATGAAGATGTTAAAGGAAGAATGAAAGTGTTATTTTGTTTAAATGATATTACAATCAAATGATAATTTGTAAATCACTGATTTCAGTTCCTGTAGAAAAAAAATAAATAAATAAAAGTTTAATTTGTAAGACCTGTGTATAGTCATATCATTCCTCCCCCCTAACCCTAACCCTAACCCTAACCCCCCCCCCCCCCCCCCCCCCCCCCCAAGATAGTCCAAGAGACCAGAGTATGGAAGAGCCCACTACAAGCAGATGTGCTCCTGCAAGCGAGCTGGAGAGAAGAAAAACTAGGAACAAGCATTCAAGGGAAATAAAAACTTTGAAACAAAAAATGTAGAAATTAACGAAACAGTGAAAATGACTGAGAAAGCAAACATGCTGAAAAAAAGAAGTTTGGTTCCTCATTCATGTTCATAATAATAGGAAAGAGGAAGAAAAAGTGCTCATTTAACATCCTGATATCTGACTTCTGCTTACATAAGACGAGCATCTTAACAGACAACATTCTTCTCTGCTGTAAGTACAATAATTTACTGATATGACTACTGTCAGTGATATTTAATTATGCCACCCATATGTCATTCGAGAGAGTAGACAGGAGTCCAGGCTGTCTTACGTTGAAAAGGTTTATTTACTTGATCAAGGAGAAGTGAATGAATAATCAATCATGTTATGTTCTGATGCTCCCTTCAATTCTGAAGTTTCTGTCCTCCAGGGCAAAGCCTAGTTTGACCCAATACATGCCAATGATTGACGTGAATGATGGGAAATTCTCTAACAACTATTACATGTTGTGTACATTATTTGATGTATTTTATTGTCACAGATAGATGAGAGGAGCAGCTATGAACTTAACAACAGCAGCCAGTGGATTTGTTGTCTTCCTCCTCTCTGTGTCAGGTACTGTATATCTACACTTACATTGTAGGGGATTTAGGCTTGATGTGTGATGCAGTATGATGAATAACTGTTAAAGGTTACAACACCAAACATTCACTTCTGTTTATACCTGTGTACTATAAACTATAGCTGTTGACTTAAGGCAAAATGCCAAAAACACTTAAATAATACTACATTAAGATGTTTATATGTGCCTGCATCATGAGGAGTGGAAGTGGGGCCTGGCTGATATTATTAGTCCACCCTCCCTCAACACTGTAAGAATTATATATTTCTATTAGGGCTGTCAATCGATTCAAATATTTAATCGTGATTAATCGCATGATTGTCATGAGTTAACATTTTTTATTTCTTTCCAAAAAACATTAAAAGGGATATTTTTCAAGATTTTAATACTCCTATTAACATGGGAGTGGATACATATGCTTGCTTTATGCAAATGTAGTTTAATATTATTTAAACAATCCAGAACAATGAAAAACTGCATGCTCCAAAACACACACACCTACCTTTGTTGAGCAGGAGGAGGTCTCTGTGTATCAGCTGCTTGGCCAGTAACTGGTATTTGAGACTCGACGTACTCCGTAATGTGAATAACTTTGGTATTGTGGACAGAAAATCTGGCAGGGCCTTAGACCTGAATTTGCCGTTCATAAGACCCTAACGTTACTACTGCATGGCTTTCTTATTTCTAAACTACAGGCCAGGACAAGTGTCAAACAGAACGTGCGTTAAAAAACAATGACGGCGTTAAAATGAATTTGCATTATCAACGCGTTAAATTTGATAGCCGTAATTTCTATACATGGATTTGAATGTATTCATAGTTCTATGATGGTACAACAATGTAATGAGAATTTCATCTTATCATGATGTTTAAAACCCATTCATTAATTTCTGCACACTGGACAACTTTTTTAGCTATTACAACTACAACAGTTTCCCTTTTCTGTGAAAATGCACTGACACCTATTTTATTTTAGTCACTGTCAGTAGTTTCCCACACTTCATGTTCGGCATTTCGTTCTCGTTTTCACATTTAGCTGAGCAGCAATTTAACCAAAGAACAAACAGACAGGAAACTAAACAAGACAAGCACAGACTCTCTAATGATTCAGTTTCTTCTTCTCACCCTGTTCAGTAAAACAACATCAATGTTCACAGTTTCAATACATTCTTGTTCCTTCACTGCACCTTTAGACTGTATGATGTTCTGTCTCAGTGCAGAGGGATTAACTTTAAACAGCATCTAAAATAGGTTTAGCTGTTCTAAACAATTACTCAGTTTCCCTTTTCTGTGAAAATGCATTGACACCTATTATAGATTGATGCACAATGAGGAGCTTTGAATGACCACAACTGAAGATCATATTGGTGCCATGATCCACTTTGTCTTATTCACTGATTGTTAACTGGTTATGAATGTGATTGTGGATTCTGATGTGCTCTGTGTTACAGTGGTACAGGGTCAGAATGACTGGGGAGTGACTTACACTTCTACTAAGATCTGTGCCTTAAAAGGATCAACAGTGGACATAAACTGCACCTACAGATACCCATCCAGGATAAATAATGTTGATACTGCAGTTGATAAAACACTCTGGTTTACTAAAGGGAGTAATAATGAAGCTGTGGATCTGAGAACAGACTCAGATTATGCAGGTCGTGTGCAGTATCACTGTGATAAGAACGACTGCACTCTGAGAATCACAGACCTGAGAGAGAGAGACTCAGCTGAGTACAAGTTCAGGTTCACAACAAACCAACCAGGAGGGAGATATACTGGTTCACCTGGAGTCACTTTGACTGTCACAGGTAACATTTTCATGGAAAGTCTTACTTGAATTTTAAATGGTTAATATCTTTGAAGTGTCACAGTGAATGTTTATGTGTATGAACATACATAACATTTCTGTTCTTTCTTCACATATCCAGATCTCCAGGTGCAGGTGATCCCATCAACAATCAATCCTTCCTTAGTAGAGCTGAAGTGTCACAGCAGCTGTCGTCTACCTGACGGTTCTTCCTTCATCTGGTACAAGAATGGACAGAATATTAGTGGAGAAACATCTTCTTCTTATTCAGCCAATGTCAATCATACAGACAACTATTCCTGTGCTTTTACAGGATATGAGGATTTCCCCTCTCCTTCAGTTCGTGAGTTTTCTTCACAGTCTTCCACTAACATAACAGCATATTTTAAAGACTTTTATCTAAAGTACTGTACAATGACTTCATGTATTTCTAGTATGAGTGACCCCACTGCCTCACTTGTTATTGGTACCATGTTTTTCTCATTGAACTCTACTGTTGTTAGTATCAATACAACCTGCTCTGTGTTACTGCAGAGAAATATGTAGTTTTAACAGTTTAGAAATATTTTATCCTGCCTATTAGAGAAACTCTTTTACCAGGTGCTTAACAACTTGATTTATAATATTTTCAGTCTCACTGAAAATTAAACAATGGGGGGATCACGGCTGTCTTTATAATGCATTTCACACTCTGTATGGTAACTATGTCACTAACAACACTGTCAAAATGTTTCCAAGGTAACAGTTGATTTTAATATGAGCAGCAACGAGGGAATCAACTTTCAGTTCTCATTTTCTGTCAAACATTTCCCCTCCAGATGGTCCAAAGCTTCCCTCTGTGTCAGTGAGTCCCTTTGATGAAATCATTGAGGGCTATTCAGTGACTCTGACTTGTAGCAGTGATGCTAACCCAGCAGCTAAATACACCTGGTACAAGGAGAATGTGAATCCAGACCTTCAACCTCTCAGTAAAGAACCACAGCTTGTCTTCAGCTCCATCCAGTCCTCTGACTCTGGAGAGTATTACTGTACAGCTGAGAACCAGCTGGGGAAGAGGACATCTGAACATAACATCTGTAAAATATAATTATTTACATTTCTACTATTTCATTACTAAACAAAACGTAATGTAAATAGCTTTGGTCTTGTAGATAGAACATCTAGCAGGGACTTGGAGCTGAATTTGCTGTTCATAAGACCCTAACGTTACTGCTGCATGGCTTCCTTATTTCTAAAGTACAGGCCAGGACAAATGTCAAACAGAACGTGCGTTAAAAAACAATGACAGCGTTAAAATGAATTTGCATTATCAACACGTGAAATTTGACAGCCCTAATTTCTATACATGCATTTGAATATATTCATAGTTCTATGATGGTACAACAATGTAATGAGAATTTCATCTTATCATGATGTTTAAAACCCATTCATTAATTTCTGCACATTGTACTGTGGAGCCGGACAACTGTTTTAGCTGTTCTAAACAATTACTCAGTTTCCCTTTTCTGTGAAAATGCATTGACACCTATTATAGATTGATGCACAATGAGGAGCTTTGAATGACAACAACTGAAGATCATATTGGTGCCATGATCCACTTTGTCTTATTCACTGATTCTTAACTTTTTATAAATCTAATTTTTTTTTAATGTGCTCTGTGTTACAGTGGTACAGGCTCAGGATGACTGGGGAGTGACTTATACTTCTACTCAGATCTGTGCCTTAAAAGGATCAACAGTGGACATAAACTGCACCTACAGTTACCCATCCAGGATAAATAATGTTGATACTGCAGTTGATAAAACACTGTGGTTTACTAAAGAGAGTAATAATGAACATGTGGATCTGAGAACAGACTCAGATTATGCAGGTCGTGTGCAGTATCACTGTGATAAGAACGACTGCACTCTGACAATCACAGACCTGAGAGAGAGAGACTCAGCTGAGTACAAGTTCAGGTTCACAACAAACCAACCAGGAGGGAAATATACTGCTTCACCTGGAGTCACTTTGACTATAACAGGTAACATTTTCATGGAAAGTCTTACTTGAATTTTAAATGGTTAATATCTTTGAAGTGTCACAGTGAATGTTTGTGTGTGTATGAACATAAATTACATTTCTGTTCTTTTTCTTCACATATCCAGATCTCCAGGTGCAGGTGATCCCATCAACAATCAATCCTTCCTCAGTAGAGCTGAAGTGTCACAGCAGCAGTTGTCTACCTGATCGTTCTTCCTTCATCTGGTACAACAATGGACAGAAAATGAGTGGAGAAACATCTTCTTCTTATTCAGCCAATGTCAATCATACAGACAACTATTCCTGTGCTGTTACAGGATATGAGGATTTCCCCTCTCCTTCAGTTTGTGAGTTTTCTTCACAGTCTTCCACTAACATAACAGCATATTTTAAAGCCTTTTATCTAAAGTACTGTACAATGACTTCATGTATTTCTAGTATGAGTGACCCCACTACCTCACTTGTCATTGGCACCATGTTTTTCTCATTGAGCTCTACTGTTGTCAGTATCAATACAATACAACCTGCTCTGTGTTACTGCAGAGAAATATGTAGTTTTAACAGTTTAGAAATATTTTATCCTGCCTATTAGAGAAACTCTTTTACCAGGTGCTTAACAACTTGATTTATAATATTTTCAGTCTCACTGAAAATTAAAAAATGGGGGGATCACTGCTGTCTTTATAATGCATTTCACACTCCGTATGTTAAGTATGTCACTGACACAACGTCAAAATGTATCCAAGGTAACAGACAGTTAATTTTAATGAGCAGCAACGAGGGAATCAACTTTCACTCCTCACTTTGTGTCAAACATTTGCTTCTTACATTGTGTCAGTTATTCCACTGTTGACCAACTATGTTTCCTCCTCCAGATGCTCCAAAGATTCCCTCTTTGTCAGTGAGTCCCTCTGCTGAAATCATTGAGGGCAGTTCAGTGACTCTGACTTGTAGCAGTGATGCTAACCCAGCAGCTAAATACACCTGGTACAAGAAGAATGTAAATCCAGACCTTCAACCTCTCAGTAAAGAACCACAGCTTGTCTTCAGCTCCATCCAGTCCTCTGACTCTGGAGAGTATTACTGTACAGCTGAGAACCAGCTGGGGAAGAGGACATCTGAACATAACATCTGTAAAAATATAATTATTTACATTTCTACTATTTCATTACTAAACAAAACGTAATGTGAATAACTTTGGTCTTGTAGATAGAACATCTAGCAGGGCCTTGGAGCTGAATTTGCTGTTCATAAGACCCTAACGTTACTGCTGCATGGCTTCCTTATTTCTAAACTACAGGCCAGGACAAGTGTCAAACAGAACGTGTGTTAAAAAACAATGACAGCGTTAAAATGAATTTGCATTATCAACGCGTTGTATTTGGCAGCCGTAATTTCTATACATGCATTTGAATATATTCATAGTTCTATGATGGTACAACAATGTAAT
Source organism: Scomber scombrus (assembly GCF_963691925.1). Classification (NCBI taxonomy): domain Eukaryota; kingdom Metazoa; phylum Chordata; class Actinopteri; order Scombriformes; family Scombridae; genus Scomber; species Scomber scombrus. The sequence goes on from NC_084971.1 coordinate 32,653,072, forward strand.
GAGAATTTCATCTTATCATGATGTTTAAAACCCATTCATTAATTTCTACACACTCTACTTTGGAGCCTTAAAACTGTTTTAGCTGTTCTAAACAATTACTCAGTTTCCCTTTTCTGTGAAAATGCATTGAAACCTATTATAGATTGATGCACAATGAGGAGCTTTGAATGACAACAACTGAAGATCATATTGGTGCCATGATCCACTTTGTCTTATTCACTGATTCTTAACTTGTTATAAATCTGATTGTGGTTTCTGATGTGCTCTGTGTTACAGTGGTACAGGTTCAGGATGACTGGGGAGTGACTTACACTTCTACTCACATCTGTGCCATAAAAGGATCAACAGTGGGAATAAACTGCAACTACAGTTACCCATCCAGGATAAATAATGTTGATACTGCAGTTGGTGAAACATTCTGGTTTAAAGAGATTAATAATGCACCTGTGGATCTGAGAACAGACTCAGATTATGCAGGTCGTGTGCAGTATCACTGTGATAAGAAGAACTGCTCTCTTACAATCACAGACCTGATAGAGAGAGACTCAGCTGAGTACAAGTTCATGTTTATAACAAACCAACCAGGAGGGAAATATACTGGTTCACCTGGAGTCACTTTGACTATAACAGGTAACATTTTCATGGAAAGTCTTACTTGAATTTTAAATGGTTAATATCTTTGAAGTGTCACAGTGAATGTTTGTGTGTGTATTAACATAAATGACATTTCTGTTTCTTCACAGATCCAGATCTTCAGGTGCAGGTGATCCCATCAACAATCAATCCTTCCTCAGCAGAGCTGAAGTGTCACAGCAGCAGTTGTCTACCTGACGGTTCTTCCTTCATCTGGTACAACAATGGACAGAAAATTAGTGGAGAAACATCTTCTTCTTATTCAGCCAATGTCAATCATACAGACAACTATTCCTGTGCTGTTACAGGATATGAGGATTTCCACTCTCCTTCAGTTTGTGAGTTTTTTTCACAGTCTTCCACTAACATAACAGCATCTTTTAAAGCCTTTTATCTAAAGTACTGTACAATGACTTCATGTATTTCTAGTATGAGTGACCCCACTACCTCACTTGTTATTGGTACCATGTTTTTCTCATTGAACTCTACTGTTGTTAGTATCAATACAACCTGCTCTGTGTTACTGCAGAGAAATATGTAGTTTTAACAGTTTAGAAATATTTTATCCTGCCTATTAGAGAAACTCTTTTACCAGGTGCTTAACAACTTGATTTATAATATCTTCAGTCTCACTGTGAAAATTAAACAATGGGGGGATCACTGCTGTCTTTATAATGCATTTCACACTTTGTATGGTAACTATGTCACTAACAACACTGTCAAAATGTTTCCAAGGTAACAGACATTTGATTTTAATATGAGCAGCAACGAGGGAATCAATTTTCACTCCTCACTTTGTGTCAAACATTTCCCCTCCAGATGGTCCAAAGCTTCCCTCTGTGTCACTGAGTCCCTCTGATGAAATCATTGAGGGCTATTCAGTGACTCTGACCTGTAGCAGTGATGCTAACCCAGCAGCTAAATACACCTGGTACAAGAAGAATGTGAATCCAGACCTTCAACCTCTCAGTAAAGAACCACAGCTTGTCTTCAGCTCCATCCAGTCCTCTGGCTCTGGAGAGTATTACTGTACAGCTGACAACCAGCTGGGGAAGAGGACATCTGAACATAACATCTGTAAAATATAATTATTTACATTTCTACTATATCATTACTAAACAAAACGTAATGTAAATAGCTTTGGTCTTGTGGATAGAACATCTAGCAGGGACTTGGAGCTGAATTTGCCGTTCATAAGACCCTAACGTTACTGCTGGATGGCTTCCTTATTTCTAAAGTACAGGCCAGGACAAGTGTCAAACCGAACGTGCGTTAAACAATGACGGCGTTAAAATGAATTTGCATTATCAACACGTTAAATTTGATAGCCCTAATTTCTATACATGCATTTGAATATATTCATAGTTCTATGATGGTACAACAATGTAATGAGAATTTCATCTTATCATGATGTTTAAAACCCATTCATTAATTTCTGCACATTGTACTGTGGAGCCGGACAACTGTTTTAGCTGTTCTAAACAATTACTCAGTTTCCCTTTTCTGTGAAAATGCATTGAAACCTATTATAGATTGATGCACAATGAGGAGCTTTGAATGACAACAACTGAAGATCATATTGGTGCCATGATCCACTTTGTATTATTCACTGATTCTTAACTTTTTATAAATCTAATTTTTTTTTTAATGTGCTCTGTGTTACAGTGGTACAGGCTCAGGATGACTGGGGAGTGACTTATACTTCTACTCAGATCTGTGCCTTAAAAGGATCAACAGTGGACATAAACTGCACCTACAGATACCCATCCAGGATAAATAATGTTGATACTGCAGTTGATAAAACACTGTGGTTTACTAAAGAGAGTAATAATGAACATGTGGATCTGAGAACAGACTCAGATTATGCAGGTCGTGTGCAGTATCACTGTGATAAGAAGAACTGCTCTCTGACAATCACAGACCTGATAGAGAGAGACTCAGCTGAGTACAAGTTCAGGTTCACAACAAACCAACCAGGAGGGAAATATACTGCTTCACCTGGAGTCACTTTGACTATAACAGGTAACATTTTCATGGAAAGTCTTACTTGAATTTTAAATGGTTAATATCTTTGAAGTGTCACAGTGAATGTTTGTGTGTGTATGAACATAAATTACATTTCTGTTCTTTTTCTTCACATATCCAGATCTCCAGGTGCAGGTGATCCCATCAACAATCAATCCTTCCTCAGCAGAGCTGAAGTGTCACAGCAGCTGTCGTCTACCTGATCGTTCTTCTTTCATCTGGTACAACAATGGACAGAAAATGAGTGGAGAAACATCTTCTTCTTATTCAGCCAATGTCAATCATACAGACAACTATTCCTGTGCTGTTACAGGATATGAGGATTTCCCCTCTCCTTCAGTTTGTGAGTTTTCTTCACAGTCTTCCACTAACATAACAGCATATTTTAAAGCCTTTTATCTAAAGTACTGTACAATGACTTCATGTATTTCTAGTATGAGTGACCCCACTACCTCACTTGTTATTGGCACCATGTTTTTCTCATTGAGCTCTACTGTTGTCAGTATCAATACAATACAACCTGCTCTGTGTTACTGCAGAGAAATATGTAGTTTTAACAGTTTAGAAATATTTTATCCTGCCTATTAGAGAAACTCTTTTACCAGGTGCTTAACAACTTGATTTATAATATTTTCAGTCTCACTGAAAATTAAAAAATGGGGGGATCACTGCTGTCTTTATAATGCATTTCACACTCCGTATGTTAAGTATGTCACTGACACAACGTCAAAATGTATCCAAGGTAACAGACAGTTAATTTTAATGAGCAGCAACGAGGGAATCAACTTTCACTCCTCACTTTGTGTCAAACATTTGCTTCTTACATTGTGTCAGTTATTCCACTGTTGACCAACTATGTTTCCTCCTCCAGATGCTCCAAAGATTCCATCTTTGTCAGTGAGTCCCTCTGCTGAAATCATTGAGGGCAGTTCAGTGACTCTGACCTGTAGCAGTGATGCTAACCCAGCAGCTAAATATACCTGGTACAAGAAGAATGTAAATCCAGACCTTCAACCTCTCAGTAAAGAACCACAGCTTGTCTTCAGCTCCATCCAGTCCTCTGGCTCTGGAGAGTATTACTGTACAGCTGAGAACCAGCTGGGGAAGAGGACATCTGAACATAACATCTGTAAAATATAATTATTTACATTTCTACTATTTCATTACTAAACAAAACGTAATGTAAATAGCTTTGGTCTTGTAGATAGAACATCTAGCAGGGCCTTGGAGCTGAATTTGCCGTTCATAAGACCCTAACGTTACTGCTGCATGGCTTCCTTATTTCCAAACTACAGGCCAGGACAAGTGTCAAACAGAACGTGTGTTAAAAAACAATAACGGCGTTACAATGAATTTGCATTATCAACGTGTTGTATTTGGCAGCCGTAATTTCTATACATGCATTTGAATATATTCCTAGTTCTATGATGGTACAACAATGTAATGAGAATTTCATCTTATCATGATGTTTAAAACCCATTCATTAATTTCTACACATTGTACTGTGGAACCGGACAACTGTTTTTAGCTGTTCTAAACAATTACTCAGTTTCCCTCTTCTGTGAAAATGCATTGAAACCTATTATAGATTGATACACAATGAGGAGCTTTGAATGACAACAACTGAAGATCATATTGGTGCCATGATCCACTTTGTCTTATTCACTGATTCTTAACTTGTTATAAATGTGATTGTGGTTTCTGATGTGATCTGTGTTACAGTGGTACAGGTTCAGGATTACTGGGGAGTGACTTATACTTCTACTCAGATCTGTGCCATAAAAGGATCAACAGTGGACATAAGCTGCAACTACAGATACCCATCCAGGATAAATAATGTTGATACTACAGTTGATAAAACATTCTGGTATATTAAACTGAGTAATTATGAACCTGTGGATCTGAGAACAGACTCAGATTATGCAGATCGTGTGCAGTATCACTGTGATAAGAAGAACTGCTCTCTTACAATCACAGACCTGATAGAGAGAGACTCAGCTGAGTACAAGTTCAGGTTCACAACAAACCAACCAGGAGGGAAATATACTGCTTCACCTGGAGTCACTTTGACTATAACAGGTAACATTTTCATGGAAAGTCTTACTTGAATTTTAAATGGTTAATATCTTTGAAGTGTCACAGTGAATGTTTGTGTGTATGAACATAAATAACATTTCTGTTCTTTCTTCACATATCCAGATCTCCAGGTGCAGGTGATCCCATCAACAATCAATCCTTCCTCAGTAGAGCTGAAGTGTCACAGCAGCAGTTGTGTACCTGACGGTTCTTCCTTCATCTGGTACAACAATGGACAGAAAATGAGTGGAGAAACATCTTCTTCTTATTCAGCCAATGTCAATCATACAGACAGCTATTCCTGTGCTGTTACAGGATATGAGGATTTCCCCTCTCCTTCAGTTTGTGAGTTTTCTTCACAGTCTTCCACTAACATAACAGCATCTTGTGGAATCTTTTATCTAAAGTACTGTACAATGACTTCATGTATTTCTAGTATGAGTGACCCCACTGCCTCACTTGTTATTGGCAACATGTTTTTCTCATTGAGCTCTACTGTTGTCAATATCAATACAATACAACCTGCTCTGTGTTACTGCAGAGAAATATGTAGTTTTAACAGTTTAGAAATGTTTTATCCTGCCTATTAGAGAAACTCTTTTACCAGGTGCTTAACAACTTGATTTATAATATTTTCAGTCTCACTGTGAAAATTAAACAATGGGGGGATCACTGCCGTCTTTATAATGCATTTCACACTCTGTATGTTAACTATGTCACTAACAACACTGTCAAAATGTTTCCAAGGTAACAGACAGTTGATTTTAATATGAGCAGCAACGAGGGAATCAACTTTCACTCCTTACTTTGTGTCAAACATTTGCTTCTTACATTGTGTCAGTTATTCCACTGTTGACCAACTATGTTTTCTCCTCCAGATGCTCCAAAGCTTCCCTCTGTGTCAGTGAGTCCCTTTGATGAAATCATTAAGGGCAATTCAGTGACTCTGACCTGTAGCAGTGATGCTAACCCAGCAGCTAAATACACCTGGTACAAGAAGAATGTAAATCCAGACCTTCAACCTCTCAGTAAAGAACCACAGCTTGTCTTCAGCTCCATCCAGTCCTCTGACTCTGGAGAGTATTACTGTACAGCTGACAACCAGCTGGGGAAGAGGACATCTGAACATAACATCTGTAAAATATAATTATTTACATTTCTACTATTTCATTACTAAACAAAACTAAAACAATCAAACTTAAAACGACACACAGTCTTTTCTCGCTCTCTCTCACCCCCACACACACACACACACACGCACGCACACACATATATCCCTTTGTTGAGCAGGAGGAAGTGTCTGTATCAGCTGCCTGGCCAGTAACTGGTATTTTAGACTTAACGTACTCCGTAATGTGAATAACTTGAGCCAAATTTGCCGTCATAAGACCTTAACTTTACTGCTGCATGCCTTCCTCATTTCTAAACTACAGGCCAGGAAAAAGTGTCAAACAGAATGTGCGTTAAAATGAATTTGCGTTATTAATCCGTTAAATTTGACAGCACTAATTTCTGTACATGGATTTGAATATATTCATAGTTCTATGATGGTACAACAATGTAATGAGAATTTCATCTTATCATGATGTTTAAAACCCATTCATTAATTTATGCACACTGGACAACTTTTTTAGCTTTTACAACTATAACAGTTTCCCTTTTCTGTGAAAATGCATTGACATCTATTTTATTTTAGTCACTCTCAGTAGTTTCACACACTTCATGTTCTGCATTTCTTTCTCGTTTTCTCATTTAGCTGAGCAGAAACTTAACCAAAGAAATGAAACTGAAGAAGACAAGCACAGACTCTCTAATGATTCAGTTTCTTTTTTTCATCCTGTTCAGTAAAACCACATTAATGTTCACAGCTTCAATACATTCTTGTTCCTTCACTGCACCTTCAGACTGTACCATGTTCTGTCTCAGTGCAGAGAGATTAACTGTAAACACCATCTGAAATATTTTTTGTACTGTAAATTAATTATTCATAAACATCTTTGGACTTTTCTATGCCTGTGTTCACCCAGGTCGGTTCTAGTTAGATTGATGCACAACGAGGATCTTTGAATCACATTACTGCAGATAAAATCATATTGGTGCCATGATCCACTTTGTTTTATTCACTGATTCTTAACTTGTTTGGGCCCGAGCACTATAGTGCGAAAGCTGTATTGAATTTGTTGGAATTATTATTAGTATTTGCACTAATCAAACATATTCATGGCGGCCGAAACATACACCAAAACTCATTGAACTTAGCACGCTTTTCACTCTGTGAAAAATTTGATATTGCATGGTTCGCAAAAATGTGTGTTGCAAAATGGCTCTACAGCGCCCCCTAGGCACATGAAAAGAAAATTGAGCCCCTTGCCCCAGATTGACTTACAAAAACGATATTTGGTACACATATATAACATGTTAAAACCCACAAAAAAGTCTCTTGGACCCATACCCTAAGTAAAACAGGAAGTCAGCTATTTTGATTCACAGTTGCGATCTTTCCCCATTTCCACGTCTTGTACTTAAATGAACTCCTAGAGATTTAATCAGACCGACTTCAAATTCCCTCAGGAACATCTTGAGACATTGGAGATGAAAAGTTATCAAAATCTTTTTGATTACTTATTCCTGGTGGGCGTGGCAGCACGGACAATTTGGATGCTTCGCCATTAATCAGGAAGTCTTTATAACTCCTACAGACATTGTATGATCTACACCAAATTTGGTCTACACATGGTGAGGGTCCCGCCCTGAACATATCTATGCATCAATACTGTGTCATATCTATAGCGCCACCTACTGGACACAGGAAGTCAGCCTCATATGACAAACACATTTACAGAGTGTGTTCTCCACATCGCACACTACAACATGACATATAATTCGTGGGTGATCTCTAGCGCCACATAGCGGACACGGGCAGTGTTAGTTAGCCCCATCACACATTGGTCAATAAAAGCCCAGGTGCCAAGACGTCTATGTGCCCACTGTGTTCCCGCAACTGCGGCATGCACCGACATGCACGTACGGCACATTCCGCTGCTTTGGGGCAGGTGAGCGAGGGCCCATTCATCGCTGCTTGCAGCTTTATGTATAAATCTCATTGTGGTTTACTGATGTTCTCTGTGTTACAGTGGTACAGGCTCAGGATGACTGGGGAGTGACTTACACTTCTACTCAGATCTGTGCCTTAAAAGGATCAACAGTGGACATAAACTGCACCTACAGTTACCCATCCAGGATAAGTAATGTTAATACTGCAGTTGATAAAATACTGTGGTTTACTAAAGGGAGTAATAATAAACCTGTGGATCTGAGAACAGACTCAGAGTACGCAGATCGTGTGCAGTATCACTGTGATAAGAAGAACTGCTCTCTTACAATCACAGACCTGAGAGAAAGAGACTCAGCTGAGTACAAGTTCAGGTTCACAACAAACCAACCAGGAGGGAAATATACTGCTTCACCTGGAGTCACTTTGACTGTCACAGGTAACATTTTCATGGAAAGTCTTACTTGAATTTGAAATGGTTAATATCTTTGAAGTGTCACAGTGAATGTTTGTGTGTGCATGAATATACATTACATTTCTGTTCTTTTTCTTAACATATCCAGATCTCCAGGTGCAGGTGATCCCATCAACAATTAATCCTTCCTCAGCTGAGCTGAAGTGTCACAGCAGCAGTTGTCTACCTGACGGTTCTTTTTTCATCTGGTACAACAATGGACAGAAAATTGGTGGAGAAACATCTTCTTCTTATTCAACCAGTGTCAATCATACAGACAGCTATTCCTGTGCTGTTACAGGATATGACGATTTCCCCTCTCCTTCAGTTTGTGAGTTTTCTTCACAGTCTTCCACTAACATAACAGCATCTTGTGAAGCCTTTTATCTAAATGACTGTACAATGACTTCATGTATTTCTAGTATGAGTGACCCCACTTGTTATTGACACCATGTTTGTCTCTTCGAGTTATACTTTTTCCAGTATCAATACAATACAACCTGCTCTGTGTTACTGCAAAGAAATACTGTATGTAGTTTTAACAGTTTAGAAATACTTATCCTTCCTATTAGAGAAACTCTTTTACCAGGTGCTTAACAACTTACCGTACCGTACCGTCTTCTTCCGCTTATCTGGGGTCGGGTCGTGGGGGCAGCAGCCTAAGCAGGGAAACCCAGACTTCCCTCTCCCAAGTCACTTCGTCCAGCTCTACCCGGGGGATCCCGAGGCGTTCCCAGGCCAGCCGAGAGAAATAGTCTCTCCAGCGTGTCCTGGGTCTTCCCCGGGGTCTCCTACCGGTGGGACGTGCCCTGAACACCTCACCAGGGAGGCGTCTGGGAGGCATCCTAACTAAATGCCTGAGCCACCTCATCTGGCTCCTCTCAACGCGGAGGAGCAGCGGGTCTACTCCGAGCTCCTCCCGGATGACCAAGCTCCTCACCCTATCTCTAAGGGAGAGCGGAGGAAGCTCATTTCGGCCGCTTGTACCCGCGATCTTGTTCTTTCAGTCACTACCCAAAGTTTATGACCATAGGTGAGGGTACGAACGAAGGTCGACTGGTAAATTGAGAGCTTTGCCTTTCGGCTCAGCTCTCTCTTCACCACAACGGATCTGTGCAGAGTCCGCATTACTGCAGAAGCCGCACCGATCCGCCTGTCGATCTCACGCTCCATCCTTCCCTCACTCGTGAACAACACCCCGGGGTACTTGAACTCCTCCACTTGGGGCAGGATCTCATCCCCGACCCGGAGAGTGCACTCCACCCTTTTCCGGTTGAGGACCATGGACTCGGATTTGGAGGTGCTGATTTTCATCCCGGCAGCTTCACACTCGGCGGCGAACCGATCCAGTGAGAGTTGGAGGTCACTGTCTGATGAAGCCAACAGGACCACATCATCCGCAAAATGCAGTGACCCAATCCTGAGGTCACCAAACCGGACCCCCTCAACGCCCTGACTGCGCCTAGAAATCCTGTCCATAAAAATTATGAACAGGATCGGTGACAAAGGGCAGCCCTGGCGGAGTCCAACCCTCACCGGAAACATGTCTGACTTATTACCGGCAATGCGGACCAAGCTCTGACTACGGTCATACAGGGAAAGGACGGCCCGTATCAGAGGGTCCGATACCCCGTACTCCCGGAGAACTCCCCACAGGACTCCTCGAGGGACACGTTCGAATGCCTTCTCCAAGTCCATAAAACTCATGTGGACTGGTTGGGCAAAGTCCCATGCACCCTCAAGGATCCTGCAGAGGGTGTAGAGCTGGTCCACAGTTCCACGGCCTGGACGAAAGCCAAACTGCTCCTCCTGAATCCGAGGTTCGACTATCCGACGGACCCTCCTCTCCAGCACCCCCGAATAGACCTTACCAGGGAGGCTGAGGAGTGTGATCCCCTATAGTTGGAACACACCCTCCGGTCCCCCTTCTTAAAAAGAGGGACCACCACTCCAGTCTGCCAATCCAGGTGCACTGCCCCCGATGTCCACGCGATGCTGCAGAGTCGTGTCAACCATGACAGGCCCACAACATTCAGGGCCTTAAGGAACTCGGGGCGGATCTCATCCTCCCCCGGGGCCCTGCCACCGAGGACCCGAAACCTGCCTGCTGCCTCCGGAGTCCCACGGCCTAATAAGGTCCTTTAGGACTCCTTCTTCAGCTTGACGGCATCCCTCACCGCCGGTGTCCACCAGCGGGTTCAGGGATTGCCGCCATGGCAGGCACCGACCACCTTGCGGCCTCAGCTCCGGTCGGCCGCCTTAACAATGGAGGCTCGGAGCATGGCCTACTCGGACGCAATGTCCCCCGCCTCCCCCGGTACACGGTTAAAGCTCTCCCGGAGGTGGGAGTTGAAACTCTCTCTGACAGGAGACTCTGCCAGAAGTTACCAACAGACCCTCACAATACGTTTGGGTCTGACCAGCATCCTCCCCCACCATCGTAGCCAACTCACCACCAGGTGGTGATCAGTTGACAGCTCCGCCCCTCTCTTCACCCGAGTGTCCAAGACATGCGGCCGCAAGTCCGACGACACGACTACAAAGTCAATCATCGAACTGCAGCCTAGGGTGTCCTGGTGCCAAGTGCACATATGGACACCCTTATGCTTGAACATGGTGTTCGTTATAGACAATCTGTGACGAGCACAGAAGTCCAATTACATAACACCACTCGGGTTCAGATCGGGGTGGCCGTTCATCCCAGTCACACCCCTCCAGGTCTCACTGTCGCTGCTAACTTGAGCGTTGAAATCCCCCAGCAGAACGAGGGAGTACTTTCCAGCCCCCCCTCCAAGGAGTCCAGAAAGGGTGGATACTCTGAATTGCTGTTTGGAACATAGGCACAAACAACAGTCAGGATCCGTCACCCCACCTGAAGGCGGAGGGAGGCTACCCTCTCGTCTACCGGGGTGAACTCCAACATACAGGCACCAATTCAGGGGGCAATAAGTATTGCCACCCCTGCCCGGCGCCTCTCACCAGTGGCAACTCCAGTGGAAGAGAATCCAACCCCTCTCGAGAAGACTGGTTCCAGAGCCTTTGCTATGCGTCGAAGTGAGGCTGACTATATCTAGCCGGAACTTCTCAACCTCGCACACCAGCTCAGGCTCCTTCCCCACCATAGAGATGACGTTCCACGTCCCTAGAGCTAGCTTCTGCAGCCGAGGGTCGGACTGCCAAGGTCCCCGCCTTCGGCTGCCGCCCAGCTCACAGCGCACCCGACCCCTTTGGCCCCTCCCACTGGTGGTGAGTCTGTGGGAGGGGGGGTCCCCTATTCGGTGCCCCATGGGCAAAGGCCCGGCCACCAGCCGCTCGCCACCGAGTCCCACCCCCAGGCCTGGCTCCAGGGGGGGGGGCCCGGTAACCCACGTCCGGGCGAGGGACACGGAAGACCATTTATCGACATCATCATAAGGGGTCTTTTGAGCTACCCTTTGTCTAGTCCCTCCCCCTGGACCTGTTTTCCATGGGAGACCCTACCAGGGCCATAAAAGCCCCCGTCAACAGAGCTCCTGGGGTCTTTGGGACACGCAAACCCCTCCACCACGATTAGGTAGTAGCTCAGGGAGGAGTGCTTAACAACTTGATTTATAATATCTTCAGTCTCACTGTGAAATTTAAAAAATGGGGGGATCACTGCTGTCTTTATAATGCATTTCTCACTCTGTATGTTAACTATGACACTAACACAATGTCAAAACGTATCCAAGGTAACAGACAGTTGATTTTAATATGAGCAGCAACGAGGGAATCAACTTTCACTCCTCACTTTCTATCAAACAATTGCTTCTTACATTGTGTCAGTTATTCCACTGTTGACCAACTATGTTTTCTCCTTCAGATGCTCCAAAGCTTCCCTCTGTGTCAGTGAGCCCCCCTGCTGAAATCATTGAGGGAAGTTCAGTGACTCTGACCTGTAGCAGTGATGCTAACCCAGCAGCTAAATACAACTGGTACAAGAAAAATGTAAATCCAGAGCTTCAACCTCTCAGTAAAGAACCACAGCTTGTCTTCAGCTCCATCCAGTCCTCTGACTCTGGAGAGTATTACTGTACAGCTGAGAACCAGCTGGGGATGAAGACATCTGAATACATCTTTATTGATGTGAAATGTGAGTGAAACAGTTTATTTAGAAAGCAACATTCAGCAGTTAATCTGCTTAACCTTGTTAAACCAAAACTGGGAGAAATTTGTCTGATCGTTTCGACTTTCTTACTAATGTAACCCTTCCTCATTTTATTGTCAATTGATATATATTAATATCTCCTCCAGATGCTCCAAAGTTTCCGTCTGTGTCAGTGAGTCCCTCTGTCGAAATCATTGAGGGCAGTTTAGTGAATCTGACCTGTAGCAGTGATGCTAACCCAGCAGCTAAATACACCTGGTACAAGAAGAATGTAAATCCAGACCTTCAACCTCTCAGTAAAGAACCAAAGTTTGTCTTCAGCTCCATCCAGTCCTCTGACTCTGGAGAGTATTACTGTACAGCTGAGAACCAGCTGGGGAAGAAGACATCTGAATACATCTTTATTGATGTGAAATGTGAGTAAAACAGTCTATTTAGAAAGCAACATACAACTGTTAATCTCATGAACCTCGTTAAAAAACTGGAAAATATTTGATTTGATTGGTTTGATCACGTCTTCTTTCTTCAGCTCTGACTGCTTCACATTCAGTCTACTGCTGTAGTTCACTGAGCAGCTTCAGTTCATCATGTTGTACTAATGCCACCATTCCTCATTTTATTGTTAAGTCATATTGATATATTCCTCCAGATGCTCCAAAGCTTCCCTCTGTGTCAGTGAGTCCCTCTGCTGAGATAGTGGAGGGCAATTCAGTGACTCTGACATGTATCAGTGATGCTTACCCAGCAGCTAATTACACCTGGTACAAGAACAACCAAACACTGCTTCAAAGGTCAGAGGGACATTTTCATTTCACCTCCATCAGTTCTGAGGACAGAGGGATGTACTACTGCAAGTCTGAGAATAAATATGGACAGATTAACTCTTCATTTCTATTCATTGATGTCCAGTGTAAGTACAAAATATCTACACATCTTTAAGGCCAAGAGTGGATTCACAAGTTGTTTCAAGTTTCATGATAGCTAGATTCTAGGAAAGCAAAGACAAAGCTGGTCATGTGACCATACACAGCAACAACAGTCAGGTTTACTAACTGCGTGATGGCAAGAACATTTAAGCTTTAGAAAGCTACAGGTTCAACATGCGTAGACTGACATCATTATTATCCGAGAGGGAAGGACTAAAATGAGTTTGTTATATGAAACTTTGACACCTCCTGTTGGCGGTTCAAAAGAATGGCAGACATCAATTTGTCAGAATTTTCAAATGAAACATGCAAAACCATAATATTTGGAATATGCTTAATAACATTAAAGGCATCTACACATGTACACAACAGAAAGAATCCTTTAACATTTTACATAATAATATGAATGTGATAAATCTCCATCAATGTTTCCTTCTCCAGATGCTCCAAAGCTTCCCTCTGTGTCAGTGAGTCCATCTGCTGAGATAGTTAATGGCAGTTCAGTGACTCTGATGTGTAGCAGTGATGCTAACCCAGCAGCTAAATACACCTGGTACAAGAAGAATGTAAATCCAGACCTTCAACCTCTCAGTAAAGAACCACAGCTTGTCTTCAGCTCCATCCAGTCCTCTGACTCTGGAGAATATTACTGTACAGCTGACAACCAGCTGGGGAAGAAAACATCTGAATACATCTTTATTGATGTGAAATGTGAGTAAAACTGTCTATTTAGAAAGCAACATACAACTGTTAATCTCATGAACCTCGTTAAAAAACTGGAAAATATTTGATTTGATTGGTTTGATCACGTCTTTTTCTTCAGCTCTGACTGCTTCACATTCAGTCTGCTGCTGTAGTTCACTGAGCAGCTTCAGTTCATCATGTTGTACTAATGCCACCATTCCTCATTTTATTGTTAAGTCATATTGATATATTCCTCCAGATGCTCCAAAGCTTCCCTCTGTGTCAGTGAGTCCCTCTGCTGAGATAGTGGAGGGCAATTCAGTGACTCTGACATGTATCAGTGATGCTTACCCAGCAGCTAATTACACCTGGTACAAGAACAACCAAACACTGCTTCAAAGGTCAGAGGGACATTTTCATTTCACCTCCATCAGTTCTGAGGACAGAGGGATGTACTACTGCAAGTCTGAGAATAAATATGGACAGATTAACTCTTCATTTCTATTCATTGATGTCCAGTGTAAGTACAACATATCTACACATCTTTAAGGCCAAGAGTGGATTCACAAGTTGTTTCAAGTTTCATGATAGCTAGATTCTAGGAAAGCAAAGACAAAGCTGGTCATGTGACCATACACAGCAACAACAGTCAGGTTTACTAACTGCGTGATGGCAAGAACATTTAAGCTTTAGAAAGCTACAGGTTCAACATGCGTAGACTGACATCATTATTATCCGAGAGGGAAGGACTAAAATGAGTTTGTTATATGAAACTTTGACACCTCCTGTTGGCGGTTCAAAAGAATGGCAGACATCAATTTGTCAGAATTTTCAAATGAAACATGCAAAACCATAATATTTGGAATATGCTTAATAACATTAAAGGCATCTACACATGTACACAACAGAAAGAATCCTTTAACATTTTACATAATAATATGAATGTGATAAATCTCCATCAATGTTTCCTTCTCCAGATGCTCCAAAGCTTCCCTCTGTGTCAGTGAGTCCATCTGCTGAGATAGTTAATGGCAGTTCAGTGACTCTGATGTGTAGCAGTGATGCTAACCCAGCAGCTAAATACACCTGGTACAAGAAGAATGTAAATCCAGACCTTCAACCTCTCAGTAAAGAACCACAGCTTGTCTTCAGCTCCATCCAGTCCTCTGACTCTGGAGAATATTACTGTACAGCTGACAACCAGCTGGGGAAGAAAACATCTGAATACATCTTTATTGATGTGAAATGTGAGTAAAACTGTCTATTTAGAAAGCAACATACAACTGTTAATCTCATGAACCTCGTTAAAAAACTGGAAAATATTTGATTTGATTGGTTTGATCACGTCTTTTTCTTCAGCTCTGCCTGCTTCACATTCAGTCTGCTGCTGTAGTTCACTGAGCAGCTCCAGTTCATCATGTTGTACTAATGCAACCATTCCTCATTTTATTGTTAAGTCATATTGATATATTTCCTCCAGATGCTCCAAAGCTTCCCTCTGTGTCAGTGAGTCCCTCTGCTGAGATAGTGGAGGGCAGTTCAGTGACTCTGACATGTATCAGTGATGCTAACCCAGCAGCTAATTACACCTGGTACAAGAACAACCAAACACTGCTTCAAAGGTCAGAGGGACATTTTCAATTCACCTCCATCAGTTCTGAGGACAGAGGGATGTACTACTGCAAGTCTGAGAATAAATATGGAAAGATTAACTCTTCATTTCTATTCATTGATGTCCAGTGTAAGTACAAAACAACTACACATCTTTAAGGCCAAGAGTGGATTCACAAGTTGCTTCAAGTTTCATGATAGCTAGATTCTAGGAAAGCAAAGACAAAGCTGGTCATGTGACCATACACAGCAACAACAGTCAGGTTTACTAACTGCGTGATGGCAAGAACATTTAAGCTTTAGAAAGCTACAGGTTCAACATGCAGTAGACTGACATCATTATTATCCGAGAGGGAAGGACTAAAATGAGTTTGATATATAAAACTTTGACACCTCCTGTTGCCGGTTCAAAAGAATGGCAGACATCAATTTGTCAGAATTTTCAAATGAAACATGCAAACCATAATATTTGGAATATGCTTAATAACATTAAAGGCATCTACACATGTACACAACAGAAAGAATCCTTTAACATTATACATAATAATATGAATGTGATAAATCTCCATAAATGTTTCCTTCTCCAGATGCTCCAAAGCTTCCCTCTGTGTCAGTGAGTCCCTCTGGTGAAATCATTGAGGGCAGTTCAGTGACTCTGATGTGTAGCAGTGATGCTAACCCAGCAGCTAAATACACCTGGTACAAGAAGAATGTAAATCCAGACCTTCAACCTCTCAGTAAAGAACCACAGTTTGTCTTCAGCTCCATCCAGTCCTCTGACTGTGGAGAATATTACTGTACAGCTGACAACCAGCTGGGGAAGAAAACATCTGAATACATCTTTATTGATGTGAAATGTGAGTAAAACAGACTATTTGGAAATCAACATACAGCATTTAATCTCCTCAATCTTGTTAAAACAAAACTTGGAGACATTTGTCTGATCGTTTCGACTTTCTTACTAATGTAACCCTTCCTCATTTTATTGTCAATTGATATTAATATATCTCCTTCAGATGCTCCACAGCTTTCCTCTGTGTCAGTGAGTCCCTCTGGTGAAATCATTGAGGGCAGTTCAGTGACTCTGACCTGTAGCAGTGATGCTAACCCAGCAGCTAAATACACCTGGTACAAGAAGAATGTAAATCCAGACCTTCAACCACTCAGTAAAGAACCACAGCTTGTCTTCAGCTCCATCCAGTCCTCTGACTCTGGAGAGTATTACTGTACAGCTGAGAACCGACTGGGAAAGAGGACATCTGAATACATCTTTATTGATGTGAAATGTGAGTAAAACAGTCTGTTCGGAAAAAAACACACAACCGTAAATCTCCTCAACCTTGTTAAAAAACTGGTAAATATTTGATTTGATTGGTTTGATCATGTCTCTGCCTTCTTCATATTCAGTCTGCTGCTGTAGTTCACTGAGCAGCTTCAGTTCATCATGTTGTACTAATGCAACCATTCCTCATTTTATTGTTAATTCATACTGATATATTTCCTCTAGATGCTCCAAAGCTTCCTTCTGTGTCAGTGAGTCCCTCTGCTGAGATAGTGGAGGGCAGTTCAGTGACTCTGACATGTATCAGTGATGCTAACCCAGCAGCTAATTATACCTGGTACAAGGAGAACCAAACACTGCTTCAAAGGTCAGAGAGACATTTTCATTTCACCTCTATCAGCTCTGAGGACAGAGGGATCTACTACTGCAAGTCTGAGAATAAATATGGACTGATCAACTCTTCATTTCTACTTATTGATGTCCAGTGTAAGTATCAATCAATCCATTTTTATTTATATAGTGCCAAATCACAACAAAAGTAATCTCAAGGCACTCAACACAACTCCAGGACAAGCCTGACCAGCCCTAACTATAAGCTTTATCAAAAAGGAAAGTCTTGAGCCTACTGTAAAACGTAGAAAGGGTTTCTGCCCCCCTGGACCCAATCTGGGAGATGGTTCCACAGGAAAGGAGCCTGATAACTGAAGGTTCTTCCTCCCATTCTACTTTTAGAGATACTAGGAACCACAAGTAAGCCTGTGTGCTGGGAGCGAAGTGTTCTAGTAGGTACATAAGGTACTATGAGCTCTTTAAGATATGATGGAGCCTGACCATTGAGAGCTTTGAAAGTGAGGAGAAAGATTTTAAATTCTATTCTGGATTTTACAGGAAGCCAATGCAGTGAAGCTAAAATGGGGTTATATGATCTCTCTTTCTACTTTTTTTCAGTACGCGTGCAGCTACATTCTGGACCAGTTGGAGAGTCTTTAGAGACTTGTTAGGGCAGCCTGATAATAATGAATTACAATAATGCAGTCTAGAAGTAACAAATGTGTGGTCTAGTTTTTTTCAAAATACAAAACAACTACACATCTTTTGGGCCAAGGGTGGATTCTAGGGGTGTGACGATACACTCAGCTCACGAGACGAGACGATACACGATATTGGGTTCACGAGAATGAGAGGAGATGAGATTTTAACACTATTTTCAAGAAAACTTCAATGACGAAATATATGACTGGAAAAATAGTCTTGTACTTGACTGAAAATCACAAAGTGTAAGATAATGCAGCTGCATTTTGAAATGTTTAAAACAATCATCTTTTAATGAATGTCACTTGAGTTCAACTTTCTAAGTATGAATTATCATATACAGTATGCAAACACTGTAAACGCCCCCCCCCCCGCCTTTAATCTCAGAAATTCTGAGTTTTTTTCTGGAAATATTACCCCCCACGTCTCCAGGTCAGTTTTTTTTTTACATATATGAAACTCGAAAAAGCAGAGGTTTTATTCTGTCAAGCAATCACATCGCCTCACTTTGCAACACTGGAGAGTCATGGCTTGTCGTGCATTATGCCTGCTGTGGAAGAACTGATCAAATTGTACTTTTCACTTGGGTTTAGCAATAAGGAGATACTTGTTATCTTAGCCAAGAGTCAACATATCATTCTAAGCATCCAGTCTTTGAAAAGACATTGTATGCCTCATACATTTGTGAGTCCATTTGTCGCAAACTTGCGACTTTATATGTTAGAGAATATCTACGTTTTTTTCTCAAAATATTACCTCCCCCCCCCCCCCCCACATATGACCCTAATGCACTGTTGTAGAAAACCGATCGTCTTTTTTTTTTTGATTGGCTAAAAGAATAAAACACATTTTTTTTCGACTTTTATTTCTTGTGCATTTGTGACTTTGTGCTGTCAGAGAATATACAAGTTTTTTTCCCCATAAATTTACAGATTTATTCCCAGAAATTCTGAGTTTTTTTCTCTAGAAATATTACCCCACGTCCTCCAGGTCAGTAATTTTTTTTTTTCTTGGTGTGTATGCTCAGTGCCGCCCTCTGCAAGATGCCAATATGTAAATCCGCCACTTATTCTGTTTGCAGCTGAATACTGCTTTGCGAGACAACTTTCCCCTAAACGAAAAATATTGTCATGTTTAATCTCCTGAGATCTCGTCACATCCCTAGTGGATTCACAAGCTGTTTGGAGTTTCATGATTTGAAGCAAAGAGGACATTCAACCAACTTCTCTATTTTTCTAGGAAAGCAGAGACAATGCTGGTCATGTGACCATGCACAGCAACAACAATCATTATTATTCCTGAAAAAATTAGTTTGTTATATAAAACTTAGACACCTCCTGCTGGCGGTTCAAAAGAATGGCAGACATCAATTTGTCAGAAGTTTCAATTATACATGCAAAACCATAATAATT
This sequence comes from Scomber scombrus, assembly GCF_963691925.1. Classification (NCBI taxonomy): domain Eukaryota; kingdom Metazoa; phylum Chordata; class Actinopteri; order Scombriformes; family Scombridae; genus Scomber; species Scomber scombrus. The sequence goes on from NC_084971.1 coordinate 32,672,385, forward strand.
TGGAAGATGCTTAATAACATTAAAGGCATCCACACATGTACACAACAGAAATAATCCTCTAACATTATACATAATAATATTAGTGAGATGAATCTCCATAAATGTTTCCTCCTCCAGATTCTCCAAAGCTTCCCTCTGTGTCAGTGAGTCCCTCTGGTGAAATCATTGAGGGCAGTTCAGTGACTCTGACCTGTAGCAGTGATGCTAACCCAGCAGCTAATTACACCTGGTGCAAGAAGAATGTAAATCCAGACCTTCAACCTTTCAGTAAAGAACCACAGTTTGTCTTCAGCTCCATCCAGTCCTCTGACCCTGGAGAGTATTACTGTACAGCTGAGAACCAGCTGGGCAAGAAGACATCTGAATACATCTTTATTGATGTGAAATGTGAGTGGAACAGTTTATTTAGAAAGCAATATACAACTGACAATCTCCGCAACCTTGTTTAAACAAAACTGGGAGAGATTTGTCTTGATAATTTCTGCTTTCTTACTAATGTAACCCTTCCTCATTTTATTGTTAATTCATATTAATATATCTCCTTCAGATGCTCCAAAGCTTCCCTCTGTGTCAGTGACTCCCTCTGCTGAAATCATTGAGGGCAGTTCAGTGACTCTTACCTGTAACAGTGATGCTAACCCAGCAGCTAAATACACTTGGTACAAGAAGAATGTAAATCCAGACGTTCAACCTCTCAGTAAAGAACCACAGCTTGTCTTCAGCTTCATCCAGTCCTCTGACTCTGGAGAGTATTACTGTACAGCTGAGAACCAGCTGGGGAAGAAGACATCTGAACACATCTTTATTGATGTGAAATGTGAGTAAAACAGTCTATTTAGAAAGCAACATACAACTGTTAAAGACCGTGTAAAGTGAATTCAAACATTTTCTTCTTAACACATTAAATAGGTCATTAATGTATTTCTAAAAAAGGTGTAAAAAGCATTTCAACCATTTAGATTTGAATTGTGGAGCTAGGCTTCACAAACTGTGTTTCAAGATTTCTGTGTCTGGATTTACGGGCGGGTCTGAAAATCACCGCTGTGTTACGTAACCCAGCGGTGTTTAGCATAAACCCGCCCCTGCTGCTGTAGAGGTATAAATACATTCAGCGCACACTACTACTACTACTACAGTCTACAGTTAGCCAGTTAGCTGAGTTAGCCGCCAAGTTAACCGCCGAGCTAGCCACCGAGCTAGCTGCCGAGTTAACCGCCGAGCTAGCAGCTGAGTTAGCAGCAGAAAGCTCTCAGACCTAGCGTCCATGTTTCTGGTAGAGGTGGTGACTTTGATTGACAGGTGACACTTGGTAGGGGGCGGGGTTTCAGCGGACTCGGAGGGCACTCCCACAGCGTTTGGGAGCAGAGAAAAAGGTTGATTTTTACACAACTTTAAAGCCTAATTTCATATATTTGGCGATTTGTCTAATAATTCAAATTTGGCAGGGTGGTTAACAACACACTCTTCAGTGGTATGTCAAACTCAGAACACATATTTATTCTTACTTTACACAGACTTTAATCTCCTCAACCTTGTTAAAAAACTGGTAAATATTTGATTTGATTGGTTTGATCATGTCTGCTTTCTTCAGCTCTGCCTGCTTCACATTCAGTCTGCTGCTGTAGTTCACTGCGCAGCTTTAGTTCATCATGTTGAACTAATGCAACCATTCCTCATTTTATTGTTAATTCATCTGATATATTTCCTCCAGATGCTCCAAAGCTTCCTTCTGTGTCAGTGAGTCCCTCTGTTGAGATAGTGGAGGGCAGTTCAGTGACTCTGACCTGTAGCAGTGATGCTAACCCAGCAGCTAATTACACCTGGTACAAGGAGAACCAAACACTGCTTCAAAGGTCAGAGAGACATTTTCATTTTACCTCTATCAGCTCTGAGGACAGACGGATCTACTACTGCAAGTCTGAGAATAAATATGGACAGATCAACTCTTCATTTCTATTCATTGATGTCCAGTGTAAGTATCAATCAATCCATTTTTATTCATATAGTGCTAAATCACAACAAAAGTCATCTCAAGGCACTCAACACATAGAGCAGGTCTTAACCGTACTCTTTAAGTTTAATTTAAAGAGACCCAACATTCCAACATGAGCAAGCACTTGTCAACAGTGGCAAGGAAAAACTCCCTTTTAACAGGAAGAAACCTCAGGCAGAACCAGGGTCAAAGTGGGCGGCCATCTGCCTCGATCGGTTGGGGTAGAGAGGAGAGAGAGAAAGGATAGGAGAGAGACGCACATTGAAAATCAACATTGAAGTTAGTAGGTCCGGGACTGGAATCTGTCATCCCGACGTCTACAGGCCCGGATTACCTGTGAGATGAGAAAGCACAGAGAACTCCATGAAGAACTTTGAGTTAGTAAATGCATTTATAGTGTGTGAATGTAAATGGATATAGATTGATGGATAGAGAGAGAGGGAGGAGGAGAAAAGAGCTCAGTGCATCATGGAAGTCACCCAGCAGTTTAAGCCTATAGCAGCATAAACTAGGATCTGGTCCAGGACAAGCCTGGCCAGCCCTAACTATACGCTTAATCAAAAAGGAAAGTCTTGAGCCCACTGTTAAACGTAGAAAGGGTTTCTGCGCCCCGGACCCAATCTGGGAGATGGTTCCACAGGAAAGGAGCCTGATAACTGAAGGCTCTGCCTCCCATTCTACTTTTAGAGATACTAGGAACCACAAGTAAGCCTGTGTGCTGGGAGCGAAGCGTTCTAGTAGGTACATAAGATACTATGAGCTCTTTAAGATATGATGGCGCCTGACCATTAAGAGCTTTGAAAGTGAGGAGAAAGATTTTAAATTCTATTCTGGATTTTACAGGAAGCCAATGCAGTGAAGCTAAAATGGGGTTATATGATCTCTCTTTTTCTAGATTTGTCAGTACGCGTATAGCTGCATTCTGGACCAGTTGGAGAGTCTATAGAGACTTGTTAGGGCAGCCTGATAATAATGAATTACAATAATGCAGTCTAGAAGTAACAAATGTGTGGTCTAGTTTTTTTCAAAATACAGAATAACTACACATCTTTTGGGCCAAGGGTGGATTCTAGGGGTGTGACGATACACTCAACTCAATAATCCTTTAACATTGTACATAATAATATGAATGTGATAAATCTCCATCAATGTTTCCTCCTCCAGATTCTCCAAAGCTTCCCTCTGTGTCAATGAGTCCCTCTGGTGAAATCATTGAGGGCAGTTCAGTGACTCTGACCTGTAGCAGTGATGCTAACCCAGCAGCTAATTACACTTGGTACAAGAAGAATGTAAATCCAGACCTTCAACCTCTCAGTAAAGAACCACAGTTTGTCTTCAGCTCCATCCAGTCCTCTGACTCTGGAGAGTATTACTGTACAGCTGAGAACCAGCTGGGGAAGAGGACATCTGAATACATCTTTATTGATGTGAAATGTGAGTAAAATAGTCTATTTAGAAAGCAACATACAGCTGTGAATCTCCTCAACCTTGTTAAAAAACTGGAAAATATTTGATTTGATTGGTTTGATCATGTCTCCTTTCTTCAGCTCTGACTGCTTCACATTCAGTCTGCTGCTGTAGTTCACTGATCAGCTTCAGTTCATTGTGTTGTACTAATGCAAACATTCCTCATTTTATTGTTAATTCATACTGATATATTTCCTCTAGATGCTCCAAAGCTTCCCTCTGTGTCAGTGAGTCCCTCTGCTGAGATAGTGGAGGGCAGTTCAGTGACTCTGACATGTATCAGTGATGCTAACCCAGCAGCTAATTACACCTGGTACAAGAACAACCAAACACTGCTTCAAAGGCCAGAAAGACATTTTCATTTTACCTCTATCAGCTCTGAGGACAGAGGGATGTACTCCTGCAAGTCTGAGAATAAATATGGAAAGATCAACTCTTCATTTCTATTCATTGATGTCCAGTGTAAGTACAAAACAACTACACAGCTTTTAGGGGTGTGATGATACACTCAGCTCACGAGACGAGCGTTACGACACGATATTGCGTTCACGAGAACAAGAGAAAATGAGATGACTTCAATGACGAAATAGATGACTGGAAAAATAGTCTTTTATTTGACTGACAGTCACAAAATGTTTTGAAATTCTTTAACTAATCATCTTTTAGTGTTTTTAGAGTTTTTTTCTCAAAATATTACAGCACCACCTCCAGGCCAATTTTTTATTCTTCACATATGACCCTAATATGCCGTCGTAGCAAACCGATTGTCTTTTTCTTTTTGATTGCTTGAAAGAATAAAACACCTTTTTTTCTCAAAATATTACCCCACGTCAGTAGTTTCATTTTATTTTTTTGGTGTGTTTGTTGTATAAAACTTTGACACCTCCTGCTGGCGGTTTAAAGGAATGGCAGGCATCAATTTGTCAAATTTTTCAAATAAAACATGCAAAACCATAATCATTTGTAAGATGCTTAATAACATTAAAGGCATCTACACATGTACACAACAGAAATAATCCTCTAACATTATACATAATAATATTAATGAGATGCATCTCCATAAATGTTTCCTCCAGATGCTCCAAAGCTTCCTTCTGTGTCAGTTAGTCCCTCTGCTGAGATAGTGGAGGGCAGTTCAGTGAATTTGACCTGTAGCAGTGATGCTAACCCAGCAGCTAATTACACCTGGTACAAGGAGAATGAAGACTCACCTAAAGCATCAGGACAGATCTTCACCATCACTGATGTCAGACCTGAACACAGTGGGAATTATTCCTGTGAAGCCCATAACAGAAGAGGACGTCATAACTCCACCTTACATCTGACTGTTGTGAAAGGTAAGTTACACACACACACATACACGCAGACAGCACAAGAGGTCTTCACCTATTGAAGAGGTGTATCTTCTTTCTGTTGGTCCCAAATTTTTAGGGAAATCAGTATTTATAATGATCGTCATCGGGTTGACTTTGGTGGTCCTGATACTGATTCCTCTCCTTCTCTTGTTTCTGTGGATGAGGTAAAACAATAAAGAAAACATCTTTTCATTTATCTTCGTTTTTAAGTAAATTTTTATTTTGTTAAATGTTAAATATTTCTCGTTTTTGTTGGATTCATTCCAGGAAGAAGAAAACTCTGCGCTCCAACACTGAACTGAATCAACTTGTAGAGACTATAAAGGTGAGAGAGAGAAACCTTATTGACAGAACTTAACCAAAAGTACAGTTATATTTATTTGACTTATAAATGTACTACAACACATTATATTATCAACATGAAATCATTAAGTGAATTAAAAAAAATGTTTAAAACAGCTTTCTGGTTAGACCTTAGGAAATATCTCAGCACAGAATTAAGTCTGAAGCATTATTATGCAGATTGCACAAATGATGCTTTTTGAGTCTCATATTGTCATCTCTCCCCATCAGTTGGACCCTTGTGCTGTGTATGAGTCTCAGATTTGCGGGTCAACACTGGAGCAGAGACAGACGAAAACCTGAAGTAAAATCCAGTCAGGTTGGAGCCTCCTGAAAGGTAAAAAACAGGCTGACATCTGATTCATAGTTACAGTTATGAGATCTACCTCATCTAAATCATCTCATCTTTTGTTCTGATGCAGTTGAACCAGAGGCTGGACTCACCTGATGGAAACAGAAAGTAGTACAACAGTGAAATATGACAGTGGAGAGAGAGGCTGTAGAGGACCATGTGGACGTTTTCATGTTCAGTTTTCAGCAGCAGCTGCAGGTAGAAGTGAGCAGCACAGACAGTCAGTAACAGCATGTAGCAGAAGCTTTGAGAAGAATGTGCTGATGGCAGCTTGAACTGAATCATGTCGATGTGTCAAACATGATTGATTGTTTAGATCAGTTGAATATCAGGTGGTGTGTGTGACTCAACTGATTTATAATTTACTGAGTGTTCCGTCTGAACTAATGCAAGCTTACTTTTAGTTATATTACAGATATTTAGGATTAGAGCTGCAATGCAAACTGTTATTTTAAATGTGTACATACTGTAATTAATCACTATTGATGAATCCTGATTGGCTTCTTGTGCAGTTTACTGTATATTTTCACACATCAAACATAATCTCAGTTTTATCACACTTTGCTGAATGTCACATTATCCAGGTGTTGCAGTGGCTGATATACAATAAACAGCCAGCTTCCCCGACATCTCCGTAGTTGGAAACATGATTTCAGTTCCCTTTCACTGCTGCAGAGGGCGACAGTGTGCAGAAAGTTTCAGCTATACATAGTTTTTATGTTTATTTTTCAGGATCTGAATGTATTTACCAGATATGAAGACAAATCAAATTTTACTCTTTTCTTTAAATCTGTTCTTTTGTGGCCATTTATTTCTCACTTACCCTCTAGTTTAAGAGGAAACCGTCATAGTTTATTATGATTTGGGATATTGCTAAAATGAAGATGCACAGACACAGTTTGTATTGAAGAAGACCTTAATTGTCATGTTATCTGTTTATCCTCTTTTCAGTGCATTTAAACTCTTTGGGGTCAGTGAAGCAGAATATGTGGCAGTTTACTGAGTATGAAGCTTTTTCAGTATAACAGTCCATATTTGTTAGTGACAGCTGTAGATCACTGACTGAATCATTTTCATACTTAGACACCTCGACTGTGAGAGTTTGTTTAACTACTGTACAACAAGGTCACCAATGTGAACAATCAATGCTTCTGAAACTGAACCTCTAACTGTCATGATTAATGAATTTAATGTCAAGTGTAAACATATTAAGATGCAACTCAAACATAAAAAGTGAAAAGTACTGAAAGTAACTTTAAATGTGTAAACAACCAGTGATGGATGGTAAAATGTTGTCTCAGGGTTGTGATTCAGTATCTGTGATGTTTCACTGCCCTCTAGTGGTGAAGCTTCAGTGTTGCAGAGAGTCAAAGAGACTACTACAGAGAGCATCTTCACACAGCAGAAGAACTGATTTCTGATGTGCTCTGTGTTACAGTCAGAATGATTGTGAATGAGTGAGTTTACAACTGTAGATGTAAAACATTTTGTGATCTAATTTACACATAGATCTCTGAGAATGCACTGCTTTTTACTTGTTTCTTAATACTTACAATAAACACTGTGCTCAGCTTCTTACTTCTCATACTGATGCACTACATCTCTTTGAACTCATGGTGGTGTATTCAGTGTCTCAACATGCACTAGAAGTGTGAGGAGATGCATCAAACCAACTGTCACACATCTGACACATACATCACATGTTTTCTTTAGACACAAACAAACTGAAAGGTTAAAATTCAAAAATGAATTATTTCTCTTTAAATTACCAGAAGCACAGAAGACTGATCTCTTATTCTCAATATAGCAAAGATCACAATAAGTCTCTAGAGAACAGGAAAACTTGCTTGTCACATACGCTTATACTGTCACTTGGCTCCTCATGCATATTCATATTAATAAGAAAGAGGAAGGAAATGTACGCATTTAATTTAAGCCTGATATCCCACTTCTGCTCACAGATCACAGACGACGAGTATCTTAACAGACAACGCCCTTCTCTGCTGTAAGTAGAACAGTTTACTGATATAATTTATAACTATTACATGTTGTTAACATTATTTGATGTATTTTATTGTCTCTGAAGCCTCACAGAGAGATGAGAGGAGCAGCTATGAGTTTAACAGCAGCAGCCAGAGGATTTTTTGTCTTCCTTCTCTCTGTGTCAGGTACTGTATATCTACATTTACATTGTAGGACATTTAGCACACTTATTCAGAGCAGCATGAAGTCATTTTAAGAAAGTAAATGAAAAATATCTCAGATCAGCACTTTTGTTGGTTTGATGTGTGATGCATTATGATGAATAACAAACATCCACTTCTGTTCATGCCTGTGTAAATTATAGCTGTTAAGTGAAAGCAAAATGATAAAAAAAAATTAAAGATGTGTCTGCATCAAAATAAACTCCCGCGGCTGTACTGAACGAGAAGAGCCGATGTCTGTCGGAGAGAGCCGAATCTTCAGCCTCCTGCTCAGCAGTCTGTTTGGCTGAAGCAGGGGCGGGAGTTTATTTTGATGGGCACACCATTCGGCCAATCACATGCGAGGACAGACTATGATCATACCATTATGTGAAAAAAGGAAGTGGGGCATACGCTCCAAAGACAGCGAGTGTAGTGGTACAGGCCAGATACACACAGCAGAGAGAGACGGAGAAGGATTTAAGTGCAAGCATGTCAATGTGTTCAGTTGTTCTGTGTTCAGTTCAAGGTTTTTCAGGTGTTTATAAAGGTTTGATTAAAATGTTAAACAAAAGTAACTGTATTTTTTTTGTAATGAAAAACATGCATACAAATAAGGGTTTTATGAAAACACTGAATGAAAACTTGCTTACCAATACACAAACCATTCATAATTGTTAAATCAGGCTAACATAGAACGCTCTGAGTGATACTAAATGAAGAGCCGTTTGGGAGTCAAAAGAGCCGATACTTTAAAAAGTGCTGCGCTCCTCCCCCGTGCAGCGCGTGCTCTCACTGGTTAAACATGCTTCCTCTCATACTGTGGGGATGAGCCTTCACGTGCGTGCAGCGTGCACGGCAGTTTCATCTGTGGGGAGGGGCTTTGAAGGCAGAGCTGCAGCCAGGCGGGGAGTTCCAGTCCCCTGAAATGAGGCCAACGCGGAAGTAATTTAAAACTGCATTCTATCAAAAGGCCACCAGGGGGTCTTGGTGTCAAAAGGACTTCCGTCTCTTTACAAGTCAATGGAGAATTCACCAACTTCTCACTTGATTTCTAACCTCAGTAAACGTTTTCAAAATGTGTTTATGGTCTCAATCGCTAGTTTAAAGCCTTCTTCAATGCAGTATGATGTTCATTAGTGAAATGTTGGCCTCCCTGATTTTATATTTGACGATAAAGCAGGGTATGCATTGGGGCGTGTCTACGTGGTGATTCACAGGTTGATTGATTCACAGGTTCAGGAGCGCGGACAGATAGACTGCAGGAAATAGCCGTGAACATGTTTCACACCGACAGTTTTCTCTTGAGTTTTGTGGTTATAGTTAGTCGTAACAGCTAACTTGGTTAGCATAACCAGTTTGCCAGTGTAGACTTTGGTAGATCCAGCCCTTGCAACCCCCCCTGCTCCGCCCTCTTGCTCCTCCTGATGACCATATAAGAAGAAGAAGTTTTTATTTTTCTCGGCATGCACCGGAAATTTTCAAGATGGCGCTGCCCAGATCCGAAACTATTGGCTTCCAAACAGCAGTCCACAAACCAATGGGTGATGTCACGGATGCTACGTATGGCTGCAGCGCAGCAAAGAGGAAGGGGGGGTGTACTCGTTCACATTTTCTGGCTAAGTCCACTTTTTTCTCAAAACTACAAACTGCAGCTTTAAGAATGATGAACACGTCAATAACTTCTTAGTGAAAGATGTTAAAACACAAATGTCTCATATTTTCCTACCGTAGTAACTAACTAACCGTAACTATATTTAATAGTTTAACTTTTATACCGTGCAGTGTCCTATAAATCATTTGACAAATCAATGGTCTGCTGTTGATTATATTTCAACACTTAGTTTGGATGAGGGGTTATTATAAAATACTGTATTCCAGTTCAGTTCTAGTTAGACTGATGCAGAATGAGGAGCTTTGAATGACAACGACTGCAGATAAAATCATATTGGTGCCATGATCCACTTTGTTTTATTCACTGATGCTTAACTTGTTATGAATCTGATTATGGTTTCTGATGTGCTCTGTTACAGTGGTACAGGGTCAGAATCACTGGGGAGTGACTTACACTTCTACTCACATCTGTGCCATAAAAGGATCAACAGTGGACATACACTGCACCTACAGATACCCATCCAGGATAAATCATGTTGATACTGCAGTTGATGAAACATTCTGGTTTAAAGGGAGTAATTATGAACCTGTGGATCTGAGAACAGACTCAGAGTACGCAGGTCGTGTGCAGTATCACTGTGATAAGAACGACTGCACTCTGAGAATCACAGACCTGAGAGAGAGAGACTCAGCTGAGTACAAGTTCAGGTTCACAACAAACCAACCAGGAGGGAAATATACTAGTTCATCTGGAGTCACTTTGACTGTCACAGGTAACATTTTAATAGTAAGACTTAATTTAATGAATTTTAAATGGTTAACATCTTGGAAATGTTACTGTGAATGTTTGTGTGTACGAACATAAATTACATTTCTTTTCTTGAAGCATATTTTGAATGTGTAAATTCCTGATAAAAAGGCAGCGCTGCTCTGTAGTTTTGGATCTTTTAAAGGAGAAATAATGAAAAGAGAGATTTTCATTGCTTCTTAGTAGGTGAAATACTGTGAAAGTATCAAGATGCTCAGTCCATGAAAATGAGCCGTTTGGACTTTCGTACGGTTGTGATGTCACGACTATACATCAGCGTCGTTAAGGGCAGAGCGGAGACAGTCGCTAAGGAAACGCTGCACAGTTATTGGATGTCAGGAAATAAATTAGTCATTGCACAGGCTTTTAAATGTTGGATAACATCCTCTGTTTCTGTTTTTTCTAAACAGATCCAGATCTCCAGGTGCAGGTGATCCCATCAACAATCAATCCTTCCTCAGCAGAGCTGAAGTGTCACAGCAGCAGTTGTCGTCTACCTGATCGTTCTTCCTTCATCTGGTACAACAATGGACAGAAAATTAGTGGAGAAACATTTTCTTCTTATTCAGCCAATGTCAATGATGGAGACAGCTATTCCTGTGCTGTTACAGGATATGAGGATTTCCCCTCTCCTTCAGTTTGTGAGTTTTCTTCACAGTCTTCCACTAACATAACAGCATCTTGTGGAGTCTTTTATAAAAAAAAAAAAAACTGTAAAATGACTTCATGTATTTCTAGCATGAGTGAAACCACTGTCTCACTTGTTATTGGCACCATGTTTTTTTCATTGAGCTCTACTGTTGTCAGTATCAATACAATACAGCCTGCTCTGTGTTACTGCAGAGAAATATGTAGTTTTAACAGTTTAGAAATGTTTTATCCTTCCTATTAGAGAAACTCTTGTGAAACACACGCACACAATGAAGGACTCAGTGCTGACTTTCAATATTATTTTTCAGGTGTCCGTGGTCAATCCTGCAACAGAGTGATTTACACTGACAGAAGCATCTGTGCCTTCAGAGGCTCATCAGTGGACATTTCCTGCACATACAGCAGTTATGAATCTATCACATCATCATTCTGGTTCAGTCCTGATCGTAGTCATCAGTGGCAGAATCCATCACAGCCTGAGGACCTTAGTAAAGACTCCCAGTATGCAGGTCGTGTTCAGCTCCTTGAAACAGAGAGAGGACGCTCCACTCTGAGAATCTCTGACCTGAGAGAGAGCGAGTCAGCCAAGTATCACTTCACATTCAAAACACAAAGCTTTGAATGGAGGAGTAGTTTACCTGGAACAACTCTGACTGTCACAGGTACTGATGAACACAAACACTGACACAGTACATTTAAATAAGCCGATTAGAAATGAATGGGGTGATGGGCTGAACTAATGGAGATTAATCTTATTTAATATCGATGGCGAATGAATGATTTTCATCATTTAGTGTACTAATTCATTTTAGGTCTTTATTAAATTATCCACCAGTTTAGTTGGTCACTTATATGAATTGTCATTTTAACTGTCCGCCTTTCGGTTAGTTATTTGTAATGTACAGACGATGTTTCTCTTTGTTTTCTCACAGAGCCAAATCTTCAAGTGCAGGTTAACAGAGTCAATCGGTATTCTTCCTGGGCAGAGCTGAAGTGTCACAGCAGCTGTCGTCTACCTGATCGTTCTTCCTTCATCTGGTACAAGAATGGACAGAAAATTCAGGATAAAACATCTTCTACTCATGAAGGGTACTTTACTTCTGCAGACAGCTCTTATTGTGCATTACAAGGATTTGAGCATCATCCTGCTCCTTCAGTGTGTGAGTTGACCTAACTATTGCTACTATTAAGTAATTAAACATTCAGTTCCTGCACCAGACCTGTGGTGACAGAGCTTTCTTCATAGCTGCCCCCTCCCTCTGAACTCTCTCCCCAAACACATCTGAGACTGTACTGACCTGTCTGTTGAAAACACTGATCAAAATTCTAACATTTTTAGATCTGATTTTAATGTGTGATTAATGTCATGTGTGACCTTGTACTTTTAGTGTTTTCTTTCTAAAGATCCTTTAAACTTATGTTCAGAGTCAATTAGTATCCTAAAAAGACATCTATAAACAAAATCTATTATTATTATTATTATTATTATTATTATTATAGCTGTGTTTTAAATTATTTTTATCTTTCAGGTGTCCATGGTCAATCCTGCAACAGAGTGATTTACACTGACAGAAGCATCTGTGCCTTCAGAGGCTCATCAGTGGACATTTCCTGCACATACAGCAGTTATGGATCTATCACATCATCATTCTGGTTCAGTCCTGATCGTAGTCGTCAGTGGCGGAATCCCTCACAGCCTGAGGACCTTAGTAAAGACTCCCAGTATACAGGTCGTGTTCAGCTCCTTAATACAGAGAGAGGACGTTCCACTCTGAGAATCTCTGACCTGAGAGAGAGCGATTCAGCCCAGTATCACTTCACATTCAACACAAGAAGCTTTGAATGGAGGAGTAGTTTACCTGGAACAACTCTGACTGTCACAGGTACTGATGAACACAAAGACTGACACAGTACATTTAAACAAGCTGTATATATTGTAGGCACTGTTGTCTTGAAAGAAGTTTTTATTGCTGGGGGGTAACTTTGAGACTGGGGCTGAGTCTGTGGCATTGAGCTGGGCCAAGCAGGACAGGAGAATGCTGAGGGGAGCAAGGCAGAGGGGAATCCAGAGATCAGCAAACAGACTGTGTGAATAGGTCTACAATCTTGTAATCAGATGTAGCCTGAACTAGGTATACATGCGGGACTAATCGTGATTGATAGCAGCTTGTGCCCTGACTCCTGGCCACATGTCCACTCTACTTTTTTTGTGTTTTTCTTTTTCTTCCCCCAAAGATCCAAATCTGCAAGTGATGGTGATTAGGTCAACAGTCCATGCTTCCTGGGCAGAGCTGAAGTGTCACAGCAGCTGTCGTCTACCTGATCGTTTTTCCTTCATCTGGTACAAGAATGGACAGAAAATTCAGGATGAAACATCTTCTACTTATAAAGGAAACGTTTCTCCTGCAGACAGCTATTCCTGTGCATTAAAGGGACTTGAGCATCATCCTGCTCCTTCAGTGTGTGAGTTTACCTAACTATGTCACTAACACAATGTCAAAATGTATCCAAGGTAACAGACAGTTGATTTTAATATGAGCAGCAATGAGGGAATCAACTTTCACTCCTCACTTTCTGTCAAACATTTGCTTCTTACATTGTGTCAGTTATTCCACTGTTGACCAACTATGTTTTCTCCTCCAGATGTTTCAAAGCTTCCCTCTGTGTCAGTAAGTCCCTCTGGTGAAATCATTGAGGGCAGTTCAGTGACTCTGACCTGTAGCAGTGATGCTAACCCAGCAGCTAAATACACCTGGTACAAGAAGAATGTAAATCCAGACCTTCAACCTCTCAGTAAAGAACCACAGCTATTCTTCAGCTCCATCCAGTCCTCTGACTCTGGAGAGTATTACTGTACAGCTGAGAACCAGCTGGGGAAGAGGACATCTGAATACATCTTTATTGATGTGAAATGTGAGTGAAACAGGTTATTTAAAAAGCAACATTCATCTCCTTAACCTTGTTAAAAAACTGGAAAGTATTTGTCTGATCGTGTATGTTTTCTTCAGTTCTGCCTGTTTCACATTCAGTCTGCTGCTGTAGTTCACTGAGCAGCTTCAATACAACATGTTGAACTAACGTTCAACCCTTCCTCATTTTATTGTTAATTCATATTGATATATTTCCTCCAGATCCTCCAAAGCTTCCCTCTGTGTCAGTGAGTCCCTCTGCTGAGATAGTGGAGGGCAGTTCAGTGACTCTAATCTGTAGCAGTGATGCTAACCCAGCAGCTAGTTACACCTGGTACAAGGAGAATGAAGACTCACCAAAAGCATCAGGACAGATCTTCACCATCACTGATGTCAGACCTGAACACAGTGGGAATTATTACTGTGAAGCCCAGAACAGAAGAGGACGTCATAACTCCACCTTACATCTGACTGCTGTGAAAGGTAAGGTATTCCTTTTCACCCTTACAGCACAAATCCTAGTTTGTTTACAATTAACAGTCATCTATCTCCATTTCTAGACAAAGTAACAACAAAAATGAACATCATCAGGTTGACTCTGGTGGTCCTGATGCTGATTCCCGTGCTTCTTTTAGGTCTGTGGATGAGGTAAAAAAAATCCATCAGTTCCATCACTGCTCTTTTTCATTAAAATACTTATTTCCCATCTTGAAGTCATTAATTGCATATTTACTTGATTTAATCCAGGAAGACGAAAACTCTTCTATCCACTACAGTACCGAATGACGTCATAGAGTGTATGGAGGTGAGGGGTTATTTTATTATTATTATTAGTATAATTATTATGATTGTTATTGCTTTGAATATGTGTTAACTGGATTTTTATACAAAATGACAACTGGAAAGAATTTTGCTTTAGATATTTCATGTACATTCTAGGATCAAATCTATGAACGATGTTCATTGAGTCTCTTTTTGTCCCCCCAAGAATGTCTCAACTTTGGAGGCACAGACAGCAGGCACCGAAGAGCAGGAAGACATGCTGTGAAGTCCAGTCACACTGAACTCAAAACAAGTTCTTACATAACATAAGTGTGTGTGGTAGTTTGTAGATTCACTGAAAGTAGAGGCGAGAGAGTTGGGTGACTTATTAAGATGGTGGAGAACAGAAGTTGTGTAATATGCAAGCTAACATTTGTCGTGGTTCCTTTTCATCTTCAAGCTTGAGTGACGTCACAAAACTTGTAATTTCACTTTTTTAATTTTCATCAAGTGACTTTCTGTCCAACTCAGTTGTAGACTACTTTGAGATGATAATATAGCATTCCTGTGATAAACATTGCTCAAGTGTATACATAAGCTTTTTAACATGCTTCTTAATATGCTAACATTAACATATATACATGCTACCAAACTTAATATGAGCACAGTTTAGATTGTATCCCTTTCTGAAGTAACTGGAGTATCACCCCTCTGGTTGCATTTTTCTGGTTTATGGACCAAATATGGTGTCACCCATGTCATTTATTGGATACTCCCCCTGCCTCCCTCCCTGTGTTGGATAATGACTGGCCTGAAGTCACATGACCAGATACCCAACCCACCCATCTTGGTAGATACATATCTGGCTGCACATAACTGGTAATATGTTATCTTTTCAATTTGTTTCTATTTAAATACTGCTTGTAATGTGCTTCATGAATACCTTGATGAAGGCCTCAAGCCAAAACACTTTGATCTATTAATAAAGTTGTTCTATAGCTACTACTAAGTGTTCCTGGAGCTGTTACTTTTTTGGGGACTTTTTTCCCTTCTCCATGCACCTTGAAAGTAGGGGAAGTTGTGCCAGTGACCTCTACCATGCTTCTACAACTAGCTTACATACAACATGTTACATCATTAACATCTCGGCTTGTTTAAAATCAACATGTTAAAATCATCCCTCAGTAGTTGATAGAGAGCAAAAACAGCACTAAAATAGAGTGAATATTTTACTTACATTCACCAGGTGGACAGACTCACGACTCTTAATGAATGATAATGTTCCGTAACTGCTAAGTAGAAATAAGCTGATGACAAGTTCAATACATCATCTTAAAAGACGTCAGTGTTGTGTTCACTACTTGTTTCTGCTGTCCCCAAGTGGTCATAAAGATCATTAAATGCAGGTTGCAACACTTGTGCCTTATTTCAGAAAATGTTACACATGGCTCATTAGGGGGAAATGTTCATGTCAAAAGACTGTCATAAAATATAAATTAATCTTATTTTCCACTTTCAATAAATCATTTTTTAAAACCCACATCAGTCCTGTTAATAACTATCAAATATTCATTCATTTGCAGGATTTTAACCCATCAAATGCCAGTTTGTTTACCTAATACAACTGCTTTTTAAATGCTCAAAGCTTAATAACTGATTGTAACTTATACGTTTGATATTATATCCTATTGAGTTTGACAACCTGTGCATGTGTGTGAGTGGATGCATGAATGAAAGTGGTTGCATGTGTGTTTGTGAGAGAGAGAGAGAGAGAGAGAGAGAGAGAGAGAGAGAGAGAGAGAGAGAGAGAGAGAGAGAGAGAGAGAGAGAGAGAGAGAGAGAGAGAGAGAGAGAGAGAGAGAGAGAGAGAGAGAGAAAAAAAAGCTATACATTATGTGCCTCACATTTATTTTTCACTACACACATACACACACCTTCATGCTTCATAAAACAGGACGAGCAGGACTGGGAAAAACTGCATTGTAATCTCCAATAGGCAAAATAGAGCTAAATGGCGCCATCTGGTGGCGAGAGAGAAAAACTACCATTTTGAAGCCAAATCTCCAAAATAACAAGCCAGAACGCAGTAATGCATGAAAGAGTCATATTTTGCAGTTTTCATTGGTTTTAATGGGGACATATGTGTCCCTAAGAATTTCTGTTTGACACGTTTTTTCTACACAGTGTATTATATAGCTATTATAAGTGATTTGGTTGAATTAGAAAATAAAAATAAAATAAAAATTTGGAAGAATTGATGCCATATGCCTGAACAAAGCCTAAAATTATCAGGAAAATGAAAAGACAAGGCCAAACGTAAACTTAAGACTGACGAAACAGGCCGACAGTTTAGACAGATCAAAGTTGAGCCAAGTCTGACAATGTAAAGCTGAGCCTGACAAGCGGAGTCTGAGATGTCTTACAATGAAAATAGAAAAAATAATTAGGTAAGTTATTCAAGTAGTAGTTTTTATTTTGCCTCTCTAAAAAAAACAACAACAAAGTGCATGGCCAACAAATGTGGCGTGTAATGAGCATTACAGCTTCACAAGGCTGCTTGATAAATGTGGCAACCCTGCCGAGCAGCCGTATGATTTATTAACACTCTCTGTGACTGAAAGGCTCGAGGTGATCTGCAGAGATGAATGAAGAGAAGCAACACCTGTCTGTGAAATCTGTCAAGCAGTCTGTGTCTCTGTGAGGGAATTTAGACCAGGTCAAAGGTCACCTGTTGAACCTACCTGAACTCTCCTAGCAGGTTTGGCCAGACAGGAGAGCCTGTTGTTGAAAATGACGATAAGTCACATAAAACCAAGGAAATTCATATAATACTATCTTTTTAAATGTTTAATCAAAACATCCTACATGCTTAGTCAATTAATTTAGTAATTGGATTGATTATAATGATCACTTTTAAATTGTGTTAATTATTTGTTTTTGTAACATGATGTCACATTGGTATTGAATGACTTGTTTCTATTTTGTAATATACTTCACAAAACATTAGCTCTCTTCACAATGATTTTAAGGGCTACTTCATGACATTATCTTGTGTCTGTTTAAAGCCAAACTGGTGTGTATATACATCATGAGTTACAGTACCTTGTATGATACAACCTATACACAAAGCACATATCTATTGTAATTAGATTAATTAATTTGATTTAAAAGTCTGTTATTGTTAACTTCATTAATGTGTCAACTGTCTTGAGATGATTCCTTTCAATTTCAGCTTTATTGAGCAGTTTTATTATCTGTAAAACTATTTGCAAGATAATTTGTACAAATAAATTACAGTAATACAATTCCTCTTACTTAATGTTTGCACAGAATAACTAGATACACCTTTAAAGGAGGAGGAATCTGCCTCTCCTGCTCTTCAAGGTGTGAGTTCTCCGTGAGGAGAGAATCAGGCTCCATATGCTGGTCTAATCCAGTCCAGGTGGTCCTGTCCGCTTTTATTAGCAGAGGCTACGGCCAGACCAGAGAAGCCTTCAGCCATCATCCATCAGGTCGACTCTGAATCAGAGAGGAAAGCCGAGCAAATTGATCTTGAGCTTACCAGGAGATTATGGGCAATTTACCTCTCTGCAGCTATGACTCCAATATTTATATTTAAAGAGGTAAAGATGCATTTTAAGCCTGTAGGTGCTTTTAAATGTTAGTCTGTGGTTGGGCTCTAATGTTAATTGCTCAGGATCTGAAAGCTGATGAGACAATCAATAGCTTTTGATCCCAAATAACCCTCCAACATGTTCTGTATTGTACGGAAACTTATAAAGAGCACTAAAGAAACAGGCAGATGCTGTTAAAGTATTTGCATGAAGTGTTTCTAATACATTTCCATGATATCTGAATCATTCATTGAAGACAAATAAAATTATCCTGTACACATTTGTTAAGAAATTTAATCAAGGCTTCTGAACATATTCCATGATCAGCAATGGCGATGAAAGTAACCATAAATATATATATATAAATAGATAAATAACCTACAAACTAACAGTTGAAGAAAGTACTAATCATGTTTGGGGTATAACAGTGACAAAGAGTAAATGTCCAGACACACATCAAGTTAAAATCAAGTTGAAATCTCCATCAACATACTTGTACATCGAACCAAACCTGGGTTTGATAGTATTTGTGGTGTTTGTTTTAACTTCCTGCGAGGCTCAGATTGGTGGGCGTTGACCATATCAGGACAAATTAGGAATGATTCAGGTGAGGCAGCGAACACACATTTTTCAAGTTTTCTGTGGTTTTGCTTCTTCACATTCCAGCAGTTGTAAAGTTAAAAAAGAAAAGAAGAAAAAAGAAACCAGGGGAGCTGACAAAGCAAAATACAGCTCTAGAAATGTGAAAAGGGATGAGGGGGATAATCCCAGCAAAGAAGTGCAAAGTTCATTTAATGTGCAAGCCGGGACTACATGCAGGACTGGCTGATAGTTTAGGAAAGTTTATTAATTCTCTGCACTTTTAAAGCATTATTTTGCACATCAACTTTTACACCCAAACAAACCAATAAACCTTCTCTTTGGACAAGACTCACAGCTACAGTAACAAAGCGATACTCAGCAGCCCAGCAACCACCACACGCCGCTGTTGGAGGTCACCGAGCAGCTGATTTTCGATGGTCGACTTTAGAAGCTTCTTCAATGGGGACTAATGCATGTTAACTCGATATAGAGATAAGGTATTACACTTCTGTTAAGTTGGGAGCTTGTGGGAGGAATAGTCAACACTGAAGCAGCACAGGCCAAGATATTATGAATTTTCGTCACTATAGTTGAGTCAAGCTCCAAAAAAAACTAAAAAACAACCTGGATCTTACAGTTTCCACAAAGCATCTTACTCTCAAATTCTACAATCTCTACTCTGTTATTGATGTAAGGTCTTTAGCAAATGAACAGCACTAAATGTAACAAATTCTTCAACCAGAGCCACAGTTTAAAATTGTTTTGGGATAAGTGTTCTCTGTCCTGTTCACACATTTCCTTTCAGTCTGAGGCTTTTAACTGGAAACCTTTGAGTCATAAACCTGCTTTTCTGAGCTCTTTCTGGTCCTGTTCGGTGATAATCCTTGCCCATCTGGCACCTTCTGTCAGCAAGTTAAAACAAAACAAGTTATTTGCAAACATTGTCTGACCCAGGTTTGAAATTGTGTCACTTGAATTCACAGCTCTGCTCTCCCACCAGACAGTTGATGTTCTTCCACCAAGTCTTAGAGAGGCTCTTGATCTTATCGGGCGTCTTCCTACTCAGAGTGAGCCTCTGTGGCTGCTGGACACTGCTACTGTCCGTCTGCTGGATGCTGGCCAAGATGGCTGAATCAAAAGTGTCCTTCAGGTTCTTCTGGGTCAGCGCAGAGCACTCAGCAAAGCTTACCGCCCCGAGCTCCTGGGCGAGTTGCTGGCCTTCCTCTGTGCCCACTGGTCGCTCCTGGTTCTGAGCCAGGTGGATCAGTACCTGGACATCCTCCCTCAGGTCCAGCTGGGTGCCAACTAGGATCAGGGGTGCACCAGGACAGTGCTGACGGATCTCAGGCACCCACCTGTTGATCAGGTTGCGGAAAGAGCAGGGCCGGACCACGCTGTAGCAGAGGAGGAAGACATCAGCGTTCTTGTAGCACAGCGGCCGGATGTGCTCCAGCTCGTCCTTTGTGGAGCAAAGAAACAGAGCAGCCACATCAGAATCAACTTAGCAACTGAAAGGATAACACTGGCATTGTTCTGCATATTTTTTTATTGACCAGAGACCACAAATCCCTTGAAATACCAAAACTAACAATGTGTTGGTACATCTCTCTGTGTTTAACGACTTCTCTGCTCTGTCTGTGGCAATCAGCCCCAAGCACACACTCCAACTGAAAATGTGAATCTTTGAAAACAACTCACAAATATATAGTTAATTTCTTTTTTTAAATAAAGGCTCAGTCATTTCCTAAAACAGCTGGTCACTACAGTTGTTAACTAACAGCAGGAAGTAGTTTGTTGGGGACTATTTGCAGTGTAGGATTAATGTATATTTGATCCTCTAGTTAGTAATGTATTTTTGACTTACACAATGTTAAAGTCATTAGTCTTGTAGATTTTATCCCATCTATGTATGAAAATACTCTACTTCAGCAGTTTGATATCATATTATAAATGGTAAAAGGAAATTTGAGACTATAATTGATAAATAAGGTGCATAGCTATACACTAAAATAAAAGAAGGTGAATGAGCACTGAGGTGACAGAGGGGACAAACGGTCTGAAATACAAACATTATTTATTCCTGCAGGGGGCGATGTTAACTGTGGAGTGACAGGACTACTCGGGACTGGGGGCAAATTACACTGAAAGGGGTCTTAAAGGATTTGAGTCAAGGACTAAAAGCAGACTGCAGGGGGCAACCAATACAAACAGAGCAAGGACTGCAAACTGTTAACTGTGGCACCAATTACTGACAAATATCGACAAT
Organism: Scomber scombrus; assembly: GCF_963691925.1. Lineage (NCBI taxonomy): Eukaryota > Metazoa > Chordata > Actinopteri > Scombriformes > Scombridae > Scomber > Scomber scombrus. The sequence continues at coordinate 32,693,283 of NC_084971.1, forward strand.
TGATGACTTACATTGATTGATCCATCAACAAGCCCCCATTTCTATCGTGGCAAAGCAGGAGGAGAGAATTTGTTTTAAGTTAAAATAAAACTATGTGGTTAGATTCCTTGTAGCAGCCCAAATGAATGCTCATGTCAGCTGCCAACGTGTTCAGGTGAGTTCAGAGAAATAAATGCTGTCAAATTTGGAGAGGAGAAGGCGTAGCTCACCTGTCCAGCCATGTCACAGAGCTGCAGTCTCACTGGTTTTTCGTCGACTACAACCATCACTGAGAAGATAAGAACATACTCTATGTGTAAAAGCATTTTATTTAAAACATACACTTCATTAGCTTCTCTTTAAGGTAAAAAGTCATGTATGGACACGTTATATACTCATGTAACTGGCTTGACATTGGTAACCTAAGAAAACAGTTTCATGGATGTGAAAGATTACCAGTAAAGTTGTCAAACGCTGTCGGAACATATTCTGTCGGGTATCCATTAGTGGTGTAGCTGACGATGAGGCTGGTCTTGCCCACTGCTCCGTCTCCAACCAGGACGCAGTTTACCTTGCGCTCAGGTGCGGAGCCGGACCGCCTGCGCTTCACGTTCAGGGGGAAATCCCGGTTCTTCACGCGCCGAGACGGAACCGGAGGACAGTCGCTCCCACACACCGGGTCCGACACACGGCAGGGCTTCTGCTTCCCTATATCCTGAGGGAGCATGACTCTACCCAAACTTGACAATTACAGTTTTGTTGTTGTTGTGTGGTCTAACAGTTCAGAGTCGCTGACCCCTCCCTGTAATCTCCATCTTCTTGACAACTCTCGTTTTCTTTCTGCTGTTTGTTTTGGTTGTTAAATGCCAACTTAAAGCTCTAAACGATATTTAGATGTGTTTCATGTGAACACTGGCAGAGATTTGAAGCGCGCAGTGGCACAGCCGTTGGGTTTCTCCGCTCAGCAGGAGCTCCTAATTGGCATTCTCCCTACATCTGCTATGGTCGTGATTCCTAAGAGGCTTATCGAGCAGAGCACCATATGAAGCTGCAGAGCTTTCCAAGTGAAATGAACTAATCTCACTGGAAACATTTATCCCATGGAGTAAAATACACAGAAGGCCGCGTCTCTCTCTTTAGCCAATTTACACAGTTAAAAGAAGGAATTAAAACTCTAAATTTAGTAGATTTTGAAGTTTAGAAGTTTTGTGGAGTTTCTTTCTGCAGCAAGGGCAAAACAATAAATTGGTGAATTTCAATCATTTTAAAACACTGCAAAAACACACGAATACTGATTACATACATATATAGGACAGTGTTTATCAATACATTACACTAAATCCTAAAACATATTCACAGATGGGGCTGCATATGCATACAGTTTAATTAAAATAAATAGATTAATGAATAAATGACAATAACATACATAAAGATGCTTAGTAAATTCGTTCTGACTCACCGCTTCTGTCCTAATATAACATCTTTATAATCAAACAAGCCCTAGTTTACTCCCACCAGGCTGCTTATAGGGAATTCCAGCAACGTCCAGGTTAAGTGGAAGACGGACGCCTCCTAGTGGTGAAGTCGCGTCAGTTGTAGGACTGAATGCAACATGAATCATCATTTCTCAACACTGTCACCACCAGCCACAAATAAACAGCAGAGAGAGAGAGAGAGAGAGAGAGAGAGAGAGAGAGAGAGAGAGAGAGAGAGAGAGAGAGAGAGAGAGAGAGAGAGAGAGAGAGAGTCTGTGGGGTTAGGGTGGGGGGAACAGGAAGAAAACAGATTAAAACATCAAAAGATGAGAGGAGGCTGCAGTAAACACAGTGGAAAAAATAGAAATCTGTCCATGCAGTAAATGAGAACTGAACTAAAATCACATCATATCACTACATTTTGCACTTAGTTATTTAATACAATTTCCTGAAGTGTAATGACATGGCGTATTTGAGAGCCGATATAAGTGCAAATAACTGATATCTTACACTGGTATTATAAAGAATTGATCATTTTATACCCTAACATTTAAAGCATGCACTGTTTGTCTCCAAAATATTCTTCTTGTCAACAGCTTTTCTGAGCTCAATAATATTATAAAAATACCTGAAACACGACTCATCTGTTACAGACATCCTCCACTGTTTTAGTTTATCAAAAAATATAGAAGATAAATATACATTTCAGGTATTATAGCGCCTGTAGATTAGACAACAGTGACACATTCTGCATTGATAGTCCTGTTTTTGACAGATATTTCAATATAATTTTGACATTTTATTCTTGCATCACAGCCGAGATGAGCAAATAGCATCACAAAACCAGCCTCTCCCTCCTCCGTCTTCACATGTCTTCACTTCTCCAGGAGGCTGCAGAGCGACACCATGGAGAAAGAGCAGGAGTGAGTGTGTGTGTGTGTGCGTGTGTGTGTGGGAGGCAGAATGTGTTGCCATGCATTGAACAGCATCAAAAACACACATTGAGTGGGAGTGAAACCATACACACCAGCAGAGAACAAGACACCGTTTCAAGCACTCGCTCACACGTACATTTCGTGTTCATGAAATCCACACAAATGACCAAATAGCTCATTTTTCCATGCAAATAGTAAATATTGGTACTCGCTCACCGTATAGTTTGTTGCTTTACACGCTATTAGTCAGAACTGAAATAGGAAAAATATCTTTCTCTTACAACGCACCTTATCCTAATCTGCAAAAGGCCTTATAATTAGATTCTTTACCACCACTACAGCTTTTTAAATGCCTTATTTCAGATCATGTTTTAATTGATTGCAAATCAGTTTATTTGCATTCATCTATTGTTTTATATTTCTTCTATTTATCTACCTGACATTGTTTTGTGTTGCTGTTGTTTCTCAACACTATAGTAATTCTCCCAGATTTGAGATATCCATACACATTACGCACCTGCTGCTAACCAAATAATGGAGTTGGATTGAGTGTGTGTGTGTGTGTGTGTGTGTGTGTGTGTGTGTGTGTGTGTGTGTGTGTGTGTGTGTGTGTGTGTGTGTGTGTGTGTGTGTGTGTGTGTGTGTGTGTGGTTTGACAAGCAACCTATCTTGTCAGAAACAATCAGTGCATTTACATGAAATTAATTAGCAGGGTTATAGTTTCTCCTGAAAGCTGTCATGTAAATAAGAAACCTGGTTTCTGTAACTGGAGATGAGGATCAGAGAAACCTGGTTTGTGTCTCCTAGTTTCACTTTGGTGTGTTTTTATTGGGAAACATTTTCAGTTTTATCTGCGGATTATCTCAACGAGTCATTGGCTCAACTGGAATTTGATCTGATTCGGTTTAAGTTGACTTTTTTTCTTGCTTCAAAATTTTAGAAACAATAATTTAATTCAGTTTTTCCGCATTTTAATTGTGTGAATAATAACCGAGCTTACGCCCATTTCACCAAAACACTGACAATCTATGCTCTAATGCTGTGTTGTCGCCATTTTTTAAGGCTGCAGACTTTCAATGTTTATCATCTATGGAAAACCAGTAATGTATGTGTAAGTATAGAGTAACCCCCCCCCCCAAACTGGCCCATGTTTAAAGTCAATTGCAAACTGCTGCTTTACTGTATACTTCTCAGACCTCTCACTGATATAAAACACTGCATAGCCTCTCCTTAATTTAGCCTTTGAAGAGATACAGGCCTGACAAAAACATCCAGGTCTTAAAAAACACAAAAAGGTCCTCATAGAGACACAAACATACAAGGTCTAACTATCTCTCATCGCTCCTCTTCCTCGGCGTAAAACTGCTAAAAATAACCATTAACCAGGCGCTGACATCACTACTTAACAGGATTAACGAAGAGTCAGCGAGAGACAACAGAGATCCACCAACTCTGTGAATGGAGATGTTGGGCAGCTTCGTATGTTGGCACAAAACCCACAAACCCATAAACCCTGTCAGCACACACACACACACACACACACACACACACACACACGCACACACACACACACACACACACACACACACACACACACACACACACACACACATAATAACACAAAGCTCCTATTCTACTCATGTACAAACAGTCCCCCTCCTCCTCCTCCTCCTCCAACATCTGATAAACTAGACACCTAATCAGAATCTTTGGGGACCCTGGGCCTCCTTTTGGAGTTTGCAGACCAGGCAAATACATTAACTCAATTTAGAGTTTGGGATTAAGGACCAGCCCCTGCCCCCCCTTTCTAATACACACACACACACATACACAGATACAAACACACAAACACACACTGTCATCCCCCTCCTCCTCCTCCTCCTTCTTCTTTGCTCTGCCTTTCCTCTTTCCCTCATCTCTCTTTTTGATGGGATCAGCTGAGCGATACATTCTCCTCTTCTTCCCCTGCACCCTCTCTCTCCCTCTCTCTCTCTCTCTCTCTCTCTCTCTCTCTCTCCCTCTCTCTCTCTCTCTCTCTATCTACCCTCGGGGGACCGGGTGCTCGGACTCTATAGTTATGGGCCGGGGCCATCTGTCACCGTGCACATTCACGCAGCCACCAGAAGGCCGCAACATGTGCAGATTTAAATGGAGAACCCAACTTTCCCAGGACACACAGGCCTGACCCCGGCAGCCGCGGCAACCCCCCTCCCCTCACATCACCCCGTGCCTCCCTCCCTCCTCCTCCTCCTCCTCTTCTTCTTCCCTCCGTCCCACGACCATCACCACCACCATCCAGCATCTCTAAAACCCAGACCCAACCCACCTGCCCCACCCACCTCCTCCAACACCACCAAGAAATACTGTCTGCATGTGAATCAGTGAATTAGAGCCCCCCCCACCCCCCATCCCCTCACACGCCAACCACCACCACCACCTCCTGGACCAATCACCCCCCCTCTCTCAAACACACCCCACTAAGTGTATGTGTGTATGGTAATAGCAGAACAGCGTGCACGAGCACCTTCTTTACACACAATGATGGATTTCCACCTTACGTAGCAGCTGATGGTGGTGGTGGGGGGTGAAGCAGGGGTGAGGGTGGGAAGAGAAGGCGATGAGGGCAACCCTTGATGGATGTGTGAGAAAGAGAGAGATCAGCTGATTGGTAAAATTGATTGTGAAGGAGAGAGGGAAAGGAAGAAGGGGAGTGTGTGTTGGGCAGCAATACAAGTGTGTGTGTGTGTGTGTGTGTGTTGTGGTTTTTGTGGTTTGGTGAGGAGGGGTGGGTGAGGAGTAGGGGGGGGTGAAGGGTGGGAGGGTAACAGGATTGGTCTTGTCTGTGGGACCCACGAGGAGGACAATGGGACCGGCGGGGGTGGGGCGAGTGTCACACACTTTTGCTTTGTGGCTCGGTCAACAGGCGTGTGCCACGGGTGTCGTCTCGCCTCCCCTCGCCTGCTGTCCGACTCTGTGGAGGGACCGGCAGCCATGAGAACCGGGGCCCTGGGCCCTTTAATGAGGGGCGTGCTGTTTCTTATCAAAGATGGACAAGCCATCATTACAATCATCATTAGAAACTGCAACAATGGAGCACGCCTCCCTTTGCTATGGATGGGAAAATCCTCTGCGCCGGTGACGTTGGCAGTGGGGGGATAAAATTAAAAAAAGAGCACAAAAAAAAGACTCACTGAATGTGTCTATTTAAAGAAACTGAAACAGTTACGTCTGATGAGGCAGCAAAGCACTGTGAGTGACAAATTGTATCTCTGACTAAACAGGAAAGCAGAGACAAAGTGATGTTTTAAAACCATCGACACAAACCGTTAAAAAATATAAATGCTCATCTGTCCTGGAACAAGGAACCTTCTTTTGTTGCTTTTCCCAAAAAACCCACAGCTGAATATTTGATTATCACTGACTGACTGACTGATGAAGTTGCACCACTTGCTGTCCAAACTCAGCTGAAGACCAGCAAAGCTTGGGACAGCCAAATACCCCAGAATGCTTTTTGCACTAAATGACAGCAATTGTGAGCCAGGCCAAAAGCTGTCGTAAAATTCACTACAAGGCTGTTAATATATCACACTTTTTTTTCAACATTTTAATATTTTTTTCAGGTGAGAAAGGAAACATTTAGATTCCCAATATGTGGTCAGTTTTATGAAATAACGCCTATTTGGAAATTTGACGCAATATTTTTGGAAATGCACCTGTGCAGAAGGTAATGATTCTACTTTATGTTTATAACTGAGGTCATAGTAGGTGATGGAACATACATGAAGGGGGCAAAATATGAGCAACACCAGTCAATTAATTCACGTAAGTACACCACCAGCACTTAGTAAGACCTCACTAATAAACATAAAGTAGAATTATCGCCTTTTTGACAATGTTAACCAACACTAAAAATATATAAATTTCAAAAAAGTCGAATTTAAAGCAGAGCTGTTGTATTGGATTCAATTAAATTGCACTGGAGTTCCCTAATGAAGTGTCCCGTGACTTTGCAGCTTCATGAATATTGCAGATTGTATGTAGGAGATAACTATGACTTCAAGTATTCAGTTTATGGTGCTAGAAAAAAAAAGCAGTAAATTTAAATGATGTCACTTTATAACTACTACATTTATAAGTATAACTATAACTGACTCATTTCCTGTCACTAGCAGTGCTACACAAGTTAGTCTTTAACCCTTACATACTGTTAATATTCTACACCCTCGCATGTTCCAGGTCAATTTTGACCCGCTCTACGAATCCCTTCATAAAAAGTGTCTATACCAAATTTTGAGTCACAGATGTGTTTAGAAAGCATCAATAGTCGATCTGACTGATCAATAAATGTTTAATTAAATCTTGATTCATGTTCCAGAGAGAAGAGAGAGTGTCTTTTTTTTAGCTTTTACACCACTAAACATCTCCTATCACACAATATCATGTCCTATTTTACCTAAGACATGAAAATATAACATAGCAATAATGATGGAAATGTCTCTTTTTGGTAGTTTTGAGTCTCTTTAGTCATTCCATTTCATGGTTGCTACGGTAACTAGATGGCAGCTGTCACTCAAACTAACTGTAGGTTGATTTTAGTCATTTTTATGTCTCTTTTTGGTAGTTTGTAGGTTTTTTTGTCTCTTATAGTCATGTTTTCATCTCTTTTTGGTGGTTAAATGTTATTTTATTGAAGCTGAAAATGAGCAGAACTTTATGGAGCTGTGGGGTTTATTGTATAACCATTAGAGCCATCAGTCTTCACTGCTACATCATAAAAAGAAATCCTCATAACTACTATCTTATTAAAACTATTAACTATTCATTTCACTAAAACACATGTCAATAGATACGGAGATAATCTGACCCAGAACAGCCTCAATGGACAAACATTAGTAGCACGTTTTTTCATTTTTATGCATTTTTGGCCACTTTTAGGAAAATTCATCAAATTTGAGAGTAAAAGACATTTGGGGTGTTTTTACAAGCTGTCAATTGTCAAAACGGGTCAAATCTGACCCGAACAGTATGTAAGGGTTTATGTAGCATTATATTTATTGGAGGTGTCCTAATAAATATCAGATGTTTCATGATTTTTATTGTATATGACTTCTCGTGTCCACTATGTTGTAATACAGAACATCCATTAATGACACTTCCTGTTTTCAGTAGGTGCCACTATGACAGCGACTCAGTATTGATATCTTCAAGCCTGGACTCCAGTCAAGCATATAAAACTTGGGGGTGATGTTCACTTCCTGTTTGATGGCAAGACATGCAAATATACCTACTTTGCACCATTCAGTACTCAGGCTAATAAATCTGACTTGATGAGACCAATATCTGCTGGCAAGAGTCTACTGGAAGGAAGATGGACTTTGCTAGTTTTATGGTTTGACTCGTAGGGTTAAAGTCTGGGTCTGATTTGATTGAACATGACAATTATTCTCGAGAGCTGACTGTGCTGCTGTCAAAGTGGAAGTAAAACTATTAGAAATCCAAAAACCTGCATTTGGGATTTAACAGCTAAAAACTTTTCATCTGGAGTATCCACATGACGATCAAGTGCTGTATCTTCAATCAAGCCTCCTTTTCCTGTTGAGTATCATCTACAACGTGCAGTAAGTGTTGCGCAATCCCACTACACATATATAAGAGAATGGCTAACCATAGAAATTAGAGTTGAAGAATCTAAAAATATAATCATTTGATGTGTATATAAAAGACCAGGAACCTGTCTCGATGCATTCAAGGATAAATTAGCTGGTATGTTTGATTAACTGAAAGGTGCAAATTGTATGTAATGGTTTTAATATTGACTTGTTAAACCCAAATGGACACAAATGGACAGAAGCCCATTTCCTGTGATTATATGCAGACACTGCTAGATTGATAGACAACATACTAACAAATAAAATGGCAAGCAAACTAATGGGTAGACTATGAATGAGAAAGATCACCACCTTCCTGTTTTTGCTATTTTTCAGCCTTTTTTTTTTAAGATAAAAAAAAAGAAAATAGGTCTAAAACTGATTCAACACAAAACACCAGAAGCCATCACTGCCCTCAAGGTGGACCTAAGGAAACAAAACTGGATAGAGGTTTATGCTAATGGTGATCCTATGAGGCTTTTTTGTCCACATTCATTGTACTATATGAAAGAAACCATCCATTATGAAAACTGACAAAGGAGGATGATAAAAAGGATAGAGAACTTGTGTAAAAAGAAATGTATTATAAAGATTTTAAAACATATAACAAAAGAAGAAGAAAACACATATGAGACATATAAAATAAATTAATAAATATTATGAGATTTAATAAGAAGGAGTGTTGAAATAAACTATTGGAGCAGTAAAGACGTAACACTCAAGGAACATGGAGAGTGCTTAAAAGCCGAATTTAAAGGGTTGTAGAAAAGCAGACAAGTCAAATTGGTTTAAGATATTAAGATATTAATACAATTACAAATAAAAACGAAAGAAACTGCCAATGAATTGAATGGTTATTTTGTAAATGTTGGATATTGTTTAGTTAATGGGATTGTGAAGATGAGAAAAAAGGACGGTGTAGATCAGTGATCACCAACCCTGCACCTGGAGAGCTCCTGCCCCACTCTAACACACCTGATTCTAATAATTAGCTTGTTATCAAGCAGCTGAAGCTTGTCAAGGGCTTGATAATGAGTTAACTATTAGAATAAAGTGTGTTAGAGTGGGGAGACAACTTGCTCTCCAGTTGGTGACCATTGGTGTAGATGAAGATACTGTTGATAAAAAACTCCTACTCTACTTTATTAGGGGTGTTGATGATGAGAACAAAACAGTTGACTGGTTGAATCGAAATTGAAGTGTCATCAGTAAAAAATATAATTGTTTGTAGTATAATAGTATATGTACGATATACGTAGTATATGTAGTAATATAAACTGTTGACACATATCTGCAGTAAGTCCTTCCAAACAGCAAAAGTCATTCCTAATTATAGAAGTACAACGACACCTAGACATCTATTCTTCCATTATAGACCAATTTCTCTGCTTTCCCAGTTCCCAGAAAGTATTAGCGCAGCAACGTTCATTGAGTGACCATCAGTATGGCATTAGACCAACTAGGTTCACCTCAATGGCAATGATGGACCAGGTTAGGAGATATCTACTGCAATGAACAACAAGGAACATACTGTGAGGTGTTTATAGACTAAAAGAAAGCATTCAATACCATTGATTAGGGCTGAGTATCAGTACTCGATACCTTTAAAGTATAGATCGAAATAAATCGATACCAAGTAGTATCGAAACGTCTCCCGTCAAACGATCCCTGCGATCGATCCTTTTTTCACCCAAAGCTAGAAAATATGACTATTTGTATGGACTTCGTCACAGCCAATCAACAGCAAGCGTTCTTCGATTTAATGCGACATGTGATTGGCCCACTGCCACAGCAGCTACAACCTGTCTGTGGTGTTGAAGTCGCAATTTAATGCTTCTATTCACATGATGGGTATCGAATGAAGCACCCAATTTGGTATCTGTATCACGTTAAGGATACTTGGATTCATACTGGTATCGTCATTTTTAAACGATACCTAGAAACCGAAGAAATATTGTATTAAAGGGATAGCACATTCATGGCTAAGAGGTTACTTTGATGATATAAATATCAAAATATTTAAATAAATGTGGGGTTCAACAAGGTTCAGTGCTGGGCCCTAAACTGTTTATACTGTATATAAGTAATATTTGACAAGTGTTGAAATTGAGCTTTATTTGCTGCTCTGGTAAAAGTCTGAATACAGCGGAAAGGGACTTGAACGTCTTAGAGAGCTGGTTTGATATTTTTGGTATTATCAAGTAAAAGTTATGATCAATGATGTTGAAATACAAAGACTGCATGGAAATAAATTACTAGGCATGATAATTAATCGCAAATTATGTTGGAAAGTGCACATAAGCAATGTAAAAACAAAAATATTAAGGACTATTGTGATATTATATAAAACTAAAGATATCTTGAATCAAAACTTACTATATATATATACTGTATTGTTCTCTCGTCGTTTCCATACATTACCTTCTATGTAGAGGTATGAGGAAACACATACAAAACCAACACTAATCCAATTTTAATGCTACAAAGGAAAGCTGTAAGAACTGTAACCAACAGACTCACTATTTAACTTAATGATTTAAAATCTTGTTATATACTTTATCTCAAAAACTGCACAAATAATTCACTTCCTAACTGGATCCAAAGGTTGTTTGAAAGAAGAGAGAACCAGTATATAGGTATGAATAGGTATGTTTGGGGAAAAGGGTAAAGGACAGATATAAATAATAAATGTATATATGTAAAAGGGATTAACTTGTCAAAGAGTTGTGAGGATGTGTAGCTCACAGGGCTAAAAATAAGGAAGTGAATAAATATATAAAACAGAGGTTAGCCTAAATCTAGTAGTAAAGGGGTTGTTTATAAGCCTTCACCTCTTGAGTCAAATGCCTTATGTGCATCTCTTTTTATTGAGGACCGAAATAAATTACTACTTCTTCGACTACGACTACGCAGAAATCATGATCTCTCTTTCTGTCATTCAGCAGTTTATTTCATTCAGAGGGGGCCGGGGGGTCCTCTTCGTCCAGGTTACCGTGTCGCGCACCGTAACCCTGCTCCGACTTTGTCATCATTAATGTTCGTACAAAAAACGTGTTGCTCTGCCGTGGCCTTTCTCAAGAGTCTCCTCCAACTCCTTTTTAATGCTCTCCGCTGGCCTGTGGCCCTGGCCGCAGGGAGCATTGTCATGGTGCTGAAGGTGGAGGGGATACTGGGAGGAGGTGAGTGTGAGAGTGTGTGTGTGTGTGTGTGCGTGTGTGCGTGTGTGTGTGCGTGTGTGTGTGTGTGAGAGGGGGGGCATGACGCTGCAGCAGTGGCAGCTGGCGGCCCAGCTTGCAGGGGCCATCTCTTCACAATGGAGAGCCTTCCCCCTGGGGCCAGTGATTTAGGACAGGGCTCTCTGGACAGGCCCCTGGAGAGGAGGAGAGAGGACACTGGCTTTGGAGGAACGCACCCTCCCTCCCTCCCTCCTTCCCCCCTTCCCTCCCTCCCTCCCACACCTCCACCTCCCCTCCTTTTCCTTGCCTTGTCCTCTAAAGCTTCCCTGCTGGTTCCCGTGCCCCTCCAGCTCCTCCACACACACTCCTGACACCCTCCCCTCATCCCACCGTGGCTAAGCTCTCTCCTGGGACGGGCAGGCCGGCCTCTGGATGGGGAGCATTCCTGAGGTGTAGCACACCAACGCTAGCCGGACACAATAGGGGGACGACAACAGGTGCGTGTGGATCCTCTGTCGTCCAGCGGCAGCTGAGAGATAGGGACGGGGGGCTATTATGGCGCCATTATCCGCCGCTGCTCTACCGGTGGGCTGTTGGACCTCTTTTCTCGGAACAAAAACAAGGCTTTTTATGTGTAACCTGGTCTTGTACCCACCCTGCTCCGACAAGCCTCTCTTTCATCCTCCTACCCCAGCTAGCACCTGCCACCCTCGGGCCCTCCAAACAAGCCCAACGGCCACTTATCCCAAGATTGGATTCAATTCAATCGAAGCCCAACTGCAAGAAAACCTGAGACCACTTGTTTAAAATACCCACCACTTCATATTCGAGCCATAGAAATTATCCAGGCAGCCACCTCTGTACACCACCCAGCCCCCCTCCTCCTCCTCCTCCTCCTCCCTCCTCTGTCCCTCTGAATTATGTTATGTCTCAAATGAGCAGTCATACAGCAGATTGTTTGGTGCAGCCACTTGATATAACTGGTGACAATGCCTCTAACAGAGCGAGTGTCCTGGGGGGATAGGCAGTATTTGGTTACTGCATCCCTGATCTCTCCCCATTGTGGTGGGCTCCGGGTCCCATGGAAGGTTGAAAGGGGGTTTGGGGAGGGGGACATGTGCGCATATGTGGGCCCACAACGCAGGTGCCTACATCTGTTCATTTCTGGGCAGATGCTCATGGTTGTAGAGATAGAGAGGGAGAGTTAGAGAGAGAGAGAAAGAGAGGGGAGGGGTGTTGGACTTCCTCCATTTACTCTCTAATCATTCATCAAGGCAATTTGGCCTAGATGGTATAAAAATAGTTGAGTTGAGTGCGATAAATGGTGAGTTGTACCCCTTCTTTATCAAAGAAAAGGTCCAATTCATTATTTTATTTTTTAACACATCATATAGCCAACAGTCTTTTAGTCTGGGGTTGTTGTTTTTTTACAATTTGGGCTAGTGCTGAAACAGTTAGTCGAAATATTAACATCAACTATTTTAATTATTTTTGATTAATTGTCATTTATCAAGCAAAAAAACAAAAAAATCACTCCAGCTCTCAAATATGCAGATTTTCTCAGTTTTATATCAGTAAGTTTGATGTTTTTGGACTTTTAGTCAAACCGACATGTCACATTGGGGGCTTTGGTAAATCTTGGTAGGAATTTGTCAGTTTATTGACATTTCACAGCTTAAAGTGGTACTACAGCATCTTATTAATTAGTAATGCAATCCATAAATGTCTGTGCTTCTGAGAAACAAATTAACCCTTTCACGCATACTGGTCACTACAGTGGTCAGCTATTCAAAAGCAGTTTTTTTAATATATGCATGATAATGGATTTTGATGGCATAGTTACACTTCAGCCACCACAGTAGACACTAGTGTATCATCCTATACTCTACTGCTTTATCCAGAGTAACTTTTTTTGGTTGTAATGTAATTTGATGAATGAAAACTAATGAAATCTAAAAAACTTGAAGGAGGGAAGGAGGAAGGAAGGAGGTAAGGAAGGAAGGAAGGAAGGAAAGTAAGAAAGAAAGAGGGAGGAAGGAAGGACAGAAGGAAGGAAGGAAGGAAGGAAGGAAGGAAGGAAGGAAAGAAGGAAGGAAGGAAGGAAGGAAGGAAGGAAGGAAGGAAGGACGGACGGAAAGACGGAAAGAAGGAGGGAGGGAGGAAGGAAGGACAGAAGGAAGGAAGGAAGGAAGGAAGGAAGGAAGGAAGGAAGGAAGGAAGGAAGGAAGGAAGGAAGGAAGGAAGGAAGGAAGGAAGGAAGGAAGGAAGGAAGGAACAGCCAAAACAGACAGGGTCAATTTGTAGGAGGGAAGGAGGAAGGAAGGAAGGAAGGAGGGGAGGAAGGAAGGAAGGACTATACTATACTAATGTATTTTTTTATGCCTAAAGAGAAATAAATAAAAACGTATAATTTATGCATGAAAGTGTTGAAGAACGGTGAGACTCTAAGAAGCAGAGGCTGAGATATCACCCCAAAATGGTGATCTTAAACTTCCCATAATGCAACTTGTTCTTGTGTTTCATAACTGCCCAAACTACCAGTTTTATCTTTTATAAGTCTGAAGTCTGACGCCGATACAGAGAAAACCCTGATAACACTACAATCAGTCAACTGTGAACTACATGTGTAAAAATCGATAGTTTGCACCTTTAAATTGATTGATTTAGAACTAATGGACATATTGACTGATAACAGAAATTATCTTTTGGTTTTATCACCTAACGTAAACTTTACTGATAGTCTTCTGGCTGAATGGGAGCAAATTCCTGCAACTAGTTTCTACAATCCTGGAAGAGTTGAGGCAGTTACAGCAGCAGACTGTAGCCTGTTGATTTGGAAATGACACATTAACCCTCCTGTTGTCCTCGAGTCAAGGAAGGAAGGGAGGAAGAAGGAAAGAAAAGAGGGAGGAAGGAAGATAGGGAGGAAAGGAGGGAGGGAGGAAGAAAAATGGAAGGAAAAGAGGGAGGAAGAAGCAAGGAAAGGAAGAAGGAAGACGGAAGAAAAGGAGGGAAAAAAGGAAGACGGAAGGAAAGGAGAGAGGAACAAGGAAAGAAAACAGGAAGGAAGACGGAAGGAAAGGAGGGAGGAAGGAAAGAAGGAAGGAAAGGAGGGAGGAAGGAAGACGGAAGGAAAGGAGGGAGGAAGAAGGAAAGAAAACAAGAAGGAAGACGGAAGGAAAGGAGGGAGGAAGGAAGACGGAAGGAAAGGAGGAGGGGAGGAAGGAAGAAGGAAGGAAAGGAGGGAGGATGGAAGACGGGAGGAAGGTAGGTAGGAGGGAGGGAGAAAAGAAGGAAGGAGGGAGGGTGGGAGGGAGAAAGGAAAACAGGAAGGGAGGAAGGTAGGGGGGAGGAAAGAAAGAGAAAAGAAGGAAGGAAAGGAAGGAAGGGACATAAGGAAGGAAGAAAAGGGGGATGCAGGAAGGAAAGAAGGACGTGAGGAAAGAGAGAGGAAGGAAAGAAAGAAAGAAGGAGGGAGGGAGGAAGGACAGACGGAAGGAAGGAAGGGAAGAAAGAAGGAACAGTCAAAACAGAAGTTTGCCCACCAAAGGAAAGGTGCTGGTCATGTCAGTGTCCTCCGTAGAAAAGTGAACAGATTACTTTTATGATTTTATTGTGTTTCATTTTATTGTGTTTCATTTTATTGTGTTATGGTCCAATAAAATCCCTCGGCAGAGATTTTTATGTCTGCAGCCACACATGTGAGTAGAGTATCCAGTAAAGAACAAGAGATAGTGAATGAATGAAAGGAATCCACACAACATGAATTGCAATCAGGGTTTAAGTCTGTAGTGTTTTCTTTCCTTCCCTCCTTCCTTCCTTCTTCATCCCTTCCATCCTTCCTTCCTCCCTCTCTTCCCTCCTTCCTTCCACCCTCCTTTCCATCCTTCCTTCCCTCCCTCCCTCTCTTCCCTCCTTCCTTCCTTCCTCCTTTCCTCCTTCTTCCTTCCTCCTTACTCCATTCCTTTCCTTCTTCCTTCTTCCTCCCTTCCTTCCTTCTTCCTCCTTTCCTTCCTTCTTCCTCCCTCCTTTCCTTCCTTCTTCCTCCCTTCATCCTTCCTTCCTCCCTCCTTTCCTTCCTTCTTCCTCCCTTCCTACCTTGACTCGAGGACAACAGGAGGGTTAAGATGTTTAAGTACAGAAAGTGTATGAGACTGAGTGTTTTAACGCCGGAAAAGTGACTAAATGAAGTATACTCGTAAAGTGCTTGACTTGTGGCTGTGCTGCCTGTGGACACTGTTCATGGAGGAGCTACTCACAGCTGGACAACATTAAAAGTGATAGTGAACAGCTGTGAAACAAGCAAAAAAAACAAAAACAAATTACCTCCTTCCTTCCTTCTTTCCTTCCTTCCTTCCTTCCTTCCTCTTTCCCTCCTTCAAATTGACCCCGTCTGTTTTGGCTGTTCCTTCCTTCCTTCCTTCCTTCCTGCTGCCCATCCTTCCTCCCTCCTCTTTCCTTCTTTCCTTCCTTCCTTCCTCCTTTCCTTCCTCCTCCTTTCCTTCCTCCTTACTCCCTTCCTTTCCTTCCTTCCTTCTTCATCCCTTCCTTCCTCCCTCTCTTCCCTCCTTCCTTCCTCCCTCCTTTCCTTCCTTCCTCCTTCTTTCCTTTCCTCCTTCCTTCCTTCCTCTCTTCCCTCCTTCCTTCCTCCCTCCTTCCCTTCCTCCTTCTTTCCTCCTTACTCCCTTCCTTTCCTTCTTTCCTTCCTTCCTTCTTCATCCCTTCCATCCTTCCTTCCTCCCTCCTTTCCTTCCTTCTTCCTTCCTCCTTACTCCCTTCCTTCATTCCCTCTTTTCCTTCCTTCTTCCTCCCTTCTATCCTTCTTCCTCCCTTCCTACCTTGACTCGAGGACAACAGGAGGGTTAAGAGTCACACATTCTGTCATTGTGTAACTTACAGATTAAAGTGAAAGTAAATCATTCTCCTTTCTGCTGCCGATCCTCAGGAACCCCCTCAAGGACCCCTGGGACCCCACTTTGAGAAGCACTGCTCTAACATGCTCACAAGTCGATGCTTAGCAGTTATAAAACTCATGATTCAACATCTTAGTTTAGTGGGAATGTCATTAGCTTTGAAGGTGTTTGGCCATGAACAACCTGTTGGTGGCGCTGAGGGAAAGTCAGAGGATCGCCAAAGTCAAAAGGATTCATCCTCTGGGGATCATGAATAATTGTACATGATTTCATGGCGATCCATCCAATAGTTGTTGAGATGTTTCAGTCTGGACTAAAGTGGTCGACTGGTACCAACATGGCCATCGTGATGCTACCAGCCTAGCCTAGCATTGGTTAAGGTTCTCCGTTCTCATCTCCGATCATAAAGCCTGGCGATAAAATGGTTTATCCTCAATTTGCACTTTTAACCAATACTATAGTTTTTATTTTGACTTGCACTTTATTAGGTCATGTGTTTTTATAACAGATTTTAGTTCCCTTATTTATTTGTAGACATTACCTATGGTTTCTCATCTTGCTATTGGTTTTATATCACCCATCTGTCTATCTATCTATCCATCCATCCATCTATCTATCTATCTATCTATCTATCTATCTATCTATCTATCTATCTATCTATCTATCTATCTATCTATCTATCTATCTATCTATCTATCTATCTATCTATCTATCTATCTATCTATCTATCTATCTATCTATCTATCTATCTATCTATCTATCCATCCATCCATCCATCCATCCATCCATCCATCCATCCATCCATCCATCCATCCATCATCCATCCATCCATCCATCCATCCATCCATGCATCCATCCATCCATCCATCCATCCATCTATCTATCCATCCATCATCCATCCATCCATCCATCCATCCATCTATCCATCTATCCATCCATCTATCCATCCATCTATCCATCTACCTGCTCTATTAGTGGGAATATCTTAACTTCCTTTTCCCTTTTACACTTTGTTTTTTATGTAGCCTAATGAGTCATAAAATATATTTATAAAGGCTTATTATGTATATTTATGTATCTGTACAACATAGATTATATCTGTACATAGGTTATTTATTACTATTTAAATTCCTATGATATATTTAGAGGACCATGTGTGGCTCATGGAGTTCATATTGATTGTATTTAGTATTTAAATCTCCTATACTGCCTCTATAATATATAACTAATCTATAATATTTCCCTCCCAGCTTTGCTTCCTGAGTAATAATCCCTATAATAATCTTATAATACCCTCCATCATATTTTTGTGTTGGTGTGTTTGTTTAACCCTGCAGCTCTTCATCATCATCACGGCAGGTTGATCACTCCTCAGCGCTAACATGTGTATTTGTTGTGAGTAAACGTGTCGCGCACAGTATCAGTTGTTGAATTATCGATTTTATTCATAGGGACCCGCATATGTTGTGGTGCGTCACCCCGGGGTGCACGGCAGATGTGTTTTCATAAACATTGGCACGCGACTGGCCACGTACAGCTCCCTCTTTACCTCCCCCTTAGGTCCCCAGTGTCTCTGCACATACACACACACACACACACACACAAACACCAACCCCTCCCTTCTCACACACACTTCTAGCGTACCCCCACCACACACACACACACACATACACACACACACACACACTTGCAGGCGCGTCTCTGGGCCCCCCATGTAATTACTGCGGCACTCTTCCCATAAACTTAAGCTCAGCACGTCTCCAGTAACAGCAACGCATGCAAATGAGACAGCAGCCCGGACCGGGAGCCTCGGGGAGCCGTGGGAAGCCGTGGGGAGCCTCGGGGAGCCCTGAAGAGCCCTAGGGAGCCGCGGATCTGGCCTGTGGCCCCCTCTTCCAGCAGCTGGCCACAGTAATCTGATCTGGACACAAAGGAGCCTGTTGATCTCTGCGATTCAGCAGGTAAAGCAGGCTGAACCAGACAGAAGAAGACAGTCCAGTACAGTTCTGAATCATGGGTCTCCAAAAGAGAAAAAAAACATCGTGGCAAAACCAACCTATTGACTTATCATATAAATAAATAAATAAAAGCAGCCATAAATGCACTATTGAGTAGTACAGAATAATTGTAATTCCCTAAATGATTATTATACTAGGTTTTTTAATCATGCCAACCACTGTGTTTTGTGTGTATCATCATTCAGGACTCGGGGAGGCGTGCGTAAAAGCATCTCTGACTTGAGAAAGTGCTGATTCAAAACCTTCCATTTCCTTGTGCCTTTCTAATACTAGCCTACATTGGCGTGATGCCCCCCCCCCTCCTCCTCCTTCTCATCCTCCTCCTCCCTGGCAGCGTTGGTTTGATGCCTTGCTCTTCCTCGCATCACTCAGGGCATTGAACCACCAGCTCTGGCACCATCACGGGCTCAGCTCATTGCGCTTAAACAGGGGGGAAGGCTTTCACTCCGGGTGAATATGCATCGATATTTCCTGAACTGATGATGTATCAGCTTTAAAAAAAAAGCAGTTGATCATCACACAGTGGCAACCTCTACTCCCCCCTTTCTCCTTCCCCAATCACCCCTTCATATGATCGATATCGTGTGATGCGCGCCGTGTTTACGTTCCCACGAGTGACCATGTGGTGTCTCCTCTTCGGGGACCAAAAAAGAAAAAAAAAAAACCTCCTGGCTTCCCCCTCGCCATATGGCCCCGGAGGGCCCATACCGTTACAGGTCCTTTAACATGCTTCCAGTTGAGTGTAGACGGAGCCCGGTGGACAGAGGCGCATAGAGACGTGCGCTTCAGGCCGGAGGAGGGAAGGAGGGAGGGATGGAGGGAGGGAGGGAAGCAGGGAAATAAACGTCGTTTTCTGGATGTGGAGGGGGGGTAGTTAGTGGCAGATGGCTTGTAAGGGTCTGTCCGCGTCTGAAGGCGTGTCGTGGTCCTTCACTGAAGACCCCCGTCCTCCCTCCCTGCTGCATTCACAATCAATGGAAATTAAAGCGCAGAGAATGGATGAATAGTCAGACCCCGAGTCACCCTTTTTTGTTTGGCACAGCTACTGGTGGGCAGGAGTTAAACTACAGCAGCCCCCTACAGTAGCACTTTAGTTAAACAGTCAGAGCTCAGCCAGCAGCAGAAAGTAGGAACAACTGTGTCCAAACTGGGCAGGTTCCATTTTTTTTGTGTGTGTTACAGGTTCAGCTCCTGGTTGAGTCCCTCAGATTAGTTTCAGTTGGTTTCCCAGCAGCTTTAAGTGGCTCTGGTTTAGTTTTGTATGTTGTTATTCTGCCTGTTCTGCACATATTTCGGGTGCTGGTTTAGCAGAAGATGTGACTGCAACTGATTCCTGATCAGAGTTCAGTTTTGAGTCACATCATATTATTGGCAAATGATTTAAATTCAGCTCAATTTTTTGGGGTGAAGACTTATTAATCTTGATTTTGTTGCAGTTTTACCCACTTTTATATAGTTTTTTCTTCCAGTTCCAAACCTAACTTTAACCAATACCAAGTTATAATTTGATTTGACAGGATTATATTGGTAATGGAAGGTAAACCTGCAGCTCTTCATCTGGATACTAAAAGTGAAATTAGGCTATTAAAAAAAAAAGCTCCATAGTTGCACTAAACGGAGATTTGTCCAACAAATATGTTTCTAGAAGCTGAAAAAAACTTCATTAAAAAAAAAAACTACCTCCGTTTAAAGCCTATAGAAGACTTTTCTCTCTCCGAGTGAAAAATATAATTGATTTTCTTGTCTCTATGAGGGGTTAATTGTGATGGTCACGGTTCAGCCGACGTTCGGGTTGAGAAATGGGCCGGTGTGAAAGGAGAGATGGACAGGTTTATTAATGGAGGACGACTTTGTTCGGTTGTTGCTCGCATTGATTAGAGGTAATAAGTAACTACAGACACATCAGCTCTGTTATGTGACATCAGAAGTGAAGGTAATTTGGATAAGAAAGGGAAAGCATGTCACTCTTTTTTTTTTTTTTTTTGAAGGGGTGGAGGTTGGGGTGTGTGTGGAGGAGGAGGAGGGGTGGTGGTGGGGGGGGGGGGGGGGGGGTGTGACAGCCGCGGTGTGGAGGATGGATCAGCATCAGGTAACAAACACCGGAGAGACGCCGGAAGACACCAGCCGTGACGTACGTCCGAACACGGTGACGCAATGTACGTAGCCGCTGGGCATCCCGCGCGT
Source organism: Scomber scombrus (assembly GCF_963691925.1). NCBI lineage: Eukaryota > Metazoa > Chordata > Actinopteri > Scombriformes > Scombridae > Scomber > Scomber scombrus. The sequence goes on from NC_084971.1 coordinate 32,713,611, forward strand.
GCAGCTCCCTATAGGCCTCCTTTATACAGCAGGGGGGGAAAAAATCACACTTTTTAATGAACGACCTAATTAAGAAACAACCTCCACCTCCTCCTCCTACTCCCTAGCACATGCACGTGCACACACCACCACTTTTTTACTCAATAACGACCCAAGTATGTGTTTCCCCTCCTCGTGCGCTGCTACAGGGGAGGTGCTCAATATCTAAGAAGAAAAAGAAGAAAAAAGAAGTGAAATCTATAAGATGTTTGTGCAGTTGTGTTGAAGTGAAAAGTGTGTGTGTGTTTGTGTGTAGGTAGGGTTATTGTGTATATGGGGGGGACGTGAGTGCGCACGCTCAGCCGAGGCAAGCGCGCGCACGCTGTTATTGAGGGGAGAGCAGGTGCTGACCGAATTACCATACAGCTGAGGGAGAGAGAGAGAGAGAGAGGAAGAGAGAGGAAGAGAGAGAGAGAGAGAGAGAGAGAGAGAGAGAGAGAGAGAGAGAGAGAGAGAGAGAGAGAGAGAGAGAACTTATTCCTCCACCACACACACAATAACAAAAGTTCCCCCTCATGTTGGCCACGCGAGCGACTCCGGTGCGCGCGCCCCTACCCCCCCACCACCCCGGTTACACACACACACACACACACACATGGACACGCGTTTTTTCTTTTTTCATCTCAGCCCAGAGAATGAGAAAAAAGGGGAGAGAGCAAAATGGGAAAGCAGGAGTCCAACCCCTCAAGTCGTTTACCTCACCACGCAGCTCTGCCAAGGAATGTTTTCTTTAGTCTTTTGACTCGATTCAAAGCATCAAATTCTTCCCACAACCAGAAATACCGAAATGTAGAGAGGGGTGTGTATGTAGAGAAGGAAACAGGGAGGCAGAGGAGGAGGAGGAGGAGGAGGAGGAAGAGAGGAGGAAGGGTGAAAACAATTAACTGAGTCAGGGTTTGTCCAAGAAACTTTTCTTTTTTTTTCTTTTTTACTCCTTTTGGAAGTTTTTCAATCAACTTCACACTGTTTGGAGGGTTAGGGTTTCTTTCTTTTTTTCTTCTTTTTTTCCCTTTCGTTGGCACTTTACCCCCTCCAAAAAAACATCTTAAGACACCAGAAACAAAGAAAACAGTCCAGTGAGACAACAGCTGGAGGGATCAAACCAGCCACATGTCAGTAACATCATGTCAGTGGGGGGAAACCTGGCATCTGTAGGATGTTCTTCTAAACTCTTTATATTCTGCTTAAGAGCAAATTATTCCATCTAAAAAAGCTCAAATATGATCCTAATGTGACTGAAACACTTCAATTGATTTGTTTGATTTACAGGAAAGGGACCTCTTAAGCTTCAAAAGTCCAATTTTATAGCCTATAATTAATTAAAATCTCATATTTATCCTTTTTAAAAGAAGCTTTATTAAATGTTTTATCCTCTCTGGAGGTTTTTATTAACTTTAAAAAAAAGGGAGAAACATCTTTAAACATGGTGGGATTGATTTTAGTCTTTCCTCACAACAGGTTGGTCCTCTGCTTGTAAGGAAGGGTGACACAGCTTTTCCTTTCTTTCAAAATTTCACTTCTTCTTATTTGGCTGAAATACTTTCACACACGTCTCCATTTTTTTTTGTTTTGGAGGAGGAGGGGGGGGGGGGGGGGGGTTGAGATATTAACGCTGTGTGTGCTGTGCTGCTGCTGCAGGGGTAATGAGAAGGCTGTTGGGGTACTTGCATGGGATCCCATTGTGGAGAGCCGGGCCAGATTGGGAGGTGAAGTTGGGGAGGAGGAGGAGGGGGGGAGGTGGAGGGGGGTCCATTTGCATGTTATTACCATAGCATGTGTCAGGCCGTATATAACAGGCTGCAGGCGGCCTTGGCTGGAGACAGACGCACAGTTCACAGTGAGGAAAGACATTAGGAGGAAGAAGGAAGCATGTTGGACCAGTGACAAATCTGTCCCTGGGTTAGACCAAGACCTTCACATAAAAAAGAAAGAAAAAGCTACTTCCTAAATTTGTCACTTTCTCAACAAAAAGGAACCCATCCTTTTTCTTCCTTTTACGCACTGGATTAACGCTTTTCTAACGGAACTGGAGGACTTCTCTATTTTTTTCAAACTGCCACCGCGCACGCGAGCAAGTTCACAAATCCTGTTGTTTTTTTTTTTATTGTGAATTTATTTATTTTTTTGAAGGTTTGGGATTTACCCCCTTTGTTGTTCCTCGGGACATGAATGAAAGCGGCGTGGCTGACAGCGGCAGCAGTTGATGAGAAAACCCCGTGAGGCGACAGAAACGTGCTCAATGCATCTTTCTCAGAGGGATTGAACAGGAGGAGGCACCCTGAGGACACGCCGAGCCCCGAGACTTTTTACTCTATTTATTTATTATTTATTATGTATTTATTTAATATGGGGCGCTTCATCCTGCTGACTCTTACCGTCATGTCCATGTTGCTGTGCCAGGTAAGCTGGTGAATCTCTATTTCTTCCAAACAATGAACCATCACCCCCCCACACACACACACCCCCACCCTCCACACACACACACACACACACACCCCTCCCCTCCCACCACAACACACACGCTCATACAGAAGCAGTACTGTAAGTATAGTTGATGATAATAAGCTGCTTTCATCCTGCAGGGGTTTTGTTCGGGAGTGTTTGAGCTGAAGTTGCAGGAGTTCCTAAACAAGAAGGGAGTACAGGGCAACAAAAACTGCTGTAAAGGAGGCTTGACCTCATCTTTCCAGCAGCAGTGCGAATGTAAAACCTTCTTCAGGATCTGTCTGAAGCACTACCAGCCCAATGCCTCTCCGGAACCACCGTGCACGTACGGCGGCGCTGTGACGCCCGTGCTCGGCTCCAACTCCTTCCAAGTGCCCGAAATCATCCCGGAGAATTCATTCACCAACCCCATCAGGATTAACTTCGGTTTCACGTGGCCGGTAAGTGCAGTGATTCATTTCCTATCTCACTAACAGTAGAAGTGAATGCAGCAAACAAAAAAAAAAAAACGCGCCATTTTTTTGGGGTAAATCCATGCGTAAAAACGGACCAGAACTAAGATACTTAGAGGCGCAGAAAGTTTACAGGTATTAAGTTACACAGGATCATGTTTGAGTCTGTATTCAGCACAGTGTGTGTATGGCACAATCGCCTCAGGCTTGTGTTGGATGTTATCGCCACATCTCCGCTGGCCACCTGTCTCATGAAGCCATTTGTGTTCCCAGGGGACCTTCTCACTGATCATTGAGGCATTACACACCGACTCCAAAGACGACCTCTCCACAGGTAGGAAACAAACACCCTTCCCTTTTTTAATTTCTATCACATTTTGTTTTACCCCACCACCACCTAAACATTTCACATCCTCTTAACCTCATCCACTTTCTGTCTCCACATGCGCACTTTATAGAAAACCCAGACCGCGTTATCAGCACCATGACCACTCAGAGGCATCTGACGGTGGGAGAGGAATGGTCTCAGGACCTGCACACCGGAGGCAGGACGGAGCTGAAGTACTCCTACCGGTTCGTGTGTGATGAGCACTACTACGGGGATGGCTGCTCTGTGTTCTGCCGGCCCAGAGACGATGCTTTCGGCCACTTCACCTGTGGAGAGCGCGGGGAGATAGTGTGTGACTCCGGCTGGAAGGGACATTACTGCACTGAACGTGAGTTAGCTAAACTTTGTTATTGTATTAGAAGAACAAGAACATGTGTGTGTGTGTGTGTGTGTGTGTGTGTGTGTGTGTGTGTGGTGATGAAATCTTCAAGGAAATGGATTAAAATATACTTTAAGACACACAAAAAACTCCTTTTGGATAAAAAAAAACACCATGAAGTTACTTTGAAGTTGCTTTAAACTAAACATTAATACATTAAAAGATTCAACTATGATTAATGTTTGTGTTTATTCTGGCAAATGTAAAGTTAAAAAAAGGTTAATTTTCTATGTTGGGTCTATAATCAGAACCCCTGAGTGCCGTTAGAAGGCAACTTGTGCGTAAACACCACACTCCTCCCCCTCCTTTCCCCCTCACACACACACACACACACACACACATACACACACACACGACCACTTGATTTATTCTAAGGAAAGTTTTTGGGAATAATCTCACGCGTGCCATAAATTTACATGCTACCTTCCGATTCGTTACTCTCGGAGTGGGCCGGGCGCTGATTGGCCGAGGCGGGGGAGGTATTGTTTGAAGTGGGCAGCTGCCGGCAGAGAGGAGACAATGGAGCAGCTGTCGCGCACTGGCAACACACTCGCCAGCTGTCCACTCTTATCTGCCCCAATCCGAGACATTATGGGGAGTGTGTGTGTGTGTGTGTGTGTGTGTGTGTGTGTGAGCGCACAGAATGAATAAAAGAGTTTTGACCCGCAGCGAAGAAGAAAAAAAAGAGGGTGGTGGGGTGGGTTGAGGGGGTCTCTCTCTCTCTCTCTCTCTGTGTGTGTGTGTGTGTGTGTGTGTACTCTCTGTAGCACACACACATTCACACACTCCCTCCTTTGTCTATACACTATGTTAAGCAGAAAATTCTTCCACGGTGATAAGGAGATTGAGTTTAAGGTAGCAGCTAAATGGGGTTTAGGTGCCCCTCCTCTCTTTTATTTTAATGACTTTGTTGAGATTTAGGTGATAAGTTTTACTCCTTAAAGAGCAAAGATGTTTTTCTCACCTTTTAAAATGTCTAAAAAAGTGTTTTATTTCTCTTCCTGTGCAGCAATCTGCCTGCCAGGCTGCGACGAAGAGCACGGCTTCTGTGAGAAACCCGGAGAGTGCAAGTGAGTTTGTGGTTTTTCCCCCCCCCCCCCCCCCCCCCATATTTCCTCCACCAGTTCAGTTCAGTGGTGCATTAATTAATTAGTGGGACACATGAGGTAATGTGAGTGGACTGACTGACCGGTGTTTTCTCCTAATTGGACAACAACAGGTGCAGAGTGGGATTCAAAGGCCGCTACTGCGACGAGTGCATTCGTTACCCGGGCTGCCTCCACGGGACCTGCCAGCAGCCGTGGCAGTGCAACTGTCAGGAGGGCTGGGGGGGGCTCTTCTGCAACCAAGGTGAGGAGAGAGTGTGATAAGAGTGATAAGAGGGATGGAGGGATGGATGGATGGATGGATGGATGGATGGATGGAGGGAGGGAGACTGACAGGAGAGGGACCAGAGAGCAGTGATGGTCCAAACATCTCCAGGGATTTGAGTGTTGGATTTGGTTAAAAAGTGAAAGTTTTTTACACATTAAGGTTGCTTATTAATCATGTTTGGTAAAAATACATCAGTGCAAAGCTGCTTATCAGTTTAAGTGAAAGTGAGATCTTTTAAATGTGGTTGAAACAATGATTTTGGGTAATTTAGACGTCACTTTCCAACCAAATTTAGTGCAGATTGGACCAAGATGTTTGGATGTTCTTCTGCAAATAAGCAACATTAACATTTCTAACATTTCTAGTTATATGAAGGTTGAAAATGACCAAAACTGTGCTAACTGGGAAGTAAGATAGAGGGAACAGAAAGTGGAAAAGGTTTTTTTTTTCATCTTTAATTGAAAACTGTTTCATAAAGATTTTTAAAAAGAAAGTCTGCAAAGAAGACTGAGAAAGAGAGAAGGAGGGAGGGAGGACAGACGGAAGGAAGGAAAGAAAGAAGGAAGGAAGGAGGGAAGGAAAGAAGGAAGGAAGGAGGGAGGAAGGGGAGGAAGGAAAGAAAGAGAGAAGGAGGGAGGGAGGACAGATGGAAGGAAGGAAGGAAAGAAGGAAGGAAGGAAGGAGGGAAGGAAAGAAGGAAGGAAGGAAGAGTTAGTAAAATATCAAGATACCATCAAAACAGACATCAACACTGTTGTAAAGCAACAACAACAGAGCAGCAGTTGTTTCCAGATGGACAGTGAGAACAGGAAACAAAAAAAAACAAAAAAACACAACACTGGAAGAAGAGAGAGAGAGTCAAGTGTGCGAGAGGACAAAAAGACATTCTGTCGCTGCTGCTGTTGTCCTGCCATGTGTTGTGCTGAGGCTAATCCACATGTGCCGCTGTGTCTTTCCAGATCTCAACTATTGCACTCACCACAAGCCCTGCATGAATGGAGCCACTTGTAGCAACACTGGTCAGGGCAGCTACACCTGTTCCTGCAGGCCCGGCTTCAGTGGGGCCAGCTGTGAGATCCAGGTCAATGAATGCGCTGGAAACCCCTGCCGCAACGGAGGAAGCTGCACTGTAAGTTAATGTTTTTTTTTCTTTCTAAATTATCTTGGAATCAACAGAGAGAGAGAGAGAGAGGAGAGAGAGAGAGGGAGAGGGAGAGAGAGAGCAGAGACATTGTGGCTCATTTCCAGCAATGTTTGAATGAGGCCTTGCACATTTGTCTCATGCCTTTATCTCTACTCCTCCACATTTAAACCAGAAAAGCCTCTAAAACTGAAATGAAAGCATTATGAAACACATGCAGCATACTAAGGCTGCATTTTGTAGCAGCTACAGTTATAAGACAGACTCCTGATGTCAAGCCTGTTCTATTTTTTCCCCCTCGCAGGATATGGAAAACACATATACCTGCACTTGCCCTCACGGTTTCTATGGCAACAACTGCGAGCTGAGTGCCATGACGTGTGCTGATGGGCCCTGCTCCAACGGTGGCCGCTGTGCCGACAACCCCGAAGGTGGATATTTCTGCCAGTGCCCGACAGGATACGCAGGATTCAACTGTGAGAAGAAGATTGACCACTGCACCTCCGGCCCTTGCTCCAACGGTAAGCGTCGCTGTCGGAGGAGGCGGCTCCTTCACGCTTTGTCTTCGAGATTCGAAGGTTCCTGACGATCAGATGAGTTAATGTCGGTCTTCTACTTTGTTCTCAGGTGCTCGCTGCGTTGATCTCGTCAACTCGTACCTGTGCCAGTGTCCAGATGGCTTCACCGGGATGAACTGCGACCACACCGGGGACGAGTGCTCGACGTACCCTTGCCAGAACGGAGGCACCTGCCAGGAAGGTCTGGACGGCTACACCTGCACCTGCCCACCGGGATACACCGGCCGCAACTGCAGCTCGCCCATCAGCCGCTGTGAACACAACCCTTGCCACAACGGAGCCACCTGCCACGAGAGGAACAACCGCTACGTCTGCGCGTGCGTCCCTGGCTACGGGGGAAGAAACTGCCAGTTCCTGCTTCCAGAGCACGCAGCGATCCGCGGGTCAGAGGTTCCCTGGATGGCGGTCGGGTCCGGTGTGGCCCTGGTGCTGCTGCTGCTGGCGGGATGCGCTGTACTTGTTGGATTTTTCCGATCGAAAGTGCAGCACGGCGGTCAAATAGAAACCGCCGGTGATGGAGAAACAATAAATAACCTGACTAACAACTGTCACCGTAGCGACAGAGACCTGGCGGTCAGCATGATACCGACGCCAGGCGTCAAAAATATCAACAAGAAGATGGACTTCTGCAGTGGTGACCCCGATGAGGGGTCCTCACCAGAAAGAAGCAGCTACAAGAGCCGCCACTCGCCTGCAGACTACAACCTCGTACACGAGGCGAACTACGAGCAGGCGGCTAAAGAGGCCATGCTGGAGGCGGCCTGCGAGGACAAGTGCCAATCCCTGGACTCATTTGAGTTCGAGGAGAAACGCAGCAAACGTTTAAAATGGTAAATGTTTGTCTCACAGAAAGGTTCAAATATGCTCCAATAAAAATGTAACACTGAGGCTGCGAGTACGATGAAGCTAACGTTATTTTCTCCTTTTCTTCCCAAAAGCGATGCATCAGAAAAGAAAGCCCCAGAACTGTCTGCATGTGCGGACACCAAGTACAAATCTGTGTTTGTGATGTCAGAGGAAAAGGACGAATGTATAATTGCAACTGAGGTGAGTTTCAAATGTTTAATTTGTTCATATTTAAGCGTAAACAAGACTTCTCTCTCTGTGGTCATTTCAACAACAAACAGTAACGTCTCTTTCTCTCTTTCTGTCTGCAGGTGTAACGAGCCACCAATCGGCTGCCCGTTGCTTATTTGCTCTATGGGAGAGTTTTTATACTCCTTCAGATGCTGCTCTAACCCTAGGGGGAGGTGTCCCGCCTTGAGACTGCTGCTGATACTGAGACGTTTAACTGATATTCAGAGTGAGCTGGTTCTCTACTGGAAACTAAGCGCAGGCAACGGCGGCCTGTGGGATAAGAAACTGGCGGGGTAAAAAATAAATAAATGAATAAATAAATAAAAAAAACAAGTTTACAGTTGAAAGTAAACTGCCACTTAGCTTTCTGTTCTGCTTTCTTTTTTCCTTTTTTTTATCGTGGGAAATGGGGATAAAAACTAAAATATAAATGGACGCTGTCACGTGGCGATAACGTGCGATGCTACGATGTTTGTTTTTGCAACATTTGCACCCAGGCCTTTTTTCTCTAACCCACACGCCGTTGCTGAGCGCAGGAACTGCATCAAACGGTGGATGTTTGGCCATACTGGCCTGTTCTTCACGAGGCTGTTCACATGGGCTGTGCACCCATCACTAGACCTGTGAAGACTGTATGTATACTTGATCACTGTATTAACCGAAGTGCGTGTTCTTCCTTAAGCCCTCCAAACCATTTATGACATAGTATTGTTCTTTTTTTCTTTTCTTTTTTTTTGTTGGTTTCTTTTTATTTGGGACATGAAAAAATGTTGTCTTAATTAAAAAAAAAATTATTGCTTTTTGATACAGATTGTCCTTTTTGTAAAATAAAGAAAGAAAAAAAAACAAGAAAAAAGTTATGATTTAAAAATTATGATTTAATTTAAGTTAATTTAATGATTTTGTGTTATTTTTATTTTGTATTGTATATTTGTGATGTTTGTTATGATTATTTAAGTTGGTTTCTTTAATGATGATATTTGCAAAGGCACTTCAGGTCAATGGGACTCTTTTTTTAAATTTTTTTTTTTTAAGAAAATGTTATTTAAGAGGGATTGTACTGTACAAATTGTTATGTTACTGTCTCCTTTACCGTTTTTGAATGAAGGAATTAGCCAAGACTATTTTTCCAAATAAATATTGCTAAACATGAAATTTTAATTGCGTCCAACTTCTGTTTGTCCATCTGCAAAACACTCTGAAAAACACTTTTTTTTTTTTTTTTAAGGGGTCTGTGAGCAAAGTTAATCAGTAACATCTGTTGTCTTCCCCTGGCGACCCCATAGTGGGCTTTTCTATGCCGACACTGTTGGCTACTGCCAGAAGTTGAAAGTGTCTCCCTGGAGACGGGAGAGGGGGCCTATTCATATAAAACAATGTCCCTACGCTAGATTTACCACTCCTATTTCTCCTCCTAAAGGAACAAGTCAGGTAATTCATGGCTCTAAAATTCAGATCAATGTAGAGTAACGCCTACTGGACATCTAACGCTTCAGCTCCTGGTATTAAATCCCTTTCGCTTTACACCAAAAATAACTTTTCGGACTTCTCTTTCACTGCGGTAAAGTTTTATCACATCTGAATCCGGCCGTCGTCTAAAAAGAAGGAACAAATGTGCTGTTTTTCGTCACTATTACCTCCTTAAATTCCCTTCAGTTTTCTTTCTTAATTGCTCCACAAAGACGCTGATTGTATTTAGACACAAATAACTGTAAATCATCGGCCCGGTAGAGGTGGCCTCTGGAGGGGTTTATAACCCCACGGCATTATGGGAGCAGACTTCGGCAGACAATGATGGAATTGACAATGGGCCACACAAAAGGCCACCCTTGGGAGAGCCTGCATGTCCCTCGGCATGCTGGGAGAAAGAGAGTAACAGGAACAGATGTTGTTGAGTAACAGATGCCTTCTGGCCAGAGTTCAGCCGCGACCAGCCAGACCTTCAAAGGCCCCGAGCAAGCAGAGAAAAAAAGATTATCTATGGGCCTTCAAGAAAAGGACAGCTTTTACATTGTGCCTCTGATACATTCGTTGGGATTTTTTTTGAGAAATGGCAGAGATGAGAAAAACACATAATGAGAGGAGGACGTTTTGTGTGTGTGTGGAGCGATGAATCAGATGAAGAAAAGTACAGTATTGCGTAACTCTCAGAAAGCATTCAATCAATTCAAGCATGATTAAAGAGTAAAAGAGACGATATGTTTAACATGAGAAAGAAAAGACGATGTCGGCGTTTAACTGCCTCTGAGGACACTGATGAAGCTTTTAATGTTTCTTTATAAGATGAATGAACCTGATAGATAGAGCCGAGTATCAGTCTCAGCTGTTTGATGATGGACTGAAACCGATGATTGTTTACATTATGGGATCAGTTATTTTATGAATGAGTCGTTTTCTCTATAAAGTCAGAAAATAGTGAAAAATGTTTTATTTGGACCAAAAGTTAAAATTTCAGTTTATTATTGACGCATACTGTATATTCTTGTTTGAAAAGCTATGACTGGTTGATTTGTGGCATTTTTGGTTTTACCGACTAACTGATTAATTTACAGCTTTTTGGTCTAGCATCAAAATAAAACCCTTTTTTTCGATACTTTACTTATGATATAAACATATTTCTCTATAAAACTGTATCTGTAATGAAATATAATAATAAAAAATGTAATATATAGTTATTATAAACACAAATAATAAATCCTTCTGCTATCAGTCACTTTAAATGACTTTTACATGATAACAGTTATCTATTATTTCTATTTATTTTATTTTAGTTATATTTATCTTTGTTTGTTTGTTTGTTTTTGACATTAAACTTACTGGATGTTGTTTGTGTGACTGTAGATGAATCCTTCTCCTCAGGATCAATTTCAATCTTATTTATAACTTTTTACACAAGAGCTAATTGTATATTTATTGTGGTCGTCTCAGTTTTAAACTTTCTTTAACCTTCCTGTCGTCCTCCCGGGTCAACTTGACCCCGTCTGTTTTGACTGTTCCTTCTTTCCTTCCACCATCCCCCTTTTTTCCTTCCTTCCTCTTTCCTCCATCCTTCCTTATTTCCTTCCCTCCTCCTCCCTTCTATCCTCACTTCCCTTCCTTCTTCCCTTTTCTTTCCTCCCTCCCTCCGTCCTTCTGACTTTCTTTCCTGTCCTTCTTTCCTTCCTTCCTCCCTCCCTCCTTCCCTTCCATCTTTCTTTCCTTCCTCCCTCTTTCCCTTTCTTCCTTCCATCCTTCTTTCCCTCCTCCTACCTTCCTTCCTTTCCTTCCTCTGTCCTTCTTTCCTCCCTTCCTCTTTTCCTTTCTCCCTCCCTCCCTCTTTCCTCCTTCCTTCCCTTCTGTCCTTCTTTCCTTCCCTCCTTCCATCTTTCTTTCCTTCCTTCCTTGCACAACACAAACTACGACACAACCTTTGGTATAAAAGCGACATCGTTCTGACTGAAGATCAAAACAAAATAAAACATCCGATCAAACCTTCAGACAACGATGCAGACAGAGCTCAGGAATGTTAACGTTCAGATACACTTGATGCCTTATCAGCTCTGAGCTCTGAGGGAGAGAGAGGGAGAGACACACACACACACACACAGAGAAAGAGACACACTCACAGAGACACACAGACACACACAGAAAGAGACACACAGAAAGAGAGACACACACGCACGCACGCACGCACGCACACACGCACACACACACACACACACACACACAGAATAAAGACCCAGGACGAGCAGCTGGCCTGGAGCCATAGAAGACTTTTTATTTGGAGAAAGAAATCTTTGAAATCACTCATTTTTAAAATTCAATTAATTCATTGAGTACGACATCTAAGTTCTCAGAAAAAGTTAAAATCATGCCTTTAGTCTTTTTTCCTTTTTTTTTTTATACATAAAAGATGTGGTTTTACGATGACAAGTGATTTTTTTTCTTTTTTATAAAATGACTGTTTCTTCTTCTGACATATTTAACCTCTGTTAAAGAAATATTAATGTAGAAAAACAATTATCAACTTCCCTCCCGATAAAACAAAAAAACAGAAAAACATAAAAGGCATAACACAGTACGTTACAATGCGCTGACATGGCTTCAAAGCACACATATTACAGTACTGTACAAGGGTCCGCCTCAGACAAAATGCACCAAAACCACTTCCACTGCCGAGGATAGATCAAACCTCTGAAACAGCTCAACACTGCTTATTTACCAAAACCCAGACCACAGCACGGTGTTGGCAACTGGCAAATGAGGTAAATATTTCCAAAAAAAGCACCAAAGGTTTGGCGTTAAAATTTATATATAGCTTATAACCAACAGTGAGTTGGAGGCGTCTCAGTCCAGCTTCTCGTAAACTCTTTTTTTTTTTAATAATCGTCTATGACGCTGGCGGCTGAAACTAACAACTGAGTCTGCAGATTAGTTTGCAACGTTCAGAGGCCGATGATCGCACGCTGCCGGGCCCGCTCCCTGTAAATAAGCAGTTCTTCCACATTAAAATGGGACATTTAATGTCAATATTTATAGTGAAGTCCAGACAGAAAAAGGTTGATCTTCCCTGGATTCACTCTTTTTTAAAAATGAAAATTGATTAAAGTGATTTTTTTTTTTAAGTCAAATTATCTCATCACTCAAGCTCAAAGGGAGGTCCACTTAATGAAATCATGTCAATTAGAAGGCTCTTACAAAGCTTAAGGAAACTACTGAATATCATATAATGCTTCGACTGACAAACATGAAGGAAAATTAGCAAAAAGCAGGGACACGAAAGGTCTTTTTAAGATCGCCTTAGGTGTAAAAAAGGAGAACAAAAACAATCTTAGGCCAAATACTTGAGGGGAAACAACATCTAAGTATCTAAGTAACATGATGTGCAAACTTAATTGTGCATAGAGATCAAATTGTAATAAATATTTATGTGATAATTAATATTATCACTAGTTTGACTTAGTCAAAACTCGTAGGGGTGATTGTACATTTTCATGATTAATTTAGTTTTACTAAAACGTTAAAAAGGTTTTTTTTATAGTGCTGCGAGAAAAGCTTTTATTATTATTTTTTTTAAGCAACAAACACTTCCCATTTATTATTAACCAGAGCCCCAAAAGACAAACACAACCAAACACTCAATAAAAATCCTGATAGAAATCACTGATTTGTCATAGGTTAACTTCCTCTGAATGGCTCTTTCACTTTAAAAAGGTCTCTTTTTTTTTTTTTTTTTAATGTTCTGCCTTATTTCTGCATCAAAGAATCACATGAGCAACAAATAACAAACTGAGCGTTATAGCCATGTACAGGAATTTTACATAGAAGTACTTTAGTAAGCTTTCAAAAAGTAAACGGATCTATCGTAGCTTTAGTTTTCACTGTTTCTTCGTTTGATGTAGCTTAAAGATGTGAAGCATAATGCCTGTCTTTGGACCACCGAGGTAATTGTAGGTGTGTATGTGTGTGTTTGTGTGTGTGTGTGTGTGTGTGTGTGTGTGCGTGTGTGTGTAAAACATGCTGAAATGTTTCCCAAACATTTCAAATGAGAAAATAGTGTCCCTCCGAGCCGTCAGGGGCTCGTCCTGGATCGAGGTATATGAATCCTGGGGCCGACCGGTGGCGCCTGTGGAAAATGTTACAAAGCTGTCTGATGGATGAAGGTGAATTTCATTCACGCCGCTGTGCATCACGCCTCCTCCTGACCCCCCCCCACCACCACCCAACCCCCCCCTCCCCCCTCTTCCTCCTCCCCCCTCCTCCTCCTCCTCTTCCTCCCTCCCTCCCTGCAGTAGTCTCACTCTGCTTGGACTACTTTCCTTCTCCGTCTAATAACATCGTCTATCTTCTCTCTCTCATCCTGAATAGCGCCGGGATTCGGTTCACATTCAATTCAGTTAATTCAGAAATTGCTTCTTTTTTTTTTTTTCTTCAAATTTACAAAAGCAGGAGAACTTTTATAATAAAGTGGTTTTTAAGGTGCGTTCACACTGAATGCAAATACTTTTTTTTTTTGAGCTTCTGATCACTGAAGTGCTTTAGCCGCCGATGATGACGAGCTAACGAGCTAACGAGCTAACACTGACTTCAGCTACCAGGAACTTTTATCTTCTAGTTTCTCTTGTTTTTTCCTCTTGTCTCCGTTACGTTCGTTAAAATATCTCCAGCAGCTTTCACCGCAAGTTTTTTTGGTCCAGCTGAAACATTTTTAACTCCAAAACGAGTCTTAGCCTAAGTTTGTGCCGCCTTAAACAAACATGAGTCTGTTAGCATCGTTGTTAGCATTTGGGTCAGTGACTAATAAGGGTTGGCAAGATGAGCAATTAAAAAATATCCTTAAAAATAGTTTTAAAAGCAGCATCAGGTTTATTAAAATGTATATTTAGTATTTTTGTTGGTTTTATATCATTTGAAATGACATTTGCACCATTTTTTACCAAAAGTAAGACTGAATGCTCCTGAAAATGTCAAATGGTGTAACCACAAAAGAATGATAAATATTACATATCCAGAGTAAACGTAATATTTAGAACAATTGTATTCCATTACCTTTATTTAATATAAAATTAATAATGTAAGATCATGCCAAACTAGTTGATATGGTGTTTTATTGAGAATTTACTGTTTTTAAGCAAGTTGAATTATTTGGTACAAAGTTTTTATGGTTACACCACTTAGACATTTTTGCCATAATCCTCTAATATATTCTCTCTAAATGGATTAAAAGCAGAAATTTGATGCTGGGTCCACAAAAAAAGGATGTGTGCAAGTTATTCATACGTTTATTTTCACATTTTAAACCTTTAAATTTGACTAAATGGACACAAAGAAACCGTCACTGACCCATCTGCAAAGCTTCAACATTTTTTAACAGGTGGTTTTAAAGTTGAAATTGAACAACGTTGTAAACTGGAGATGTGAGACACGGCAGGACCAGAGAACCAGACTTTAGCTTCTCTGGACAAAAAGTGAGGCTAGTTTACGGTTAAGTGACTGTAAGTGAACAACGTGCAGGAGTTTTTTGGGTTCTTTCCTAACTATTAAACACCCATCACAACTCAGAACATGCATAGAATCTACGAGAAAAGCTGACAGGAAGTTCATTGTCCCTTTAAAAAAACAACCAATCTGCTTTTAGTTTACTGTGTTTTTTAGTGTTTTTTGATGTGACCATTTAAAAGAAAACAAGTTATAGTTCAGTTTGTTTGAATCTTAAAAGGTTTTAGTTTGATATGAAGTAATATTTCATAGAGTAGTATGACAGAAAAGTAGATGATTATTGTGATAATGCCATTTAACGTGATGTTTTTGTGTCCACAATAATTGTAGCGTGAAGTTTAGATACCGGCGCATCCTGAGTGTAAACCACAGCGAGTTATTAAAGATGGTCCACTGATTGCGTAATAATGACATCATAAAGTTTAAGACCAGATTTCAGAAAGCTCCGCCTCTTCATTTATCTGACAGCGCCAAACAACTTCTAACACGAAAGATGATCAACTGGTCAAAGCTAACGTTAGCCTTCTGATGCTACAAGCTGTTGTTTCACAGTCGGCTGCAGATAACGGCAGCTCTGTAAACTGAGGTTAGCAAACTTTATTTTACCCGTACAATGGAGAGAATGCTACTGAGAAACCTTTAACCCTTTACATACTGTTTGGGTCCAATTTAACAGCTGAAATTTGATGACTTTCCTCTTAAATGTTATACTTTTGTATAGGTGGTATTAATGTTTGTCCATTGAGGCTGTTCTGGGTCAAATATGAGCCGTATCAATTGACATGTGTTTTAGTTAAAGCTGCAGTTGGTAAGTCTTATAAAAGTATTGCTAAGACATATTTGCTAAGACTGTCACTATGTAAACACAGCATTACATGAAACTAGTAATCTGTAAAAATAACCAGGCTCATTTAGCCCCATCTATTGCTCCTACTGCAAATTGGCAAATTGCCAGAATCCAAGGCGACCGGACAACAAGAACCAATCAGAGCCAGGATGGTGTCTGATTGAGTGTCTGACAGCTGTCAATCACTGCTCACGCACACAGCCCCTCCCCCTTCCTCCTCAGCTCGGTGGAGCGGCTTCAGGAGCGTAGAGGTATGACCAGGAGGGGAGTTCTGGTCCTCTGAAATGATGCCAACGAGGAAGTAACTTAAAACTGCATTCTATCAAAAGGCCACCAGGGGGCGACCGTTTTGGTGTCAAAAGGACTTCCGTCTCTATACAAGTCAATGGAGAATTCACCAACTTCTCACTTGATTTCTAACCTCAGTAAACGTTTTCAAAATGTGTTTATGGTCTCAATCGCTAGTTTAAAGCCTTCTTCAATGCAGTATGATGTTCATTTGGGACATTTTGGCCTCCCTGATTTTATATTTGACGATAAAGCAGGGTATGCATTAGGGCATGGCTACGTCGTGATTGACAGGTTGATTGGTTCACAGGTTCAGGAGGGCGCCTCTTGCTCCTCCTGATGTCCATATAAGTAGAATCCCTGTTTTTATTTTTCCCAGCATGCACCTGAAATTTTCAAGATGGCGCTGCTCAGATCCGAAGCAGTCCACAAACCAATGGGTGACGTCACGGATGCTACGTCCATTTTATATACAGTCTATGGTTATGGCGCAGCAACAACAATCAGCGAGGACAGAACTACCGATACCTCCGTTACCAGCAACAGCATACACGGTCGCATGCCGTCGCTCGCACGTCAGCCTCCTCTGTGGGAGGGACTTTGGAGGCAGGGCAGGAGTGCAGCGGAGAGGGAGGGGGAGGGATCTGAAAGTTGTACTTCTTCAAATTTGACGCTAAGTCCTCTCTCTCCTCAAAGTTACCAACTGCAGCTTTAAATTAATAGTTTTAATAGTTTTAATAAGATAGTAGTTATGAGGATTTCTTTTTATGATGTAGCAGTGAAGACTGATGGCTCTAATGGTTATACAATAAACCCCACAACTCCATAAAGTCTGTAAGTTTCAATAAAATAACATTTTAAACATTATTGCTATGTTATATCTTCATGTCTTAGGTAAAATAGGACATGATATTGTGTGATAGGAGATGTTTTTTCTCTATAAATGAGTGATGTAAAAGCTAAAATCAAGGTTTAATCACATTTATTGATCAGTCAGATCGACTATTGATGCTTTCTAAACACATCTGTGGTTCAAAATGTGGTTTAGACACTTTTTATGAAGGGAACCAACTGCGAGGCTGTAAAATATGAACAGTATGTAAAGGGTTAATATGTTATCTCTTCTCCAACTTTAAAGGAAAATACTGTTTTTGTTGTTGTTGTCATTGCTGAAAACTGGGAACGCAGCGACGTCGCTACATTAAAGTCTAACAGGGTAAAAACATTAAAATCAGGCTGGTTGTAAAAAAACAAAACAAATAAAAACCCAGTTGTGTTGATTTTTGTACTTTAAGCACTTGGCAACAGCAGGAACTTCTTAAGGCCGTGACACCGAACTCAAATTTTTTTTAACGAGAATTAAATGAATTGACAGTGAATCAAACCCTGCAACCCCCCCCCCCCCCCCCGCCAACCCTTCCTCCCCCCTTGAAACCCCCTAACTTGCATCGCCTTATAACCCCAACCCCCCCCGCCCCCCCTCACTCCACCTAGAAACCCTTCAACTCCTTCAACTCCCAAACCTGCTCTCTACTCCTAACCTCTTTGGTGACTCTCTGGTGTCTTTGAAACAGGGTTCCTACACATGATCCATAAAAAAAAAAAAAATTAAAGATTATTTTTTTTCCTCCCTTCAACAAAATTAAAACCTTTTTTGCTGGTTTATTTTTTTTGAATGGCAGTTTAACACTGTGCATGGTCGTTTATAGCGATGTTCTTCTATAGCTTATGATCAGTCCTCACAGCAGCAAATGTAACACAGGACGACTACTAGATGGGTTTCTGAGGGAAGGAAACAGTACTTTTTTTTACAAACTTTTCCAGGAACTTTCGTGCAATCCCCAAAAAAACCAAACAAAAAAAAACAACTTCTAAATTTACACAATTTCTCAACTTCCTAACGCCTTCCGGACCTGTGTAGGAACCCCGATTGAAAGTGACGCTAAGCTAAAACAATGAGAACCTGTAAGCGCTGTTCCCACTTGAACAAAGGATCAACAAGGCTGTTAGGACCAAATAAGTGTTGGTTCAAGGAATGGGCTAACTCACCTCCTTCCTTCTCTCTCTCCCCCCCCCGTTCCCTCCCCTTCTCTCTCTAGGTGGAGGAAGCTCCGTGGCTGGGCATGTTGGCCATGCTGCCGACCATGCCAGCCGCGCCAGCCATACCTGAGGGCCCTCCGAGAGCCGGAGGACTGTGCTTGGTAGGTGAGGTCATGTCGGCTCCACGCCCCTGGCCCTGGGGGGCGTGGTGAGCGTGCTGCAGGGCGTGGCGCTCCAGCAAGGTGCGGTGGGTGAAGGCCCGGTGGCACACGTTGCACTGGAAGGTGCGCTCGGCACGGTGGGTGCGCATGTGCACGTTGAGCGAGCTTTTCTGGGTGAAACGCTTGCCGCACATGGAGCACTGGAAGGCCCTGACGCCAGTGTGCACCACCATGTGTTTGAGGAGGTAGTCACGCAGGGAGAAGGAGCGCCAGCAGATGGAGCACTGGTGAGGTTTCTGACCTGGAGGTTCAGACACAGACACAGACAGAGCAACAGAATCAGTGCGTCTCAATCATTTCTCCAGTATGATCCTTATTGAAGAAAAGCAAAGTGTGCTGATAATAATAATAGTAACAATCAATATTTAAATGTAATAGTTTTTTAAATCCAGGTTAACAATGTTTCTCTTTTCATGTACTAATGATTGAGCTCTTATTATTTAAAGCACTTTACATTTTAATCTTTCATTTGCACTGTATGTTCTTTTAATTATATTAATGCAAATCATTATTTCATGCTGCACTCTCATAGTCTCTATTTTAGTCTAGCTTTTTCATATTTCTTTCTCTATTTCTCTTTTTCTGTACTGTGTTTTATTTTTATAATAATTGGGTTGTTTTTGTATTGTGTGTTTAAATTTTTCCAATTTTTTCTATAATTTTGTTTTATTTATTTATCTATTTAATTGTATGTTTTTTTGTTTCCAATTCTTACTGTTAAATGTTTGTTTTTATCTAAATTTAGCTGCCTTGCCTAATAAACTCTAAAAAGAAATCTAAGCGGAGCAGAAATGCATCTCCTGAAACAGCATTGAAATCATCACAGGACACTAAAATCTTCTCATTAAGTCAATTTTGGGAAAAATCCATATAATCAGAATTTTTTTTCTCTTTAAAATGGGAAAAAAACTTTTCAGGAATCAAATGAATTAAAAAAAAAAGTGTAAAAAGAAGTTTTCCAGTTTTTTAGGCCGATATATTCAGACATAAATCAACACTTTTTGTCTCATAGTTAAATCAAATGTCTCTTAACGTACTCAGAAGCTTCAAGTTTCGACACCACCGACACATTAAAGCTGCTTTTATTTAGCAGGTGTTGTTTGTTTATGAATTTAAGTCCAATATTCACTTTGCTTTCAGCTCTGGTTTGGTCTCCACCAGCTCCTTTGACAAATATCTGACTATTTAGCAGCTAAAATGTTCCACTTTCTTCTCCACCTAGTTACTAACTACGTCTACAGCTTGACAGGGTTGATGTGAGCGTTAAAGACTGCACAGAGTTGGTGATAATCCTCTGTGGGTTCAACACATTATAATTTCATATGACTCATCATTACATAAGCTATAAAAATCAGAGGAGCGCTAAGTGAAGAGAAGAAGCTGCGTCTCACCCAAGCGGGGAGTTCTGGTCCTCTGAAATGAGGCCAACACGGAAGTAACTTTAAACTGCATTCTATCAAAAGGCCACCAGGGGGCGACCGTTTTGGTGTCAAAAGGACTTCCGTCTCTATACAAGTCAATGGAGAATTCACCAACTTCTCACTTGATTTCTAACCTCAGTAAACGTTTTCAAAATGTGTTTATGGTCTCAATCGCTAGTTTAAAGCCTTCTTCAATGCAGTATGATGTTCATTTGGGACATTTTGGCCTCCCTGATTTTATATTTGATGATAAAGCAGGGTATGCATTAGGGCGTGGCTACGTGGTGATTGACAGGTTGATTGGTTCACAGGTTCAGGAGGGCGCCTCTTGCTCCTCCTGATGCCCATATAAGTAGAATCCATGTTTATATTTTACCCAGCATGCACCTGAAATTTTCAGGATGGCGCTGCTCAGATCCGAAACTATTGGCCTCCGAGCAGCAGTCCACAAACCAATGGGTGACGTCACAGATGTTACGTCCATTTCTTATATACAGTCTATGGTCTCACCGGAGTGGATGAACATGTGCTTGCTGTAGTTCTTCCTGGAACGTAAAGATTTGCCACAGTGCGTGCAGTCGAACGAGGTCTCAGATCCCTGGGAGGAAGGGGAGGGGCCGGCGGAGCAGGACGTGGCGGAGGGAGGCGGGGCCGGGGTCATCGGTGCCGGGGGCGGAGCCTGCTGACCGGGCTCGGACCCCGCCATGGTGTCAATCCCACCCATGGGTCCGCCCACGTAAAAAGGAGCTGGCTGCGACTGGCTCACTGGGTACTGGAAAAGAAGCTGAGGAGGGAAACACGGACTGTGAGCTTTGGATTAATTATCGGGACGTTGTTACGATAAAAAATATATTTATTCTGTTGAGCTAATGAACTTTATACACATTTTATTTATTCTTCTTCTTCTTCATTCTATTCTTATGTACAGACCTTACATACCTCACCTTAAATATTGCACTTGCTCTCCTTTTTTATGCTTATTTTAATCCACAGAAATTATGACATTACCTCATTTTATCTCATAATTCTGATGTAGAATACAAGTCGACATTTTCACTTTTAGGTATGCACACTGTCAGTTTAGCTATTATTTCTATATATTGGTCAATGACGTGATGCAACCCAGTGTCAATTGGTTTAACCAGTATTTAAAAAAAAATAAAAATCTGATTATATACAAGAAAATAAATGTGGAATACATATATAATCCACTTTTAGCAACGCAGCACTACTGCACGCATTAATGTATGTAGAAACAATGGCTGTTTTTAGGATATGGCTCAATATTGACAAAATGCTTTAAAATCTATATGTAGAAGTAAAAAAAAATGTTAATTTGATGTTTTTAAATGAAGTAATTATTAGTATAAATTCACTTAAATACACTGTAGGTGGATAAAATATGTAATATTAATCATTTTACTGTGGTTACTTCTCTTTCTTTCTTCCTTTCTTTATCCATTTTGGTTATTCTCTCTTTCTTTTCCCTCCTTCCTTTCTTTCTCCTTCTTCCTCCTTTCTTTATCCATTTTCTTTCTTTCTTTCTTTTTCTGTTTTCTTCTTTCTTCCTCCTTTTTCTTTCTTTCCTCCTTCCTTTATTTCTTTTCTTCCTCCCTTTTCTCTCTCTAGGTGGATTAAATATGTAATATTAATCATTCTACTGTGGTTACTTCTCTTTCTTTCTTTCTCCTTTTCCCTCCTTCCTTTCTTTATCCATTTCTTTCTTTTTCTGTTTTCTTTCTTTCTTCCTCATCCCTTTCCTTTCTTTTCTTCCTCCCTTTTCTCTCTCTCTAGGTGGATTAGATAAATAATATTTATCTTTTGTGGTTACACCATTTTCTTTCTTTCTTTCTTTCTTTCTTTCTTTCTTTCTTTCTTTCTTTCTTTCTTTCTTTCTCTCTAGATGGATAAAATATTTTATATGTATCATTCTTTTGTGGTTACACCATTTGACATTTTCACCATTTGACATTTTCAGGAGCATTCAGTCTTACTTTTGTTTAAAAAATGGTGCAAATATCATTTCAAATGATATAAAACCAACAAAAATACTAAATGTACATTTTAACAAACCTGATGCTGCTTTTAAAACTTTTTATTTTTAAAGATATTTTTGAATTGCTCATGTTGCCGACCCTTATTAGTCACTGACCTATATTCACCGTTATGTACAGTAGTCATTTATTTTCTATTAGTTTTTAAATGTCTCTTTTTCATGTTTACAGTAATTATTAGAAGTTTATAATTTTATTCAAATCATCTATAGCATAAAGTTAATTATACTTTCTGTTTCATTAAAGTACAGCGTTGATAAATACAATCCACTTGCAGTTGTGCATGTTAACATTTACCTTTGCACATGTTTATCTCATCTACTCCACAAAACTTCTAATGCAAATTCAAGCTCTCATTTGCATTTTTCACTTTCAAAGTCGGCCTGTCAATCAAAATGTGTAGGAAGTGCCTTGAAAGGGCAGCTCATCGCACGTATACTGAAGCCTTTGTTAGCTTCTCTGCGTTCATTATGCTAAATTAAGTGTTTTTTTCTTTTCTTTTTTTGTGTGTTTTGTTTTAGTGTAAAAGTCTTTCTGTCAATCAGCTCGTCATCAAACCAGCAGGAAGAACCAGATATTAAAAGGACTGGTCTTTCAAGAAGCTTTCAACAGTATGTTTGATTGACATATCCATGACTTTATAGATGAAGTCAATCTCACAGATGCGGGAGGAAAACTATTCATATAACTCATTCATGGGTCGCCTATCTGCCTCGTTGAAGGCTTCAAAAACTGGATCCTTGTTCTTCTTTCTTCATTGAATCCGTTAATAGTTCATTTTAAAATATGTTTATGTGCATTAAAGCTCCAACAAACATTATTTTTCTTGTTGAATTGAACTTTTTTCGTCATCTTTTTTTTTCGATAAAATGTCCAAAAATAGTCAGAAAACAGAAGATATTCAGTTTATTGTCATGCACGACATAGAAAAGCTTCAAATCAAGCAGCATTCAGTAGATCTGCTCATAAAAAAAAAATGATTGCAGCGATTAGTCGATCATCAATTCCAATTCATTGTCAATCGAGATCAATTAATAAAACTAATCATTGCAGCTTTAAAGCACATTAGGTTAGCATCTGGTATACAACCTAGAATAAATTAATGTTTAATATATTGTAATTAAATACTGCAAGTAGGGCTGCAATGAACAATTATTCTTAGTACCAAGTAATCTGTTTATTCATTTTGGGGGGGTTAAACTGATTCCCTCTTATATAAAAGATCCATCACAAGTTCTTAGTGATAAACTCGACATCTTTAACATCTTTAAACTTCCTGTCGTCCTCCCGGGTCACATTGACCCCGTCTGTTTTGACTGTTCCTTCTTTCCTCCCTCCTTCCTTCTCTCTTTCTTTCCTCCCCCCTAACGTCCTCCCTTCCTTCTTTCCTCTGTCCTTCTTTTCTTCCTTCCTCCCTCCTTCTCTCTTTCTTTCCTCCCCCCTAACGTCCTCCCTTCCTTCTTTCCTTCCTTCCTCTTTTCCTTTCTCCCTCCCTCCCTCCCTCCTACCTTCCTTCTTTCCTCCGTCCTTCCTTCCTCCCTTCCTTCTTTCCTTTCCTCCCTTCCTTCCTCCCTCCCTTCCTCCCTCCTTCCTTCCCACCTTCCTTCCTTCCTCCCTCCTTTCCTTCCTTCTTCCTCCCTTCCTTTCCTTCTTTCCTCCCTCCTTTCCTTCCTTCTTCCTCCCTTCCATCCTTCCTTCTTCCCTCCCTTCTTCCTCCCTTCCTTCCTTGACCCAAGGACAACAGGAGGGTTAAATTCCTGCTTTTGTCCCGCCAACAGTCCAAACAGCAAAGACGTTTCGTTTATAATTCTATAAACAGAGAAAAACTGTAGAAACTCGTCCAAATTACTATAATTTAAGAAACAAGGAAGCCATTTATTTACAATAGTAATGTAAAGCAGATGGAGCTCTGGAGTCTGTCAGTATCTGTGTTTCCGTCTGATTGTCAAGTACAAAAAAAAGTGAATTAGGTGCATTTGCATTAACTGGTTTAAAGCGGATAAACTAGGCAAAGTGTAGTTTAAACAGAAGTTGGTGGGACTGGCTACATCACATATGGCTGTACAGTAATAAACAGAGTAGAAGAAGAACAGACACTTTGCTCATTCATGAAAGAAACATGCAGAGAGGAATTTGCTTCATTTGGGCAATTATAATTGTTCTTTCATACCAGCTTGTATTGGTTGCTTAGTTACAACCAACAGCCATGTTTTTGTGTCTTTATAGTTATATCTGGGAGGAAGCCGACAGCAGAAACAGCTGATCAAGTCATGTGAGTTCAATGTTCCCAACGTCAGAACTTAGACCAGTCTAGCACATTAACCTGAAACAACCTCAAGTGAACTTATTTTGCGAAATTGGGGACGTTTTTTTATCATTTTGCCACTTCTATCGACCTTTTCCTAATGTGATACTTCAAAAATACATGAATGGAAACACAGCGAGTTCCTGCTAACTCTCACAGTTTGCATTAACGTTTGTTGTCATTGCCTTTCAGATAAAAGTCTGTGGTCTGGTCTGTGACCTGACGAGGCTGCAGGAGCACTGACCTGGTTGTTGATGGACTGTGTGGTCGGAGGCGGAGTCATCGGCTTGTTGACCCGTCCTCTGGGGTTAAAAGCCATGGCCTGAGGAGGCTCGCTCTGGGGCCAGAAACTCTCAGAAAAAACCCCCTGCTCATCGTAGAAATCCTGGAAGACACAAACACACAACAGTCTTAATTAGAGACCCTGACACACACACACACACACACACACAGATACTCATCATCACCTGTCAAATTTGTCTACTTATCTAACATTTAATGTGTTCAGGTCTCGGGTTCGGAGACATACGGAGACTCTACTTAACGTAAACCTCCATTAAGATTTTTGGGGCCGATGCCGATACAAATATTAGGGACCGAAAAAATACAGATATCGATACATTTGGCTGATGGTAAATGTAAATGGACTGTACTTATAAAGCGCCTTTCTAGTCTTTTCGACCACTCAAAGCGCTTTACAATACAACTCATTCACCCCATTCACACACATTCATACACTGATGGCAGGCAGCTACCACGCAGGGTGCCAACCTGCACATCAGGAGGAAGCTAATCATTCAAACACATTCATACACCGTTGGCACAGCAACGGGAGCAATTTAGGGTTAAGTGTCTTGCCCAAGGACACATCGACATGTGGACTGGAGGAGCCGGGAATCGAACCGACAATCTTCCAATTGGTGGACGACCCGCTCTACCTCCTGAGCCACAGCCGCCCGATAAAGTTATATAAACAGAACAGCATCATTTAAGTTTTGAAATGTTCATTAGTTTTTATTTTTATTTAGTTTTTAGATTGTTTAGTTTAGTTTTAGTTAGTTCTGCATTGTTCATTGTAGTTTTTATTTCTTTAATTTTATTTCTTTAAAAACTATACTATTTTTATTTCAGTTAACTCATTCAGCTAACTTATTTTTTTCACTGCTAGTCTTAGTTTTAGGAACACACTTTCCCCCCCTTTTTTTGGCAATGATTCCTCAAATGTGGTTAACAAGCCTCAAATATATAATGGAGGCTGTGATATATATGAAAGAAGGAACGACGGAGAAAGGAAAAGAGGAAGGGAGGAAGGAAGGAAGGAAGGAAGGACAGAGGAAAGAAGGAAGGGAGGAAAGAAAGAGAAGGAGGGAGGGAAGAAAGAAAGAATGGAAGGAAGGAAGGAGGGAGGGAGGAAAGAAGGAAGGGAGGAAAGAGAGAAGGAGGGAGGGAGGAAGGACAGACGGAAGGAAGGAAAGGAAGAAAGGAAGGGAGGAAAGAAGGAACAGTCAAAACAGACGGGGTCAATTTGAATTTAATCATTATAATCAGCTAAGAATAAAAATAATTTAAAAAAAACACACATAACAAAATAATATGCACATATTAAACTTGCATTAAGAAAAAAATACAAAAAAATCAATATACATGAAATATAAAATATAAAAAAATATGCATGAAATGCTGTTTATATAACTTTTAAAAAATAACATTTAAATATCGGCACATATCGGACGACATGTTTGCAGATACCAATATATCTAACCTCCATACAGGCGTTAGCTCCTTTATCTGCGCTCTGACTCCTCATGTGAAAGCCCGTCAGAGGAATATTTTACGCAACACATTTCTGGCCCAACCGCATTTACAACATCAGGAGGTTTGACTCGCAAGGTGCCATCGGACCAGTCGAGCAACATTACTGTCAAAAACAGCGGCGTGATCAAAAGCAGCGTATGTCTCGGGGAGATAATAAATAATAAAAGCTTCTTTTTCTACGATGACAGCTCAACATACGACATCTTAACAAAAGAAAAAAAGAAAGGAACGTCGTTAACTTTACAACATGAGCAGCATTTAGGAAGAAAAAAAAAAAACGCTTAAAAGTGAGATAAAAGCAAATGCAACCTATTATAGAAATAATTATAAAGTTTGTATTTTAAGAGGCACTAATTATGTGAAAAGAAGATTTATGAGCGTATTATTATTTAACCCTTAGATAATGTTTATGGTCAAATTTAACCCATGTTTTTTTTACATTTGAGAGCTGTAAAAACATCCTACACACATTTCTTTAAGGCGGATTTTTCTCTAATATGACCCACAGTATACAAAAATAGAAATAAGAAGGATAATCTTTTTTCATTTTTGTGCAGCTGATACACATTTTTATATATGCAGATATACAGGTTGAGCTGTGTTTATCAAAAAATTCAAAAAAATCAGCTTTCAAACATGATTGTGAATATCTGTGAATTGGTGTAGAGACTAATTATGAGTCCGAATATGAACAGTATGGAAGGGTTAAGCATGTACTAAATTTTTGTGCAGCTGATTCACATTTTTATATATATATAAATGTACAAATTTAACCTGTGTTTAATCAAAAAAATTCAAAAATCTGCATTCAAACATGTTATATTCTTCATTTTCTATATACAATGTTCTCCTGGACCATAAAATAATGATTGTGAATGTCTTTCTTCCATTAATGACTGATGGTGGAAAACTGGTGGAATTAGTGTAGAGATTAATTATGAGTCAGAATATAAACAGTATGTGAGCGTTATGATTCATATTTTCCTTTGTTTATTAGGCCTTTATTGATAGGCGTACTGCCCCCGACCTGAACACACACACACACACACACACACACACACACTATACATGTACTGTCTCTGGTAGACCTTCAGCCTAAAAAACCACATTCAGTGCAACAAAAGCCTGATTCTGCCGCTTTAACATCGGCCCTTGATCCATGATAGCAGCACTGATGATGACTGAACTCAGTATAAAAATGCAGCTTGCGCCCGAGCCCACTCGATAGCTGACATCAAACGCCCCTCAGTCTAAATCTTTAAACATCTGCCCTCTGATAAAACACGGCCGACCAACAGACATAATAAGACCAACAACACAAAGCAGAGCCGCTTCAAAGTAGTTTTTACTCCTCTTCATACTGGAAATCATAACACAAAAACACTGAGCTGAGATTGCTTCAATATCAAAACCTAAAGTCTTTCATTGGGTTTTTTCTCATTACAGATAGAGACTCACAGAATACAGATCTCAATAAACCTCTTCGGCAGACAGAGCCGTCAGACCTGATAACCAATACGACACATCCTGGAAAGACTGCTATGACGAGCACGTTGACGGACTTCTATTGGTTACTCTAGTAGCAGCGTTTCTAACTAAGCTCATCATTACTGAATATATACTGAAAGGCAGCGTTCAGACCGCTCTCGTGTGATGTCCGATGGATGGGAAGGAATCGGAAAGATGTTGAGGATTTGTGGGTCACGTTATCGGAAGACATGGGAAGGTTGTACGATATCGGAGTTGGTTGTGTGAGAGTTTAAGACACTGTGCATTGACAGAAATCCATAAAATCTGGGTTTGATTACATTGAACTGAGGTGATGTTTAGTTGGTTTTCAGGCTAGATCTGAGCTTTCAGAAAAACCCCCATAAGACTAGATATCATCTTAGAATCTGGATATCGTAATATCGCGATACAGCAGAAGTGTCTTTTTCTTGGTTTTTAAGGCGGCATTACTAACTGTTATAGCTGTTCTATTATTTTCCATTACTTTGTCACTTTTGGTGTGAGCTCAACCAGCTTCACCTTAACGCCAGCAAGACGAAGGAGATGATGATCGGTCCCACTTCACACCGGTCAACATCCAAGGCTCGGACATTAAGGTAGTAGGTAGAACTACAAATCCCTGGGTGTTCACCTTAACAACAAACTGGAGACTGGACTGACAACACCCTCGCTCTATACAAGATGAGCCAGAGTCGCCTCCACTTGCTGAGGAGCTGAGGTCCTTTCGGAGTTTGCACGGCTCTCCTCAGGACTTTTTATGACTCTGCGGTTGCTTCGGCCATCTTTTACGCTGTGGTCTGCTGGAGAAGGGGCAGCAGGGACAGGGACAGGAAGAGACTCAACAAACTGATCAGGAGAGCGAGCTCTGTTCTGGACTGTCCGCTGGAGTCCATTGAGGATGCGGATGAGAGGATGTTAGTAAAGCTGACATCCATCATGGACAACAAGTCTCTCACTCCCCTGTATTTATTTTATATTGAACAAACTGTTTATCATGTGCAATATTATTTATATTCTGGTCACTTTACTGTCAGTACTCAGCTCGGTTAGCACTCGTTTTGTTTGTTTGTTTGTTTATTGTATATGTTAAAGGGTTCCTGTTTGTTGTGGATGCCCATTTTGTTTTCCATAGTGTATATTACACATCTTTCTGCTCTTTTTGCTTCTGTTTGCTGCTGTAATAAGTGAATTTCCTGGTTGTGGGATTAATAAAGTACAATCTAATCTAATTTGCCTTTATCCACATTACTGATGATTATTTATCAAAAAATCTCATTGTGTAAATATTTTGTGAACGCATTGATAGTCATTCCTTCAATATTGTTGCGATATCAATATTGAGGTATTTGGTCAAAAAGATTGTTGACGTGAACGATATTTACAAGACGGAAACTCATAAACACAGACGTGAATACGGCGTGAATCCCGTCATTCGACACAACAAGCAAGTCAACGCAGAGATCTCCAACAAAAAAAAGACAAAACACGGGATCGTCTTGGGGAAAAAAGTCGAACCTTGCTCAACTTTTGTCACTTTTCCGGTTTGTTTCTCTGCTGCAGTCAGCTGTCATTTCAGTCTCTGATTAATGGGACCACCCTCCACCTCTTCACCTCATGGATTAAGATCTTGTCTAATATGGATCCTTCCGGTGAGCTTATCGGGAATCTTGCTCCAGAAACACTTGCATCCAAATCTCAAATCAGCCGAGGCTTTTCTTCACTCCTTCACCACCACCTCCGCCACTAGTGTGTGGACTCCTTTGTGGGGGAATATTCCTGTATATCTCCTGACGTGACTCTCACCATAAAACGATGATGATGAGTCATCACCACATATCAGATAAGAGTCCTCACATATCTCTTCAACCTCTCAGATTGTGCTCACTGCAGTATATCACATACAATCATTTGATTAGTTACTGTTCTGATTAAAATGTCCAATCTGATCACAGTAACACCTTCAACTACACCTTGGATTTACGTGTTATTCCGTACCCAGATAGCATATCCTCTGGGGTTATGCTAACAGATGTGTTACACAGATAATGAGCTCAGTGAAAGCAACAAAATCTGCATTGTCTCACAGTATATTTTGTTATATCACCAATCCAACATGAGTTTTAGAATAAAACAGATGATGGCTGGTTACTCATCCCAGTAATAATTAGTTTTTAATCAGATGTTTCTAGGTTTAGAAAACAAACAGTTTTATTAACTAACTAGATTTGCATAGATGAAGACATGCTGTATTTTTTGCCATATTAATGATATAAACTGTCATGTATATTTAAAAATAATCTAAAAGTGAAGACAATCCAAATTTGGAGAGTATAAATATTAAAACACTAATAAAAAGCTCAAAATGAATCCCAAATCATCTGATGTTCCACTTTTGCCATAGCTGTGTTACACATCTAGCATTTAAAAATGTGCAAAAGAAGAAGAAAGAAAGACGAGAAAGTAAGAAACAGTTTCTCAACGTGACATTTGAAATAAAAAAGCAAGACTGCTAAAAAAAAAACCTGCAAATTTAATTATTACATTAAAAAAAAACCTAACGCCGTAACCTCCTAAATAGAGTGAGGTTTTTCCCTTTCTAATGATGACTTCCAATGCAGCACATTTGAGAAAACTGACAACTGGCAAAGCTGAATCCTTTAGACTGTGTGGCAGATGTTCCTTGTGTAGTCTGCAGGGTAAAGCACGCTGCGGCATAAATCCTCGCTCCACCATTTATTTATTTTTTTATATCTCCACTTTACTTCAGGAGTTGTGACAGAAATACTGAACATACATTAAAAGAGAAAAAAGATAATTCTCAAAGTTTTGCTCTGAAGCTGAATGTAACATTTCCCACTGAGTCATTACCTTGAAATGAAGGCTGAACATTTTTAATCTTACAGATCATTTTGTACTTTCAGCAAGCAGTGGCTGGTACATTATTACAAAAATAAAAGTGTACTTTAAATCTCTTATATGGTTTAACAGTGATGATTCCCCCCCCCCCCCCCTTTAATTTCATGTCCATTGCCTCTCATGACTGCAGCTCACCTCTCAGTTAAACCTACCTGTCCAAATCCTGCCATGGATTCCTGGGAGCCCTCCTGCTCTCCATCTCGTCTCCCGTCTTCCAGGGTGTAGACATTCCCGTCCGTGTCCTGACCCCCTTCATCTTTCACCACCACTCCCTCTCCTCCCAGCACCTACAGCAGAGAGAGAGAAACAAGGTTCGGTTTTGATTGAACAGCAATTACGCTTGTAACAGTGAAGCAGTGCGGTGGCGGGTGGTAAAAGGCGGAAGATAAGAGTCTATAAAGAAGAACAGAGCAGCTACAACCCTTTCAAGCAGGTGCTAATAAGTTTAATGACCTACAGTAAATATGCAGAAGTCCATAGAGTGTCAACAAGGCAATTACTGATGAAGTTAAGACGAGAGCTTCTCTTCAATTGTGCAAAGTGCAGAAACATCTCAGCAATATACGCCAATGCAGTGTGAGAAGAGGGAAAAGCAGAAAAAGAAAGAAAAGCAAACCGTTGCAGCTCTGCATGCCTGAAAGCTGTAACCATGGCAACCCTTCCCCTTATCCCCCTACCTGGAGTCTTAGCGGCTGCCTCTGCTTGCGGCTGTGGCCCGCCCCCCTGTCTCGGTCTCCGTCTCTTCCCCGCTCTCTCCCGTCCAGGTCTTCCTCCTCGCTGTACCTTTCCATCCCCACCAGGTCATCAGAGAGGTCGGTTGTGTTGCCGCGGAGGCTGTCCCTGCCGATGCTGTCCACGCTGCCCACACCGGAGCTGCAGCCCGCCGAGAGGTTCCCTGTGCTACTAGTGCTGGCTCCGTTGGCCGTGTGCCCCAACAGGTCTCGGAGCTTGTACCTGACGTCCTGAGTACAGCTGGAGTTCTGCTTCATGAGGATTGCGCCGGCGCCGGGGCCGAGCCCGTCGGTGCTGCACATGGAGCCGGGCCCCATGTCGCCCAGCACCATCAGACTCACGGTGTTGGCTTGCTCCATCGGGCTGCTCTCGCTGACGTTAACGCCGGTCGCCAACCCCCCGCCCATGTTACTCGCTCCACATTCAGCCATGAAGTTAGAGAAGTTTGGGTAACCCCCGCCCCCGCTAGCACCACCGGAACAACTCCCACCGCCGCCGCTCTCCCTCCCTTTCCCCCCGCCGCGCTCTTCTTGTTTAGGGAGAACGCCTCCGAGCATCCCCCCTCCCGCTGCTGCTGCTGCCGCCGCTGCCGCAGCCGCGCTCGCGGCCCCCGCCGCCGCCTTCCTCTGAGAGATGATCTGGGTGCACTCGTCGATGACCGTCTTGATCTGCAGGATGCTCGCCGCGGTGAGGATGCAGAGCGCCTGTGACTGCAGCACCACCAGTGAACCGCTGTACATGAAATCCACGAGCTGCTTCACTGTTTCGGCGGGCACCAGCGGAGGCACGGAGATCTCAGAGTGACCCAGTAACAGCTTGTCCTGAAAGAAGGGGCTGCCGGCCGCCAGCACGCATGCGTGGGCGCGCAGCGATGCGTCGTGTATCCGCACCGTCACGTCGCAGAACAGACCCTCGCGCCGCTGTGTGCGCAGCGCCTCCAGGACCGACTGGCTGGAGTTGTGAAGGTGGATGTAGTGCACGGTCTCTGTGCCGGACGCCATGGCGGGAGGCGGCGAGTCGCTGGGGATGGGGTGGGAGTGGGGGTGGGGGAGGGGGGGGAGGTGTCTGGGGTTTTGCGTCAGCTTGAGGGATAAGGAGGACAGGGAGGGAAACGGGTACAGTGCATGGGCCACGGTGGGGCCGTGTCCCGTCAAACAGTCATGAGTCCGATGGAAGCTAAAACTGCTGCTCTGCTGTGGTTCAAGTGTGAGAGGAGCCTCCTTTGTTCTCCTGAGAGGGATCGACGTCGAGAGGCCGTCTCCACCGGCTTCACTGACTCTGTTAACAGCCTGGTGAAATAAATCAGAATTGGACCGATTAAACATCAAATTCAGTTAGTAGAAAGTGTTTTCATTCATGGTGAAGGCTTACTTAGTAAAATCCATAGTCAATCAACAAGAAATTCATCATCTAAAATTTGGATGATTGATCCTTTAAGTTGCTGATCAATCAAACATGTCAAAACAGTGTCTGGTTCCAGCTTCTCCAGTGTGAGGATATGTTGTTTTTCTCCATACTGTAATATTTTTGACTGCTGCTCGGATGCAGAAAGACCTGTGAGAACTACGGTTGTGTCCAAAATCACTCTATTTACTGTTTAGTGCACTACATTAACCCTCCGCCATTTTATCTGAGCGCCCGAATGCTGAATGTGTAAATATCTCCACTATATAGAGCCCTCAAATATTCCACAGTGGAAAGAAAAAAGTATAATAGTGTCCACAGCATTTTCCTACAATGCAACGCTCGATATTTCAAAGAGGTGAAAACTGCGACACAAAATGACGACGACTAGTTAATGTCTGAAATCTTGATTTGCTGCTCATTCATGTCAGTATACAGTATTAAATGGGGAGTAGCGAATAAGTGAATGAGGCAATGATGTCGGACGCAGCCTACTTTCTGCAAAACTGAAAGGTTTCGTCAATCACAAGTAAAAGAATTCAGATAATCAATCAATCCATTATGTTGCTTTGATGGGTCTATCTTCTCTAATTTGATGCTTTCCTGCTTTTCTCTGCATTATAATGGACATATTCCACATTCTTGTTTTGGACTTCCTGGTCAGACAGAATAAAACATCCGAAGACGTCATCTCGGACATTTTTCACTTTATCCTAATAATTTAACAGATAATCAATCATCCACTCCAATAACTAATAGACAGATTAATCAATACCATCTTTTTAGGTATAAGGATTGGCTGTTATTCTCTGTTCTGTAATATCTTTGACAGCTGCTCAGATGAAAAAGACCCGTGAGAACAGCGAGCATTTTAAACCATTTTCTGCAGAACTGAAAGGATTAGTCTATCATAAGTAAAGAATTGGCAACAATTCTGATAATCAATCAACCCTTTATGTTGCTTTGATGCTAATTTGATGCTTTCTTGCTTTTTATAATAGACATTTTCCACATCATAGCTTTGGACTTCCTGGTCAGACAAAGAAAGACATTTGAAGATGTCATCTTGGACGTTTTCCATTATTTCCTAATAATTGAACAGACAATCAATCATCCACTCAAATAACTAATAGACAGATTAATCAATACCATCTTCTCAGGGTTAAGGATTTGCTGTTTTTCTCTGTTCTGTATCGCTGAAAACATACCTCTGGGTACAGCAGGCATTTCTGCAGAACTGAAAGGATTAGTCAATCATAAGTAAAGTACTGGCAACAATTCTGATAATCAATCAATCCTTTATGTTGCTTTGATGGGTCCATCTGAATAATTAACCTAATTTGATGCTTTCTTGCTTTTTATAATAGAAATTTTCCACATTCTTGCTTTGGACTTCCTGCTCAGACAAAACAAGACATTTAAAGACGTCATCTCGGACATTTTTCACACCATCCTAGCAGTTTAGCAGACAATCAATCATCCACTCCACAATAACTAATACACAGATTAATCAATACCAGCTTCTCAGGTATAAGGATTTGTTGTTTTTCTCTGTTCTGTATCGCTATTTCAAGCCATTTTCTGCAAAACTGAAAGGATTAGTCTATCATAAGTAAAGAACTGGCAACAATTCTGATAATCAATCAACCCTTTATCATGCTTTGATGCTAATTTGATGTTTTCCTGCTTTTTATAATAAACATTTTCCACATTCTTGCTTTGGACTTCCTGCTCAGACAAAACAACACATTTGAAGACGTCATCTCGGACATTTTTCACACCATCGTAGCAGTTTAACAGACAATCAATCACTCACTCCACAATAACTAATACACAGAATAATCAATACTCATTAGGTTTCACATGTTCCCCCCTTAAATAATAACGCTTGTAGCTGCAGGTTTGACTGACAGCTCAACACCTGGCCTGATGTTAATTAACCTATTAATTGAGTCGCGCGCATCACCATCTGTAACACCTGCGTTCTGGAACGAATGACAAGAGGCACGTGCCCCCCTGCCCTGCGCGAGCCCCACGGTAGGTGTCCATAAACGCACCAAGGGGGTAATAACACGGTCTGCTGGGGTAGTTTAAATGCTTAGAAAAAAAACAAAAAACAGACGCATAGCAAAGAGAGAGGTAGAAGGAAGGGGGGTGAGGTGAAAAATAAAAACAAATGCCATTAATTAAGGATATATTTAATGTAACGGTCAACTCGTGCTTTAAAACTATATAAAACTGACCAATCGTTCTTGTAGCTCATAGCAACAAGCAGATGCTAACATTAGCTCCTGGTTAGCTGTTGACATTAGCCACACACACACAACCCCCCTCCCTTTAAAAAAAATAATAATGCACGAAACGCACCGATACACACATGCAAACTAAACATCGGTATTGATTAATAACAAATAAGCAAACACAACACACCGATAATTGTGTAACATCAGATGCGGGGAAGTGGTAGCACACAAAGCTCGCCCACACGCTCCAGCACAATGCTAACCCTTAGCTTAGATTACGGAGCTAACACACACACACACATATATATACACACACACACACAACTAGTAAAGTTAGCTCGGCAGCTAACAGGGGAGCTACCACCCTTTTTTCCTCTCTCTCTCTCCCCCTCTCTCTCTCTCTCTACACATACATACATAGCGTGTTATAACGTTACACCGAAGTAGTTTTAAAAAGCTAAGGCGTCATTGCTTTGGTGTGTTTTTTAATCTACATACCTATAAATGTGCAGTGACAGCTCGGCGCTTGTTAGTTTTTTCGAAGGGGGTAGATGGATGCAGCAGGAAGCCCTCAGTATATATAACGCAGCCAGACCTGGTGTGTGTGTGTGTGTGTGCATGTGCATGTGTGTGTGAGAGAGAGTGAGAGAGCTGGAAACAAACACATGCAGATAAATACACACATAGACAGACCCACATATACACACACAGACAGACTCTCACACACACACATTCACACATTGACACACACATATATATACACAGACACAGGCAGACAGGGATGTGCAGTTCCTCTTGCTTAACGTCAAATAATAAACACACACACACACATACACATACACACACACACACACACACACACATACACACACACATACACACACACACACACACACACACACACACACACAGATGTTCATGTAAACTGCAGTACAAGTAGTGGTTGCTGTTTCTCAGATTATTGCACATACACACACACACACACACACACAGACACACACACACACACAAGCCCACACCCTTTAAAAAAAGAAGAAGGAAAAAATAAAGAAAGTAGGACAAATACCAGCACATAACACATAACACATAACACACACACACATACACAGAGGCAGGGTCATTTGACGTGTATGCACCCAAATGCATGCAAACACACCTGTGCACTGTACACACACACACACACACACACACACACACACACACACACACACACACACACGTTCATGTAAGCTGCAGTACAAGTAGTGGTTGCTGCTTCTCAGATTATTGCACAAGCACACACACACACAAGCCCACACCCTTTAAAAAAAGAAAAGTAAGACAAATACCAGCACATAACACACACACACACACACACACTCACACACACACACACACACACATATACAGAGACGGAGGCAGGGTCATTCGACGCGTATGCACCCAAATGCGTGCAAACACACCTGTGCACACCCACACATACAGACACAGACACTTGAGGAAACAGACCACAAAAGAGAGAAAGAGAGAACAAAGACTATTGTTTAAACTCTGTACATTGGATGTAACTAAAATGTGAGTTCCTTTATGTAAATGGGGAAGTTTGCATAAAACAGGAACCATAGTGTATAAAGTATAAAATGGTACAAAGATTCATTCATTCATTCTAATGCATAATGACACTATAATTATGACACATTAGCAGAAGTTGACAGGTATTTAAACAGGCGGCTCATTCACATTGTGTGTGTGTGTGTGTGCACGTGTATTAAAGAGACCAAAAAAAGAGCATTTAGTCGAATTTAACCCTCACATACTGTTCATAATCTGACTCTCTCTACATCAATTCACATTCCTAAACTCCTCCAAACAGTCATTAATGAAGAGTGTATTCTATGTATTTATTGGGGAAAAAGACATTTATAATCACTATTTTATGATCCAGGAGAATATTTTATACAATATAAAGAATACAGCAACATGTTTGAATGCTGATTTTTTAAATTTGGGCATTTTCATACACGAAAATGAGTATCAGCTGCATCAAAATGTAGAAAATGACGCGTTTTAGCTCCATTTTTGTGTATTCATGGTCACATTAAGGAAAAGTCAACCTAGAGGAAATGAGTATCGGGTGTTTTTACAGCTCTTAAATGTAAAAAAAATGGGTCGAAATTGACTCTGAACAGTATGTAAGGGTTAATATAACAAACTGACTGTGACTGTGTGTGGCGGCAGGTCTGAGCAAAATGTGCATGTTCCTTATGTCATAGAGAAGTTAGCTGCAGCATAAAAATAATGTATTAGATAATACAGTGTATAAAACATCTTCATTCTAATGCATAATGACACTATAATTATGACAGATTTGACACATTAGCAGAAGTTGACAGGTATTTAAACAGGCAGATCATTCACAAGGTAAGTATGCATGTGTATTAAAAGGCTGAAAAAAGAGCATTTAGTTTTAATTTAATATAACAAACTGACTGTGTGTGGCGGCAGGTCTGGTGACCCGAGCAGCTCGGCGAGATCTGGATCCAGGATCATCTCGTAACGAACACTCAAAGATGACTAAAAGACTTAGAGTGAGTATAATGCAGAACTACACAGACAAAGAGCAGGTGACGCATACTGTACATACTTAACCCTTTACATACTGTTCATATTCTGACTCATGTTGATGATGTTTATATGGTGTTTTTACAGCTCTCCAATGTAAAAATGGGTCATATTTGACAACAGCCAAGTAAAATATATGTGTGTAATGAAGCATTTTGGTTGATATAAATATGGAAGTGATGGCCATTTTCACTATTCTCTCATCATTTTAAAGGTTAAAGTAAATAATCAATCATTAAAATAAAGAAACAATATATTTGATTCAAATAATTGGTAATGTTAAAGCTGTATTAGGCAATTTTATATCATGGGAGGGAGGAAGGAAAGGAGGAAGGAAGGAAGGAAGGAAGGAAGGAAGGAAGGAAGGAAAGGACTAAGGAGGGAGGGAGGAAGGAAAGAATAAAGGAAAGGAGTAAGGAGGGAGGGAGGGAGGAAAGGAGGAAGGAAGGAGGGAGGAAGGAAGGAAGAAAGGAAAGCAGTAAGGAGGGAGGGAGGAAGGAAAGAAGAAAGGAAAGGAGTAAGGAACGGAGTAAGGAGGGAGGGAGGGAGGAAAGGAGGAAGGAAGGAAGGAAGAAAGGAAAGCAGTAAGGAGGGAGGGAGGAAGGAAAGGAGGAAGGAAGGAAGGAAAGGAGTAAGGAGGGAGGGAGGAAGGAAAGAAGAAAGGAAAGGAGTAAGGAACGGAGTAAGGAGGGAGGGAGGGAGGAAAGGAGGAAGGAAGGAAGGAAGAAAGGAAAGCAGTAAGGAGGGAGGGAGGAAGGAAAGGAGGAAGGAAGGATGGAAGGAGGAGGGAGCAAAGAAAGAGGGAAGGAGGGGAAGAACAAATGAAAAATTAGAAATGGGTCATATTTGACTCAAGCTCAGTAAAATATATGTGTGTAATGAAGCATTTTGGTTGATATAAATATGGAAGTGATGGCCATTTTCACTATTCTCTCATCATTTTAAAGGTTAAAGTAAATAATCAATCATTAAAATAAAGAAACAATATATTTGATTAATAGACAAGCTCTTCATGGATTCCCTTAAAATACTTTTTTTTTTTTTAACCCTCCTGTTGTCCTTGAGTCAAGGAAGGAAGGGAGGAAGGAAAGGAGGAAGGAAGAAAGAAGGAAAGGAGGGAGGAAGGAAGGGAGGAAAGGAAAAGAGGAAGGGGGGAAGGAAAGAAGGAACGGAGGGAGGGGTGGAGAAAGGAAAAGAGGAAGGGAGGAAGGAAGGAAAGAAGGAAGGGAGGAAGAAGGAAGGGAGGAAAGGAAAGAAGGAAGGGAGAAAGTACAGGAAGGTAGGAAAAAAGGAACGAGGGAGGGATGGAGAAAGGAAAAGAGGAAGGGAGGAAGGAAGGAAAGAAGGAACGGAGGGAGGTAGGGGGGAGGAAAGAAAGAGAAGGATGGAGGGAGGAAAGGAAGGAAAGAATGAAGGGAGGAAAGAAGGAACGGAGGGAGGTAGGGGGGAGGACAGAAAGAGAAGGATGGAGGGAGGAAAGGAAGGAAAGAAGGAAGGGAGGAAAGAAAGAGAGAAGGAGGGAGGAAGGACAGACGGAAGGAAGGAAAGAAGGAAAGAAGGAACAGTCAAAACAGACGGGGTCAATTTGACCCGGGAGGACGACAGGAAGGTTAAAGGAGACCAGCTGTGGAGTTCCCCCAAAAAACAACAGAAAATAGGTCATTAACATTTTAAAAAGTCTATCTGAGCTTCTACTAAACAAATACAGACACTTTCCGTTAACTCTGCCCCATATTTTCTGTTATAACTTATAAACTTATTATAAGTTTAGAGATGCCTCTTCTTCTGCTGCTGCTGCTCGACAGATTTAAGAAAGAGACACCAGGATTTTTTCTCCACAACAAAATATAATTTAATGAATTCACTTTTCACCGTGTCGATCACAAATCTAAAGTGATGTAAAAAAAAAAAAAAAAATGAAAGAAAGAAAGATTGAAAAAAAAAAAAAGATAAGATCCAGTACTCTCCTTTGTCTTAATGTAAGGCATGCAGTCTCCACAGAGCTTTGGACATTGAAAAGCTACAGGTCATTATACAGAAAGACACACTGACACTCAAATACACACAAAAAGCGCTCATAATATCCACTCTTTTTTTTTTTCTTGGGGCCCAATAAACATTTATTCTTTTGCACATATACAATGAGTAGAAGTTGGATTCATCACAACACCGAAAGTATAGTAAGTTCACAAATATCAACAACGCTAAACACTTCCGCTGGGCCTTTTGTTCTACCTTCTCAGCTCTTGAGGAATAAATGGCGTGGTGCTGCTGGAATACTTTTTAATATGTGAGTTTACATTTACAGTTACACAAAAAAAGGGGGTCGATAGTGGTGGAGGGGGGGAGGAGGAGGGGGGGGGGGGGTTAGTAAGCTTAGCACATTATGTGAGCGTGTTTGCACATAAGATGAGGATGATTTTTAACAGCCGTGACTCTTGCATTCGACCCTTTGCAGCGAGTTTTTTGGAACTGGTTTAGTTTAGTTGAACCAGCGGCTCGCCTGTAAAAATGAGTTTTTACATCATTATTCGGGCGAGAAGGACGTCCTTCATTTCATTTGGAAGTTACATTGAAATGCTGCTGCTGCTGTAACTCTCATATAAAAAGTGCAGACATTTTTTCTTGTGTCTAAATGACCTCCGGGATTCAAAGTGGCCTCAGCTATATAAATACAATTATATATTTGCCTCCATATAAAAATAAAATTAGCAATACACAAATATTGCACGCCTAAAGGAGTTTGAATTTATCAGATTATTGACAAGCTATCGAGGAAAATGTACAAACATGGAAATAATAAAACCCTCTGGTGCAGTATAAATAAATATTTAGATATTCAGTTTTAATTCCCTATGCATGCAGCATGTCTCTCTGGCTGTGGGGGGGCCAGGTGGGGCAGAGGTGGAGTCACGGCTGCCAAGGGGAGATGGATTTGGGCTGTGCGGTGGGTGAAGCAGCAGGTAGTTCTTCTCCAGGACAGAGTGGGCGGAGCTTCTCAGTGCTGCTGCTGTGCTTCCAGCTCCCTTTGGCGGCAGCCCACGGCGGTGATGAGAGCGGCCCCCTTGCCGCTGCCGTCCTCCGATAGCAGGAAGTTCACTTCGCATTTGGGGGCGAGTTCCTTAACCGTCTGCTGGAAGATCCGAGAGAAGCTGCGAGGGGGGGAAGGGGAAGGGGGAGGGGGGGGAGAAACAGGAAACTGTGGTGAGGAGGCGTTTCTCTGCTGAATTCAGAGAAATGAAAGATGCTTTCTAGAGCAGGAAACATGCTTTCAGCTCTCAGGCTCTTTACAACTAGGAAGAGTTTCAGGGTTGAGCAAAAAAGTTAATTTAGGGGCTTTTTCATGAAGGATTACAAAGTCTGGATAACTGAGAAAGACTGAAGTTTAAAAAAACTCTTCAGCAACCTGCTAAAATATGTTTTGAATCAGTTTGTGTCCTGTGGGTGCTGATTTACAAATATATCCACATAGATCCAAACTTTGATGCAACTAAGAGGCAACCCCCCCCCCCCAACATTTTAGAAATACAGTGCAGAATAAATGGTCTTTGCACACCTGTATGCAGACAGGTGTGCAGAAGATAAAGATATCACCCTGCCAACACATGCTGGTTCATTTATACAGTAGCTGTGTGTCGGTCGAGCTATTTCACACCAGCCTGAGAACATTCAGTATATATTGCCTTCACCTTCTCCCACAAACAGTTATCAATAAGTAATAACCACCAGTCCAGACTCGGGATATGAAAATAGTAATAAAAAACCCGCCTCTCCCCAGGTATAAGACTGTCGGTTATTTGCTCCCCAGTATTGGCTGATAACTCTCCGTCGCAGGCTGAAATAGAGCCTTACTCCTTTCTTTCCTTCCTTCCTTCCTTCATCCTTCCTTTCTTTCCTTCCTTCATCCTTCCTTCCTCCTTTTCTTCCTTCCTTGCTTCCTTCCTTCCTTCATCCCCCATCCTTACTCCTTTCTTTCCTTCCTTCCTCCTTTTCTTCCTTCCTTGCTTCCTTCCTTCCTTCATCCCCCATCCTTACTCCTTTCTTTCCTTCCTTCCTTCCTTCATCCTTCCTTTCTTTCCTTCCTTCCTCCTTTTCTTCCTTCATCCCCCATCCTTACTCCTTTCCTTCCTTCCTTCCTTCCTTCCTCCCTCCCTCCTTTCTTTCCTTCCTTCTTTCCTTCCTTCCTTCCTCCATCCTTACTCCTTTCTTTCCTTCCTTCCATCCATCCTTACTCCTTTCTTTCTTTCCTTCCTCCTTCCTCCCTCCCTCCCTCCCTCCTCCCTCCCTCCCTCCCTCCCTCCTTACTCCTTTCTTTCCTTCCTTCTTTCCTTCCTTCCTTACTCCTTTTCTTCCTTCCTTACTCCTTTCTTTCCTTCCTTCCTTCATCCTTACTCCTTTCTTTCCTTCCTTCCTTCCATCCATCCTTACTCCTTCCTCCTTCCTTCCTTCCTTCCTTCCTTCCTTCACCAAAGGACAACAGGAGGGTTAAAATGAGCTGAAATCAGCTGCTTATCTAACAGAATTAAAACTATTTAAAGGCTGAAATACCAGATGAAGGTTGTTTGACTGAATAAATTTACCACAGGTGCCGACTGTGTGTGGGAGCAGAGAAATACAGTGTCCAGAAATGGACTGCAGCTATGATGAGACAGCTCATCTGTGTTCCCCGAGCGTCTCAGTCAACACAAGCTGCTGCTGCGGAGATGACCTCGAAAAAAAAAATCTCATAATTGGGAGATTTGAATGTGTATTTTTCCACTTTTAGTTTGTAAAATGTTGGAAATAGTGAAAAACAGTCCAAGATCCAAAGGTATGTTGGTGTTTTTAAGCCCAAACTATCAAATGTTTGGCAGTGCATATATTACATTTTCCTTTCTTGCTGTCTTGTCACTACTTATAAAATTTAAACCCAAAGAAAGGACTAACTCTTATTAATGGCATTTAATAGCAATGTGCTGATATTTTAGAGTAAGTGACAAATAAGGGTTGAAAAGATTCAAAATATATTAAAAAATAGTTTTAAAAGCAGCATCAGGTTTGTTAAAATGCACATTTAGTATTTTTTTGTTGGTTTTATATCATTTGAAATGATGTTTGCACCATTTTTTTTAACCAAAAGTAAAACTGAATGCTCCTGAAAATTTCAAATGGTTTAACCACAAAAGAATGATAAATATGAAATGTTTTATCCAGTTAGAAAGAAAAAAAGAAAGAAGGAGATAAAGAAAGATAAAGGAAGAAGAAGAGAAAGAACAAGAAGTAGTAGGAGGAAAGAAACGAAGAAAGGAGAAAGAGGAGAAAGAAAGAGAGGAGGAGACAGAAAGAGAGGAGGAAGAGGAGAAAGAAAGAGAGGAGAAAGGAGAAAGAAAGAGGAGGAAGAGGAGAAATAAAGAGAGGAGGAAGAGGAGAAATAAAGAGGAGACAGAAAGAGAGGAGGAAGAGGAGAAAGAAAGAGGAGGAAGTGGAGAAAGAAAGAGGAGGAAGAGGAGAAATAAATAGAGGAGGAAGAGGAGAAAGAAAAAAAGGAGGAAGAGGAGAAAGAAAGAGAGGAGGAAGAGTGTGTGTGTGTGTGTTTTTAAGTTGAATTATTTGGTACAAAGTTTTTATGGTTACACCACTTAGACATTTTTAATATATTCTCTATAAATGGATTAAAAGCAGAAATTTGATGCTGAGTCCACAAAAAAAGAATGTGTGAAGTTATTCATACGTTTATTTTCATGTTTTAACCCCTTTAATATTTGTGTCGTCTTCCTGACCCCGTCTGTTTTGACTTCCTTCCTTCTTTCCTTCCTTCTTCCTTCCCTCCTTCCTCCCTCCTTTCCTTCCATCTGTCCTTCCTCCCTCCTTCCTCCCTTCTTTCCTCCCTCCCTCCTTCCTTCCTCCTTTCCTTCCCTCTTCTTCC
Source organism: Scomber scombrus (assembly GCF_963691925.1). Taxonomy (NCBI): domain Eukaryota; kingdom Metazoa; phylum Chordata; class Actinopteri; order Scombriformes; family Scombridae; genus Scomber; species Scomber scombrus. The sequence continues at coordinate 32,756,763 of NC_084971.1, forward strand.
CTTTCTTCCTTCCTCCCTCCCTCCTTTCCTTCCTTCTTCTTTCCTTCCTCCCTCCCTCCTTTCCTTCCTCCCTCCTTTCCTTCCTTCTTCCCTCCCTCCTTCCTTCCTCCTTCCTTCCTTCCTTCCTTCCTTCCTCCCTCCCTCCTTTCCTTCCTTCTTCCTTCCTTCCCTCCCTCCCTCCTTTCCTTCCTTCTTCCTTCCCTCCTTCCTTCTTTCCTTCCTTCCTCCCTCTCTCCCTCCTTCTTATTTTCACATTTTAACCCTTTAAATTTAAACTAAACCACATGGACACACAAAAAAACATCCATGAACCTCGGATGTTAAAGTGTGAAACTAATCCCTCCTCTACTCGAGTCACACTTCTACTCTTTAAAACGATTGTTATCACAAAGTAAATAATTACAACCTTTGCAGCCTGTTGAAATTCAATATGTACTGTTGTGTTTCAGAGTGAATGAGCATCTTTCCGCCCTCTATTATGTTCTTAACCCCCTCGTCTTACTGTGGGTGCAGCTTGTAGAGCGTGCCGTCGACGCCCACGGTGACGTCCAGGTGATCCAGTCCTCTGTTCTCACGGATCTTGTCCACCACGGCCGCCATCCCGGCTCCGCAGATCTGAGCCGCGCGGCGGGACACCGTGCCGCACACCTCCTTGACGATGATACTGTCGTCACAGGTGCTGTCGAGCCCCAGCTGCTGCAGGATGCCCCTGACCTGCAGCAGCGCCAGACGATCGCTGTGGAAGCAGGGGGAAGAGGGGCAGAGGGGAGGGGGGGGTCAGAGGTCAGCCAACAGCAGGAGAGTCACCGGATACCTCACAGCTGTTCCCAGAGGCTAAGGTAGGCTTAAATAGTGTATAAAGTCAAGTCGTCACATTATTTCCTCCTCCTCCTCCTCCTCCTCCTCCTCCTCCTCCTCCTCCTCCTCCTCCTCCTCCTCCTCCTCCTCCTCCTCCTCCTCCTCCTCCTCCTCCTCCTCCTCCTCCTCCTCCTCCTCCTCCTCCTCCTCCTCCTCCTCCTCCTCCTCCTCCTCCTCCTCCTCCTCCTCCTCCTCCTCCTCACTAGATGCTACTTTTCATGTGCTTTCCTTTTCCCCCCTATAGGCTGTATATAAGCAAATACACATCCTATGTTTTATACACTACCTCCAGCTATATCTGGCATTTCAGGGTTCTTTTTTAATTAGCTTTTTTCCTACAGTACCTTGCAGGAAGCCATCAGTTTGCATTCATTTCACTGCAGTATGAAAATCAGCCTGCACCTGTTCGCTGTTGGATTTACTTAGTTATCCATCACGTCTGCTTTGACTAATACTATAATACTGTGTGGAAGTTAATGGAAAACGACGTCTGCCTGCAAGGTAGGAGGGAACACAGTGTATGTGCTTTGGAAAATGATCAGAAATAAGATTTAAGGATATGTGATTTGGACTAAATGGGCTGAAACATGCAAAATTATTGGTATCGTCCTATAAAGAAGAACTGTTCCTTCTTTCCTTCCTTCCGTCCGTCCTTACTCCTTTCTTTCCTTACTCCTTTTCTTCCTTCCTTCCTTCCTCCCTCCTTACTCCTTTCCTTCATTCCTTCATCCTCCATCCTTACTCCTTTCTTTCTTTCCTTCCTTCCTTCCTCCCTCCTTGGTTTCTTCCCTTCCTTCCTTCATCCCTCCCTCCTAACTCCTTTCTTTCCTTCCTCCTTTCCTTCCTTCCTTACTCCTTTTCTTCCTTCCTTGCTTCCTTCATCCCTCCATCCTTACTCCTTTCTTTCCTTCCTTCCTTCCTTACTCCTTTTCTTCCTTCCTTCCTTCAGCCCTCCATCCTTACTCCTTTCCTTTCTTCCTTCCTTCATCCATCCTCCATCCTTACTCCTTTCTCTCCTTCCTTCCATCCATCCTTACTCCTTTCTTTCATTCCTTCCTCCCTCCCTCCTTACTCCGTTCTTTCCTTCCTTCCTTCCTTACTCCTTTTCTTCCTTCCTTCCTTCAGTCCTCCATCCTTACTCCTTTCCTTCCTTCCTACCCTTCCTTCCTTCCTTCCTCCTTTCTTTCCTTCCTTCCTTCCTTCACCAGAGGACAACAGGAGGGTTAAAACGAGCTGAAATCAGCTGCTTATCTAACAGAATTAAAACTATTTATAAAGTACACCACTAAGAGTTGCATGAGATATTCTTTCAGTGCTGTTTGATATCTCAGGGTGAGTTTTTGATAAAACAGGTAAATATGATGCGTTGTAGTAGTCACTATGCTACTCTGTCTGATCCTAAATAAACAGCAGTGATTTCAACGTGACTGCTCTAAATGCTCCAAAAACCTGATCCTGTAATAACTGCAACAACTCTATTTTGTGTGTAATATTAAGGGGATGTGTGTGGGTGTGTGTGTGTGTGTGTGTGTGTGTGTGTATTGTGTGTTTTCACCTTCCTTTTAGTTGTATAAGCACCTTCTTTCTTTTTCACTTATGACACCATAAAGATTGCTTTCAATTTCATATTACATTTACAATGACAATAAAGACTATTCTCTTCTCTTCTCTTCTATTATTTGTTCTCCATAAATGTGAAAGTATTAACTCACCTCTCTATCTGCGACAGGAACTTAGTCTCAAAGATGCCTCTGGTCTTCAACGTCTCGGAGATTTGTCCCCGGAAGAGGAATCCACGCTTGGTCAGATCGATCAAAATCTGCCTGACGATCTCTCCCAGGTACATGCCACTGCACATCTTCTCATATCTAAGATGCATAAGAGACAATTATTAGCAATAAGATGATAAAATATCAGTTTTCTCAGTAATGATGAGATGAGAATCAGACACCGAAAGCATCTCCACCTTTGTTTCCCTTCGTTGAGCGAGTTCTCGTCCACTGCCTGGTCGTACTTCGTCCTGATGTCATCCAAACATCCGTTGTCTCCGAACGCCCCCCCACTCCATGTTGACACACATACGACCCGACGTTTCCATCGACTATCTCGATGTTCTTCACCTCTTCCATGTAACAGGCGTTACTGCCCGTCCCTGAGAGGAGACGAAACCACAACTCATCTCAAAATGTTCTCAAAATGTTCTGTTACAAGTTTTTTACTATTTATTGTTTTATTTATTGGGCTTTTTCTGCCTTTATTAGACAGTTTCTTTAAACTTATAATACATTTAAAGATTAAATATCTATAAGATGTTTTAACCCTCCTGTTGTCCTCATGTCAAGGAGGAAGGGAGGAAAGGAGGAAGGAAGGGAGGATGAAGGAAGGAAAGGAGGGAGGAAGGAAGGAAGGGAGGAAGAAGGAAGGAAAGGAGGAAGAAGGAAGGAAAGGAGGGAGGGAGGGAGGGAGGAACAAGGAAGGAAAGGAGGGAGGAAGGAAGGGAGGAAGAAGGAAGGAAAGGAGGGAGGAAGGAAGGATGGTAGTAAGAAGGAAGGAAAGTAGGGAGGAAGGAAGGAAGGTAGGAAGGAAGGAAGGAAGGAGAGGAGGGAGGAAGGAAGGACGGTAGTAAGAAGGAAGGAAGGGAGGGAGGAAGGAGGGAAGGTAGGAAGAAGGAAGGAAAGGAAGGAGGGAGGAAGGAAGGAAAGGAAAGAAGGAAGGTAAGGGGGAGGAAAGAAGGAGGGAGGAAAGGAAGGAAGGAAGGACAGAGTAAAAAAGTAAAGAAAGAGAAGGAGGGAGAAAGGAAAAGAGGAAAGCAAGAAGGAAGGAAAGAAGGACAGGAAATAAGGAAGGGAGGAAGGTAGGGGAGGAAAGAAAGAGAGAGGGAGGGAGGAAAGAGGAAAGAAGGAAAGAAAGAGAGAAGGAGGGAGGGAGGAAAGACAGACGGAGGGAACAGTCAAAACAGACGGGGTCAATTTGACCCGGGAGGACGACACGAAGGTTAAAAGAGTTGGTGTTGTTTTTTTACGTGACGTCTCGTCAGAGAGCAAGTGGAGGTCCCTCAGGTCGTGTGCAGCTGCAGCGTAAAGTTACACCCTCCCCCCTCCCCCCCCCCCACGCACCTCCTGCTGCTGTTACAACCAGGTTGCTCTGCAGGCGGTATGATGGCTGAAGGAGGCGAGCCCCACTTACTTTCCCCCCCGTCTAAACGGACCATGTCGGCTATGGGAATACTTTACTTTTTTCTTGTTTTTAAATACAGACATTTCAAAATAACACATTTTAGAGCTGTAATCATAATACCGTGAAACCGTGATATTTTTTGCCTAAGGTTATCATACCGGTCCATGCCTAATTGCGGGTATATGGCACTGTAACCACTCGGCTAGGATGGCGATCCAACAGCCAACTTTAAATTTAAAGATTAAATGTCTTTAAGATGTAAAAGTGGTGTTGAACTCACCTGCGATCAGCCCCACTTCACAGGTCGGTTCCTCGTAAGCGCAGGTCATCATCGTTCCCACGGTGTCGTTAACGATGGCGACAACATCCAGCTCAAACTCCTGAGAAAAATAAACAACAACAACATTTAAGTATTTCAGATGATTACAAAACTAAATCCATACCAACTTTCCTCCATCCCCCTTCCTTCTTTCCTTTTTTCCTTTCCCCCTCCCTCCCTCCCTCCTTCCTTCTTTCCTCTGTCCTTCTTTCTTTCCTCCCTCCCTCCCTCTTTTCCTTTCTCCCTCCCTCCCTCCTTTTTCTTTCCTCCCTCCCTTCTTCCTCCCCTTCCATCTTTCCTCCCTCCCTCCTTTCCTCCCTTCCATCCTTCCTTCTGTCCTTCCTCCATCCCCCTTCCTTCCTCCCTTCCTCTTTTCTTTTCCCCGTCCCTCTCTCTTTCCTCCTTTCCTCCCTTCCTTTTTTCCCCTGTCCTTCTTTCTTTCCTCCCTTCCTCTTTTCCTTTCTCCCTCCCTTCCTTCCTTCTTTCCTCCGTCCTTCTTTCCTTCCTTCTTTCCTTTCCTCCCTCCTTCCCTCCCTCCCTCCTTCCTTCCTTCTTCCTCCCCTTCCATCCTCCCTTCCTTCCTTGACTCGAGGAAATAAAGACTCCACACTGCAGAAACAAATACGATAAACGGACACATATTCCCACTGTCACTGTTTTGTTTTTGTTGCAATCCAGTAAAATCAAAGCAGTAGATTCGGTTTGTTAGGAGGCGAATTTAAATTAAACATAATTACGTTACTGAACAGTTTAAACGCCACACGGAGCACAATGCAGTTCACTCACATTCCTATAGGACTATATCTTCCTCCCTTCCTTCATTCCCCTGTCCTTCCTTCCTCTTTTCCTTTCTCCCTCCCTCCCTTGTTCCTTCTTTCCTCCCTCCCTCCCTCCCCTCTGTCCTTCTTTCCTTCCACCCTTCCTTCATTCTTTCCTCTGTCCTTCTTTCCTTCCTTCTTTCCATCCACCCTTCCCTCCCTTCTTTCCTCCCTCCCTCTTCCCTTCCTTCCTTCATTCTTTCCTCTGTCCTTCTTTCCTCCCTTCCTCTTTTCCTTTCTCCCTCCCTCCCTTCTTCCTTTTTTCCTCCCTCCCTCCCTCCTCCTCCCTTCCTCCCCTGTCCTTCTTTCCTTCCACCCTTCCTTCTTTCCTCCCTTCCTCTTTTCCTTTCTCCCTCCCCCCCTCCTCCCCTCTGTCCTTCTTTCCTTCCACCCTTCCTTCTTTCCTCCCTTCCTTCATTCTTTCCTCTGTCCTTCTTTCCTTCCTCCCTCCTTCTTTCCTCCCTTCCTTCTTTCCTCCCTCCCTCTTCCCTTCCTTCCTGTCCTTCTTTCCATCCACCCTTCCTTCCCTCCCTTCCTTCCTCCCTCCCTTCCTCCCTCCCTCCCTCCCTTCTTTCATCCCTCTCTCCTCCCTCCTCCGTTCCTTCCTTCATTCTTTCCTGTCCTTCTTTCCTCCCTCCCTTCTCCCTTCCTTCCTTCCTTCATTCATTCATTCTTTCCTCCCTCCTTCCCTTCCTTCATTTCTCCCTCCTTTCCTTTCCACCCTTCCTTCCTCCCTCCCTCCCTCCTTCCTTCATTCTTTCCTCTGTCCTTCTTTCCTTCCCTCCATCCCACCCTTCCTTCCTTCCTTTCTCCCTCCTTTCATTCTTTCCTCCCTTCCTTCCGCCCTCCCAGTTCAAAGTATTTCAGATGATTACAGAACTAAATCCATACCAACACCATTCTAATACAAAGTAATTACCCATAATTCCAGGTAGTCACACATCATTAATCTCATGTTTGCATTTCTACATCAAACCATTGTCACTAGATTGCCGTGTTGACAGCAGGATTAATATCAGGCTCGGCAACTTTTCAAACCCCACACACACGGAGCACAATGCAATTCACTCACATTCCTACACGGACTATATACAGTAAAATAAACAGAGCTGCGTATATCTGCCAAACACACAACATACAGAAGGCTCATCCTCATCATCGCTGCAGTAAAGTAAGGTTTAACCTTTGTGTCGTCCTACTGGGTCAAATTGACCCCGTCTGTTTTGACTGTTCCTTCTTTCCTCCCTTCCTTCCTTCCATCTGTCCTTCCTTCCCCCCCCCCCTTCTCTCTCTTTCCTTACTCCCTTCCTTCCTTCCTCTTTTTCTTTCCTCCCTCCCTCCTTCTCTCTTTCTTTCCTTCCTCCCTTCCTTCTTTCCTTCATTCCTCTTTTTCTTTCCTCCCTCCCTCATTCTTTCCTCCGTCCTTCTTTCCTTCCACCCTTCCTTTCTCTTCCTCCCTTCTTTCCTCCCTCCCTTCCTTCTTTCCTTCCACCCTTCCTTCATTCCTTTCCTTCCTTCCATCCTTCTTTCATCCTTTCCTTCCACCCTTCCTTCTTTCCTTTCCTTCCTCCTTCCCCCTTTCTTCCTTCATCATGTCCTTCTTTCCTTCCTTTCTTTCTCCCTCCTTCCTTCTTTCCTCCCTCCTTCCTTCATTCCTTCTTTCCTCCATCCTTCTTTCCTTCCACCCTTCCTTTCCTCCCTTTCCTCCCTTCCTTCCTTCCTTCCTTCCTTCCTTCGTTCAATCCTCCCTCCCTTCCATCCTCCCTCCCTTCCATCCTCCCTCCCTTCCATCCTTCCTTCCTTCCACCCTTCCTTTCCTCCTTTCCTCCCTTCCTTCCTTCGTTCCATCCTCCCTCCCTTCCATCCTCCCTCCCTTCCATCCTTCCTTCCTTCGTTCCTCCCTCCCTCCCTTCCTTCCTTCTTCCTCCTTTCCTTCCTTGACTCGAGGACAACAGGAGGTTAAATAAAGACTTCACACTGCAGAAACAAACAGGCACATTTCTCCACCCCAGTCTGAAGGTACAGTCGGTTCTCTCCAGATGTTATGACATGCTCACACACACGGCTCCAGTCCCGCAACCGTTTTTACTTGTCTGTTAATGATCGAGCCCCTTATTACTTACTGTCCTATGCTCCATCTAAAAGGGTGAAATTGATATCAGAACCTCAAAAGTGATGAAATATGAATAATCAAAACTTTCTGAGTACATAAAAAACAAATGTGACACAACAAACAGTATTGAGATGTGTTTAATTATATAAAGAGTGAGTTTCTGGCTGGCTCTGCTGTAATAAGTGCAGATTAACAGTGGAGGGGGGGGGGGTCGAGAAGTGTCTTGATGCTGAAACCGCAAAATTGCAGTTAAGTCTAAAGGTGTCAGCATGCCAGGATTAGCACTTCCTGTATGTGGTCATGTGATGTGGTTGATGAGTACAGTATCCTCTCGTATTTGTTGTTTTATGAGTTGGTCTATTTTAAGATGTATCTGTATACTTTTTCCTCAAAATAAAGCAGCGATTTTGCACAGTAGGAATAAACCAAGCGGGGAGTTCCGGTCCTCTGAAATGATGCCAACGCGGAAGTAACTTAAAACTGCATTCTATCAAAAGGCCACCAGGGGGCGACCGTTTTGGTGTCAAAAGGACTTCCGTCTCTATACAAGTCAATGGAGAATTCACCAACTTCTCACTTGATTTCTAACCTCAGTAAACGTTTTCAAAATGTGTTTATGGTCTCAATCGCTAGTTTAAAGCCTTCTTCAATGCAGTATGATGTTCATTTGGGACATTTTGGCCTCCCTGATTTTATATTTGACGATAAAGCAGGGTATGCATTAGGGCGTGGCTACGTCGTGATTGACAGGTTGATTGGTTCACAGGTTCAGGAGGGCGCCTCATGCCCCTCCTGATGCCCATATAAGTAGAATCCGTGTTTTTATTTTACCCAGCATGCACCGGAAATTTTCAAGATGGCGCTGCTCAGATCCGATACTATTGGCTTCCGAGCAGCAGTCCACAAACCAATGGGTGACGTCACGGATGTTACGTCCATTTTATATACAGTCTATGGAATAAACACAAATGCTTCATGACAGCAGCCTTTAGTTCTGGTCGAAGAGCAGTGACTGAGTGACATTTGTAAGGTATTAAAGAGATCTGTCAGTCACAACTTTGATATGAGAGGATTTTTAAACGAGAGACAAGAAACTGAGCGGTCAGATTGAACTCAGACTGCAGAGGCATGTCATCCAAAAAGGGCTTGAAATTCACATTCAAACAATAACTACACCTTCAAAAAGAAACAGTGGTTAGAAGCTGAAACTAACCAACTGGAAGATATTAAAAGGTGTAGATTGTTAAGAAATCTTGCTAACTGGAAAGCAACCTAATATTGTCATAATGGTTGAATTATTTTAAAATTAAAGCTCTTTATCATGACGTCATTACCTTACCATTTTTCCATTTCTCTTATTTTCTCACAGTGAAAGCAAAGACTGAGGATCTATTGTCACATGGAGTGTAATGTGTTAAAGGCAACAGAGAAGCTAACTACAGTGTATGTGTTATCTGTGTTGTTGGAGTCGTAGTAGCAGCAGAGAAGATCAGATGTATTTCCCATCTGGTTTTTTTTTTTTTTTTTTTTTACCTCTTTCCTCTTAATTGCATCCCGAAGAAGCTCCACCACATCTTCCCCCTCACAGTCTGTGGCTTTGAAGCCTTTGGTCCAGGTTACGAGGATTCCCTGAGGATCACATAACATTTGTAAGATGACATCTAAAAAAAAAGCTTGTGGTGGTAGAGACACGCACACATTCAGAGTAGGAAAGCAGGTGCTGGACTAAATAACCAAATATGTAAAAGCAAGAAAATAAGTCCACACACTGAGCTCGAAAAGTCACTTACATAAGATGACAGCTACCAAATACTGCGATAGAACAACATTTTATAATCATCTACCCGGACCATCAGCAGATTCACTACAATTTCATTCATAGGACATATCTTACCCCTGTAAAAATGCATCACATGAAAATCATCAACAATCCTCTGTGTACTTTCTGCCCTCTGAAGACTCAGGGCACATATCTTCACATGATATGGAATTGCCCTCCTGTCTGCCAGTTCTGGAACGATATTGCATCCAATATATCTGTCTTGATTCATATTGCTGTACCTGTAAATGTTGGTGTCTTGATTTTAAATGACATGTCAGCCCTTCACCTTTCCAAAATCCAAAAGCGTGTTGTATTTGCCGGACTTACAGCTGCTAAGAAAATAATTGCAACTCGCTGGAAGCCGCCTCACGACTTGTCTGTTCGAACGTGGAGCCTTTCTTTTTTGGATGTCATATATATGGAACTCTCCACAGCTCGCATTAATGGAGCTTCAGGAAAGACTCTGGACACTTGGCGCAAAATGTTGAATCTTTGAAACATATGTTATAAGCTTGAGCCTAGCCTTCCTATTTTACTCGTACATGTGATTGGTCCCTTATGTCTTATGCATGTCCCTCTGTCCGCGTCCTTTTTGTTGTATGTCTGTCTCCCTTTGTCCTCTTTGTATGTACCACTCAGTGTTCTTATGTTATGTTATGTTTTAATTATGTCTCCCCACTTTCCCTCTAACCCTCTTTGTCTCTTTATCCTGAGACACGCTCTTATGTCTTGGGCTTGTTGTGTGCCATTTGAAAGGGCAACATATGATGGTGTTTTTGGAATTTTGTTACACTAAATAAAAACATTTGATAGCAAAAAAACATTTTATAATCATCTAATGGGTTGGAGCAGCCTTCTTTCTACAGTAAGAATTATTGATGTCTTTCACATGAAAGTAAGATAAGATGTAGACTTCATGCAAGAACTTTCTTATTCTTACACAAAATCTGTCCCACTTATTTCTGTGAGGTTTGTTCAAACTGAGTCAGATTCACCAAACTCTCAACAGCACAAACTTGAAATGTTTGAGCTCCTTTCTTTCCGCCTGATGAATGTCAACCTCCTGCATTCATGAGATCTGACAATCAGCATTGTCAGCGCTCCTAAAAACCGCCATTTCCTGTTGCACTAGTGTCAATGCTAGAGTAAGTATCAAGAGGAATTCACAGGGCTGACATTCAAGCGCTGCTGTCTGCAGTCATCAAACAAATGTGGCAGCGTGTCAGTGTTAGAGGACCCAAAACTATTAGAAAGAAAGAATCCATCCTTAACCCTCCTGTTGTCCTCTGGTCAAGGAAGGACAGGAGCAATGAAGGAAGGAAGGAAGTAAGTAAGGAAAGAAAGGAGTAAATATGGAGGGAGGAAGGAAGGAAGGAAAGGAGTAAGGAAGGAAGGAAGGAAAGAAGGAAGGAAATAAAAGGAGTAAGGAAGGAAGGAAATAAAAGGAGTAAGGAAGGAAGGTAGGAAAGGAGTAAGGAAGGAAGAAAGGAAGGAAAGGAGTAAGGATGAAGGAAGGGAGAAAGGAAGGAAGGAAAGAAGGAAGGAAGGAAGGTAAAAAGGGAGTAAGGAAGGGAGGGAGGAGGAAGGAAAGGAGTAAGGAGGGAGGAAGGAAACGAAGGAGGAAGGAAGGAAGGAAGGAAGGAACAGTCAAAAGAGATGAGGTCAATTAGACCAGGGACCCTTCTTCCTCATTTCCTTCCTTCTTCCTCCCTCCCTTCCATCCTACCTTCCTTGACTCGAGGACAACAGGAGGGTTAAAAAAAAACCTCCATTTCCTGTTGCCCTAGTGTCACTGCTAGAGTAAGTATCAAGAGGAATTCACAGTGCTGACATTCAAGCACTGCTGTCTGCAGTCATCAAACAAATGTGGCAGCGTGTCAGAGTTAGAGGATCCAAAACAATTAGAAAGAAAGAATCCAGCTGCCAACAGTGTGTCATCAGAGCAGCGATGCATTGTGACAGAAATGAAGAGGGGATAGTTTGACATGAAGATAGATGCTAAAAAACATGAGGAGAGACTTTTACAGCCTAAAGGAGTTGATGTTATACTGTCAGCTGCTGCACAACATGATCCTGGGCAGAGATCTGCAGGAACACCCTGAGGCAGCTGTTTACATCAAACTACTGAGATGTTGAAGCTTCTGCAACAAAATATGCAAATAAAAATAAAATCAAAAAGATCTCTCAGTAAACTGGCAGCCACGATGAAGAGAATATTACATTTTGCTTTTAGTGTGTTTTGGTAATATATTTAAAGTCTAAATTTATTCAGATTAAGGCATTATCATTATCAAAAGGCATGGACCACTCCATTTTTGCTCATTTTGTTCATTTTTTAAAATTATAAGTGTGTGAAAATGGGTCAATTATTTTAAAAACACACACTCTTAAAAACAAACCTGTAATATGTATTAATGGTTCTTGCTTTAGGCCCTTTGTTATTAGTTTACTCTCTTTTAATCAACAGCTAATATCTCAGTAATGTTCAGCTGCATCCAGTATGTGGCAGAAACAGACCGTCAGATACTCCTGTCGTCCTCCCGGGTCAAATTGACCCCGTCTGTTTTGACTGTTCCTTCTTTCCTCCCTTCCTTCCTTCCTTCCATCTGTCCTTCCTCCCTCCCTCCTTCTCTCTTTAGTTCCTTCCTCTCTTTTTCCATTCTCCCTTCTCTCTTTAGTTCCTTCCTCTCTTTTTCCTCCCTTCCTTCCTCTTTTCCTCCCTTCCTTACTTACTCCCACCTTCTTCCTTCCTTCTTTCCTTCCTTCATCCCTTCCTTTTTTCCTGTCCTTCTTTCCTTCCTACCTTCCTTCTTTCCTTCTTTCGTCCTTCCTTTCCTCCCTTTCCTCCCTTCTCTTCTCCCTCCCTCCTTTCCTTCCTTCCTTCCTTCTTTCCTTTCCATCCTTCCTTCCTCCCTCCCTCCCTCCCTCCCTCCCTCCCTCCCTCCCTCCCTCTTTTCCTTCCCTCTTCCTCAACTCGAGGACAACAGGAGGGTTAAATAATGTATCACCCTTTGAATTGGTCTTATTGCTCAGCTCTGCCTGCAGGTGGTAGGAACCCAGGTCCAGTCTTATTATAGACAGATAAATGAAATATAATATAATATAATATAATATAATATAATATAATATAATATAATATAATATAATATAATATAATACGTACTGCGTCCAGGCTGGTCTGATGGCAGGGGAAGGAGAAGGTGAAGCCCAGCGGCAGACGAGCACTTTTCATTCCCATGTAGTCCAGGAAGTCGGAGATGCAGTGCACAATGTGGTCAAAGAGCTGGAAAGAGACAGATGTTTTTTATTTGTTTTGTACACTGAGGAAGATAAAAGATAAAAGGGAAGGGTTGACGTAACTTTAACTTCTATGGCGAATCAAAAAATGGATGGATGCATCTACTAAATATTGTTTATTTTGACGACAATACTGATAGATATTAACCCTCCTGTTGTCAAGGAAGGAAGGAAGGAAGGAAGGGATGAAGAAGGAAGGAAGGAAGGGATGAAGAAGGAAGGAAGGGAGGGAGGAAAGGAGGGAGGAAGGAGGGAAGGAAGTGAAGGGAGGAAGAAGGAAGGAAGGGAGGAAAGGAGGGAGGAAGAAGGAAGGAAAGGAGGGAGGAAGGAAAGAAGGAAGGGAGGAGGGAAGGAAGGAAAGGAGGGAGGGAGGACAGACGGAGGGAAGGAAGGAAAGGAGGGAGGAAGGAGGGAAAGGAGGGAGGAAAGGAAAGAAGGAAGGGAGGGAAGGAAGGAAGGAAGGAAGGAAAGGAGGGAGGAAGAAGGAAGGAAAGAAGGAGGGAGGGAGGACAGACGGAGGGAAGGAAGGAAAGGAGGGAGGAAGGAGGGAAAGGTGGGAGGAAAATAAAGAAGGAAGGGAAAGAAGAAAGGAGGGAGGGAGGAAGAAGGAAGGAAAGGAGGGAGGAAGAAGGAAGGAAAGGAGGGAGGAAGGAAGGGAGGAAGGAAAGGAGGGAGGAGGGAAGGAAAGAAGGAAGGGAGGACAGACGGAAGGAAGGAAGGAAGGAAAGCAGGGAGGAAGGAAGGGAGGAAAGGAAATAAGGAAGGGAGGAAGGAAAGGAAGGAAGGATGGAGGAAAGAAGGAAGGAAGGGAGGAAAGAAGGGGTCAATTTGACCCGGGAGGACAACACGAAGGTTAAGTGAAAATAGGGGTACATTTATATTCAAAGCAAAGGGAAAGTTCAGGAATAAATATTATCTGTAGCATTAAAAGCAAAATAAGAGAAAAATCAATGAGATATTTCTAAAAACATATAAAATTATAATAAAGATTGTTACCTCTTCTCCTGTTCCCTGCATGACTTCTATGGGTATGGCATAGATTTTGTTATGCATCTCCACTGATCGCCTCTTCCCGCTACGAATCTTTACCAGAAGCACTCGGAAGTTTGTCCCACCGAGATCCAGAGCCAGGAAATCTCCATTCTCTGCACCACAGGAAAGGATTCATTATTATTATCCAACAGAACTAAAACTCACATCCTTAAATAGGTTTTCTGATACAATTCAAACATCTTTTAACTGCTTATAAACTGTGATGACAGTTTAACACGATAACATGCCTGCAGATCTTTTTAAAATAATGTGAAAGAACCTGATTTACGGTTTGGTTTTTTTTGTGTGTGATTTCCGACTTATTTAGGACTAAAAGAACCCATCTTAAAATTTAAAGTCTGTTTTTGACTGTTCCTTCTTCCTTCCTACCTTCCTTCCTTCTTTTTCTTCTGTCCTTCTTTCCTTCCTTCTTCCCTTCCTCTTTTCCTTTCTCCCTCCTTTCCTTCCCTCCTTTCCTTCCTTCTTCCTCACTTCCTTCCTCCATCCTTCCTTCCTTCTTCCTCCCTTCCTTCCTCTTTTCCTTCCTTCTTCCTCCCTTCCTTGTTTCCTTCCTTCTTCCTCCCTTCCTTGTTTCCTTCCTTCTTCCTCCCTTCCATCCTACCTCTCTCCCTTCCTTCTTCCTCCCTTCCATCCTACCTTCCTCCCTCCCTCCATTCCTTCTTCCTCCCTTCCATCTTCCTCCTCCCTTCCTCCCTCCTTTACTTCCTTCTTCCTTCATTCCTCCCTCCTTTACTTCCTTCTTCCTCCCTCCTTTCCGTATTCCTCCCTCCCTTCCTTCCTTCTTCCTCCCTCCCTCCCTTCCATGACTCGAGGACAACAGGAGGGTTAATAATATATCATATTATTACAGTGTAGTGATATTAATCACACAACATATTCCATTTGATTAAAAAACATAATTTTCATTCTGGATTGTTTCACTAGCTCGTTGTTTTGCCAGTAATTAAATATATATTTTATATATTTTCTATTAAAACTGAACACGTTGCAAAATCTCAGAAAACTTTGTTGTCAATTTATAGGGGAAAGGAATGAATCGGTCTCCAGTTTCCATGGTTATTAAACAAATAATGGCAGTAAATAAATAATACATTAGTGCTTAATAATAAATAAATTGCTCTAAATACATTGTACATATTGTCATTGATCTTTTTCGATTTCGTCAAATTGACCCCGTCTGTTTTGACTGTTCCTTCTTTCCTTCCTCCATCCCTCTTTCTTCCTTCCTACTTTCCTTCCTCCCTTCCTTTTTTCTTCTGTCCTTCTTTCCTTCCTTCTTCCCTTCCTCTTGTCCTTTCTCCCTCCCTCCCTCCTTCCCTTCCTTCTGCCCTCCTTTCCTTCCTTCTTCCTCCCTTCCTTCTTCCTCCCTCCCTTTCTTCCTTCTTCCTCCCTCCCTTCCTTCCTTCTTCCCCCCTTCCTCCCTCCTTTCCTTCCTTCCTTCTTCCTCCCTCCCTTCCTTCTTTCCTTCCTTCTTCCTCCCCTTCCATCCTACCTTCCTCCCTTCCTTCTTCCCCCCTCCTTTCCTTCCTTCCTTCTTCCTCCCTCCCTCCCTTCCTTCCTTCTTCTTCCTCACCTGATCCATCTGGTGTACTTCGGACAAAGGTGGGCAACATTTTGACTGTCGCTTCCTTGTGACTGTCCTTCTTGAGGCCTCGCTCGATCTCCATCCTCATCCGCTTCTTCACTTCTAACAGCTGCGCTTTGCTCAGCCTGAACTCCGCCATGGTCTGCTGAATCTGTCGCGCCTGCTCCGTCAGACGGTACGCCACCCGCCGTCACCATGGCCGCGCCTTTGCCGCTCCCGCTCTCGGACAGCAGGAATCGGACATCTGAGTCCGGGACCAAGCGGCGCACGGTCTTGTGTAGACGGCGGGAGTATCTGTTCAGAGAGAGGAAGATGTTCTCATTAGAGAGACCTGATCTGTTTAATGATTTACACCTCCTGTTGTCCTCGAGTCAAGGAAGGAAGGGAGGAAGAAGGAAGGAAGGAAGGATGGAAGAGAGGAAAGGTAGGAGGAAGGAAGGAAGGATGGAAGGGAGGAAGGATGGAAGGGAGAAAGAAGGAAGGAAGGAAGGAAGGAGGAAGGAAGGAAAGGAAGGGAGGAAGGAAGGATGGAAGGGAGGAAGGAAAGAAGGATGAAGGGAGGAAGGAAAGAAGGGAGGAAGAAGGAAGGAAAAGGGGGAGGAAGGAAGGGAGGAAGAAAGAAGAAAAGGGGGGAAATAAGGAAGGGAGGAAGAAGGAAGGAAAGGAGGGAGGAAGGAAAGGAGGGAGGGAGGAAGGAAGGAAGGGAGGAAGAAGGAAGGAAAGAAGGATGGAAGGGAGGAAGAAGGAAGAGAGGAAGGAGGAAGGGAGGAAGAAGGAAGTAAAGGAGGAAGGAAGGAAGGAAGGAAAGAACGGAGGGAGGAAGGAAGGGAGGAAGAAGGAAGGAAAGGAGGGAGGAAGAAGGAAGGATGGATGGAAGGGAGGAAGAAGGAAGGAAGGAAAGGAGGGAGGAAGAAGGAAGGAAGAAAGGGAGTAAGAAGGAAGGAGGGAGGGAGGAAGAAGGAAGGAAAGGTGGGAGGGAGGAAGAAGGAAGGAAAGGTGGGAGGAAGAAGGAAGGAAAGGTGGGAGGAAGAAGGAAGGAAGGTAGGAGGGAAGGAAAGAAGGAGGGAGGAAATTTCTGTAAACTCCATCACGACTTTCAGTATCAAACATTTCTTGACGTTTCTCTTTGTTGAACTCACTGAGGATGCATCTTGTAGAGAGAGCCGTCGATACCAACGGTGGTGCGGAGGCGTGCGACTCCTTTGTTTTCCTTCAGGCGAGAGAGGATGCCGCCCAGCGTGGAAGCGATTAGGTTTGCCGAGCGGAAGGATACGATGGTGCAAACGTGCTGCACGGCCAGACAGTCTTCATCGGAAGGCTCCACGCCGAGCCTCGTCAGGATCTCCATACACTTCTTCAGTCCTTCCTTCGTCCTGAGAGCAGAAACATTCGTCAGTATCAAAAGTCGTATTCATCAATTACATAATCGATCACCTGTATCTTTAACCCTCCTGTTGTTCTTTTGACTGTTCCTTCTTTCCTTAATTTGTCCTTCCCCTCCTTCCCTCTTTCTTTACTCCCTTCCTCCTTCCTTATTCCTTTCCTTCTCTCCTTACTTCCTTACTCTTTTCCTTCCTTCCTGCCTTCCTTCCTCATTCCTCCCTTTATTCCTTCCTTACTCCTTTCCTTCCTTCCTCCCTCCTTTCTCCTTTACTTCCTTCCTCTTTTCCTTCCGCCCTCCCTTACTCCTTTCGTTCTCTCCTTACTTCCTCACTCTTTTCCTTCCTACCTTCCTTCTTTCCTCTTACTCCTTTCCTTCCTTCCTTCCTTACTCCTTTCCTTCCTTCCTCTCTCCTTACTCCTTTACTTCATTCCTCTTTTCCTTCCGCCCTCCCTTCTAACTACTTTCCTTCCTTCCTTCCTCCTTTCCTTCCTTCTCTCCTTACTTCCTTACTCTTTTCCTTCCTTCTTTCCTCCCTTCCTTCTTTCTTTCCTCCCTTCCTACTCCCTTAGTCCTTTCCTTCATTACTTCCTTCCTTACTCCCTCCCTTCCTTCTTTCTTTCCTCCCTTACTCCTTTCCTTCCTTCCTTCCTCCTTTCCTCCCTTACTCCCTTCCTTCTTTCCTTTCCTTCCTTCCTTCCTTCCTTACTTCCTTCCTACCTCCTGTCCTTCCTTGACCTGAGGACAACAGGAGGGTTAAAACCTTTTCGTATAGTCTAAAATTTAAATAATGGTTTCCTGATAAAAACAACAATGTGTAATAATAAATGATAACATCAGTAATAAGTCAGGTCCCCCGTCACTCACTTCTCAATGGCGGAAACATGCTTGGTCTCAATCTTCCCTCTCGTAAGGAGCTCGGGGG
Source organism: Scomber scombrus (assembly GCF_963691925.1). Classification (NCBI taxonomy): domain Eukaryota; kingdom Metazoa; phylum Chordata; class Actinopteri; order Scombriformes; family Scombridae; genus Scomber; species Scomber scombrus. The sequence continues at coordinate 32,774,111 of NC_084971.1, forward strand.
TGATCCGGCCCTCAAACAGCAGACCCTCTTTGGCCATCTTGACCAGGATGAGTCTCACCAGCTCTCCCATGTACATCCCACTGACCATCTTCTCAAACCTGAGTGGAGAGAAACACAACAGAACTGTCATGAATACACTGAGCGTTACTCATTTCATCGTCTTTTCAAAGATCTGTAACACCTTTAATGTTTCTTAAAGGGACATTACGGCTGCACTTGATGCCAGAAACAGAATTACAGAATACAGTTTGTACAGTTACACCAACAAACGAAAAACATGCCCTTGATGCATGCATGACTAATGGGGGCAGGTTCCCTAGGAAACCAAACACACTGCTTTGTTCTAGGAGATAAAAGGAGTAAGG